>NC_140972.1:46481073-46913573 GCF_056783735.1 Eptatretus burgeri
TATATATATATATATATATATATATATATATATATATATATATATATATATATATATATATATATATATATATATATATATATATATATATATATATATATATATATATATATATATATAGTTGCGGATCCAGGGTGGCGGGATTCTCACCGGGTCCGAGGCGCCACCCTCACCACCACCGTCTCCGGGGTTTATAACGCCGGCCGGCTCAGCACAGGCTTCGGGTCACGCGCCTTCAATCGCGATACCAACGTAATCCTTGTACTTTGCCAGTTGGGGAAATAGAACCCCTGGTTACAGACTGGTTTTGTCAGATGCCGAGCGTTTTCTGCCAGTCTGTAACCATTTTTGGTTTGATATGCCAATCAAACTGATTGTTCCTCGACGCGACACGAATTAATCCAAAGCGGCAACTTCATACGAATTAACCAGATTTATTGGGGAACATCGGGGATCACAACACAAGCAAAATACACGACAATGGTTTTATTAACAATCCTCAACCCGTTCTTAACTAGGGAACCACGGTCTACAGGTTTCGAGGGGGTCGCTACCGAAATATGCCTTATACAACACGTGCAGACAAAGACAAACAGCATGCATGCAAGACAAGACAGAGTACTTGGTGATGGCTCATGGACGAGAGGAAAGCGTCAAGAAGCACGAATGTCACTCGTAACAAGCGGATCTCCACGGGTTCGAACTCCCAGCTCTAACCACGCCGCGTGGCAAAATGGCGCTTGTCCTTTTGTTGCAGACCTCACGCGCGCAGTCTCCGCACGCTCTGGCCCCGCGCAATGTCGACGGCACAAGTCCGCCAGATCAACGATGGGCCTCAGCCGATCTCTCTCCAGGGTTCAGCATACAAATCCAGGCCTGGCCTGTGCACCAGACAAGGCCCAAATTGAGGTCCGAGCTCCGCAGGTGGATCGACAATGTGTCGAGCCATGAGGTGAGTAAGGACGGAGGCTCCATGGCCAGACGGAGGCCGAACCTGTCGATCACCTCCCCATAAGAGTCAATCGCCGGCTCGATGTGCAGGCAGTCTCTCTTACGTTCGCTCGCTTCAAAAACATGAGCACTCTTTCAAGAGCGACTGTTCTCCACACATAGCTCTTTTCACGAAGCCTTTGTTTCTCACTTCGAAGCGACTCCGAGCACGCCTCGAGAACCCGATGCTCGTCCAAACTGAAATCCTTTTCTCTCACAGTTTCTCCTTTCGTTCAACGAGCACGCCTCTCTCGGCGAAGCCGAACAAAACTCCTCCCCTTAGCTCCACCTCCTCCGCTTGACCACACCCTCCCAGCCGACTGAGCGGGACGTATTGTCCGTAGAGAGGAGGAAGAAGAGGGGGCCCTTGTTCCACCACCACCGCTCAGACAACAAAACAGCCTTTTACGCTCCCGACACACACACAACGTCCATTTCACCAAACAACCTATCTATACAGGCATTTAATGGGGGATCTGAGCTAATCCTATATTTAGTAGTCCAATAAGGGCCATTTCCGTAACTATATATATATATATATATATATATATATATATATATATATATATATATATATATATATATACACATATACATATACATATATCTCCAGGTAAGAATAATATACTTTCTGCATGTGTCTGGGCTTTGATTTTTATCCTTTCCTCTCTCAATTTGCCTTTTCTTTTTTTAGCTGTTAGCTTCTCTTCTTCTCTATTTCTCCGTCCTAATTTCTCTCTTTCTCTCCCTTTCTTCTATCTCATCTCTTCGTATTTTGTGTAATTTTACTTGTGATATAAAGAAACTGTCTTGTACATGGCTAATGTATCATCGCCTTACTCTCTTTCTCACCCCTCTCCTGCCTCCTACTCCGCGATCGATACAGCGGTCGAACTACAACCAAGAAAGCAGCTTACTTGCTTGCTAAAATGGCCGCCGTTCTGCTCCGTTGCGTACTTCACCGAATCGAACGCGGTTGTGCACAAGTGGGCTATCTTGCTCCGCTTTACGATCTTTGGTCTCAACGGCTCCTTGGGCTGTGCGTTCCTATGGCTGAGGCAAACTGCACAGTTGACCACTGTTTGTTCAATATCTGCAGTCATGTTGGGCCAAAACAGAGCACCAGCAGCCCTGGTTTTCGTTTTCTCAGCTCCCATGTGACTCTCATGTAGCAGAGCCAGCATCTCACTTTTCCGTGAGCTCGGGATCACAATGCGGTCACCAACACACAGCAGTCCGTCAGCTGTGTGTATCTCATCTTTGACCGGTCAGTAGTCTTGAAGGATGCTCAGAGCACTGTGCTTCTTTTGTGACCATCCCATCATGGCTGCCTGCTTTACCATCTGTAGGTCAGGGTCCTCAGCAGCTGCAGCCCGGATCTGCTCTTGTCTCATGGCACTCACCGGCATGTCACGCACCAGGCAGTGAACCATGACTTCCACTGTTACGAATTTGGAAGCCCTGTGCACACAGACAGAGAGCCGTCCCCAAAAGCTCAGTTATATCGGTAAGTGTGTGTTTCTAGTTAGGGTCCCGTCCCGAGTCTAGTGGGAATTGGATGTTCATACACTGCGGAGTTATTTTGATTATTAGGATTTTTTTACGCCAACAACAACACTGCTCGAGGAATTGTCCACGCTGTTTGCGTGCTCACGAAGCGAATAGTAATGGCCTGGCGCCAAATGAGAGAATGCGTCATTTTTCAGCCAATGGGCACAGAGCGGACTCCAAGAGAAGTAAAGCCTCTTCGGGGGGTGGGAAATCGAGACGCCCCCCGACCAATCATGGAGAGACGACAGGTTTCCCCGGCGAATGTGGTGTGCGGAGGGGTGAGACACGTTCCCCCTGCCCCCGACGCGACAGAGGAGAGATATAGACGGGACGGAGCGGTGTCTGGTGGTCTGGGCTCGTCCTGTCGCTGGCGCTGGTCTGGTTCTCTGATCTCATCGCTGGCGCTGGTCTGGTTCTCTGATCTCATCTCGTCGCTGGTGCTGGTCTGGTTCTCTGATCTCATCTCATCGCCGGCACTGGTCTGGTTCCCTGATCTCATCTCGCCGCTGGCGCTGGTCTGCGTCTGGCTGCCCTGGTCCGTCTTTTGGCGACCGGAGCTCTGGGAAGGGGTGGATGTCCAGCCACGCGCACGCGGCCAGGTAGTCAGCCATCCTGACTCCCCGCCAAACTATCCTCCGCGGCTGGAGAGCCTAATAGAGACCATTTGGGTCCGTTTATTTCGTGTGTGCATGTGTGCGTCTGTGGGCCCAGTCTATAAGTAGGAATTGTTTAAGTGCCTTGTACATACTTGGATTGCGTAGTCATGATAACTCTGCCCTTACATGCTTCCCTAGTTCCCCCGATTATTGTTAATAAATACCCCTATTGTTGAATGTTTCAGCTCGTCCTTGTCCTTTCCTTCATTGGTTTAGCACGGTGCGTGTTGGGTGATTAAAAAGGCCGTTGCTGCTGTAGTTGTGCATTTGGACTGACAGGACCTCGGTAACCATCCACTCGGGTTACGCACGGATCGAGCACGGAAACGGCTCGTCCCGTTCGAGCTCCGTCAAGGGTGTGAATTCCTCGGCAGCTCGCCACATGGGCCTCTAGGTATTTTGAAGTTTGGCAAATAACCCTGTACTACGTGGTTGAATTATAGATTGACGATTCACGGTCCTGTAAGGGACCCGTAACTTCAGAGTTATCCAAGGGTAACGATCTGAATTCCGGGTGTTCGGTGGAGTCGACTCTGCTGCTCCAACCAGCGGTCGTGCTCGCAGCCGATATCCGGCCCACAACAAATTTGTGTCAAGAGCGGGTTTCGAACCCATCCGCCTTCACAAAATTCACGGGATTTGGATGAGGGGTGTTGGGAGCAAACCCCCCATTCCCCCAAATTGCGAGTGTCAAATTTTATTCTCAACACGCAAAATGGCGAACCAAGATGGGCTGAAGCAGGTGGGTACAGGTATAGATGTAGTGTTAAAGGAATACATGGTCCAGGACACCACCCCCATGCAAGAAGATGTGCCCCCGCAACCAAACCCAGAAGTCATAATGGGTGTAGGGGCGGCGTATGACAACCCCCCCCCGTCAAAGTTCCCCCCCCCCGACTTCTGCCGGTCCCGCACACCATAATGGCGGATCAGCTCCGCCGAGTTCGTTTGACATCAACCGGTTGGGGGAAATGTTAATGGGAATGATGAAGGAAAATGCGCAAGAAATGAAAGCGAACATGCAAATGATACAAAACAAAATGGATGCAAATGCGCAAGTAGCAAAATAAATGAAAGAAGAAATGCAGGGAATGCAAAACGAAATAAAAGTGAGGGCACAAAACATAATAGTCCATTTGCCACCCGTATATGTTCTGTACTCAACCTTGTTGTAATGAGAAGTGTATTGTTTTTTGATGGTTTCGTACTCACATGGGTCTATAGAGAAAATTTGACTTAGTTGCTGAAGCGGCAACCTTGGGGAACTCCGCTAATTTGCATAAATCCAAGATGGCCAACACGGACGGGGGGGGGGGGGGGGGGTGGAATATAACTTTTCAACCAATTAACTTACAATCACGTGTGATACCTCTTTTCTGTATAATTTTGACCTGAGGAATCGATTTCTGAGGTCAAATTTGTTATTTGGGGTCAATTCAGGGTCAAAGGTGAAGTTCAAGTTCTTTTTCGGCCAAAAATGAAATAAAATAATAATAATGACATTTTCAGAGCGATGGTGGTCAAGCGTTTATTCAGTAACGTCGATCACTCCCATTCATCATCAGAGCCGAATGCAAGATCAAGATGTTCAGTTTCCTCGTCATCTTCCACATCTGCTTCTCCTTCCTCTTCCATTTCATCTTGGTCTTCGTCTCCTGTCTTGAACGGGTTGAAGCAGGCGTCACGACAAACACAAGCGCAATACACAGTGCATGATATCTTTCCATGGTGACAGCTGCAACGTTCAGTGCCGCACGCCTTCACCGCCGCCTTACAGCCGCACCGCACTACATCCATGAGATCTTGGGGTCCTGGGGGCTGATAGGAGGTTGCTGGTACTGGGGTGCCATCTTTTATTTCCCACCCATACTTCGTGATGTCAAGTTCAGGTGGAGCCTGCTGGTCAGCAGATTTTGCCAGTATGGTCTGCATCCCTGGCTTAGCGTGGCCATACTCCAGCATACCTGCGGAATGAGGTTGCTGGAATTCATGTGAGAAGACATGGGTAGTGTGTCGACCATTGGGTGTGAATACCTGGAGATCGAAGTTGTCAAACCACGCGAAGATGGCGCCGACGGTTCTACACAACACCATGAACTGGTGGAGAACCTGGGCATTGTCACCTAGTAGACGAGCGGCCAATTTTCGGAATCTCAGGGCCTCATCATACGAGGTCGTGAAGCCATGCTCATGAAGGAGTTTGAGAAGTTCAGAACTGCCGTGCTGGTGCAACAGTTTGACGGCCAGTCCTAATGTTGTCTGATTTCTGGTTCCTGTAACGTGACTGAATTAACTGCCTCAGGCTCAGAGATTTCTTGCACACTTTACCACTGGAGACCAGGTCCGAAACCAACTTCAACAAACTTGGGCAGGTCGCCTTGATTGTGTTGGCCTGTGTAAACTCTGATAGGTCATAATTGGCACTGCTGTACTTGACCGACCATGCCTCATGCTTGATCTGCCTCACCACGGAAGCAATGCTCCTCTCATCCGTATTATCTACCTTAACTATCTTGAGACTTTTAGCAACGGACTCACGGAAACCAACAATGGCAGCACAGCCATCTACCCGAACAACGATAACATCCTTACTCATGCAGTCAGTCAACTTGCTTAACATGTCACGTCGAGCGAGCTTGCCACCTCGATCCGAGTACAGGGAATGCAGTTCAACACTATTCCATATTCTGGACCTGTCTCGGTTCATGTACTCAATGACTTCCTTCAGAGCATTTTCATCTGCACTACCAGTTGGCAAATCGACATATGTGGGGACTTTCGTGAAACTGTTACAGCAGCGGACGTGGTACTTGCACTCAGCAGAAGGTAGATCAGAAACAAAAGCAAGGTGCAACTTGACCCTTCTCGCGACATCATCATTACGCTGCTCAGCAACATCAAGGAGCATATCTTTCATAGTTGGGAGTGGGTTACGTTCTGTGTCAAAATGTTCTTTGGTCATATACTCATGAACGCGGTCCCATCTTTCTGGGTGTCTATCATCAATGGGTAAACATTCCTCGCTACAGAACATACAATCACGTTTGTACTCAAACACACCTTTGTCAGCTACCTTAGTATGAGACCTTGTAGTTGTCCTTACACCCTCATCTTCAGCCTTTCTTTTCTGTGACTTTCTCACTCTCTCAATTTTCTCTTTTGATGTATAAGTACAGTAGCAACCTTTGTGGCAGGCGATGCTTGCCGCATCTCCACCAACATCAATAATGTTCTGTAGCTTAGCCTGCAGGTCTCCATCTCCACGGGATTTGGCGCACGAGATGAGCTTCTTGATCCCGATCTCAGTGAATTTCGTTTCTTCTCTGTGACACACTGGGAGAAGACACCTTGAGTCAGTCATCATACGTTTCTCTGAAAAGAAGAAGTCAGATTAGAATCAATGGGATCATTCATCAACTATCGAGTTGGAGTGATCTGCAATTGATGCAGGGGTCAAAACGTTCTAAACCCCTCAATAGTCCAAAAATGACATTGAACTTGACCTTTGACCCTGTATTTGACCCCCGAACCACACAACTGACCTCAGAAATCGATTCCTCACCTCGAAATTATACGGAAAAAAAATGTATCACACGTGATTGTAGGTTGATTGGTTGAAAAGTTATTTTCCACCTCCGTCTGCGGTGGCCATCTTGGATTTATACAAATTATCAGAGTTCTCCAAGGTTGCCACTCCGCCAACCAAGCTAAATTTTTCTATAGACCCATGCGAGTACGAAACCATCAAAAAACAATACACTTCTCGCAACAACAAGGTACTCAACCTGGCAACTGGACTATGAGGGATGAGATGAAGAGTGAGATGCGAACACAGTGGGGTGAGATGCAGAGCATGGGGTTGAGTCTCCAGGCGGGGCAAGAGGCAATGAGGGCGGACTTGAAGGAGGTGAGTGACGAAATGCGGACTGTGGGCGAGAAAATGACGGCACCAAGTGGCGGAGCGACCGAACCGACCAGAGGGAGTGCAAATTGTGTCAGGCCCGCAATGGAGACGGGTGAGGTCGGGACGACGAGTGACGCCACCACAATAATTGGGGAGACCGAAACGTGTAGGGTGAGACACGAGAGGATGACGGAAGAACTAAAAGAGGTGACGGAGACCCAGATAATAAAAGAGACAAAGGAAGAAACTAATGAACGCGAGGGGACGACTTAAAAATTCACGGAGACACAAAGGGAAACGCAGGAGACAAAGGAGGGAACACCAGAGACGCGGAAGGTAGAACAGGAAAAGGTGAACGAAATACGGGAAAACAAAGCTAAAGAGCATACACACACGTAGAATTAGTGGGGGACAATGAGGTCGAGCTGGTGGAATGTTTCGTGACCCGAGGCAAGCAGCAGGATAGCCTCCTTAAGGAACAGAGGGAGAAAATACGCTCTCTTGAAGCAGATCGCGACGAGGCGAGTCCGGTCGGGCCGAACGAGGTTGAGCGGATGAGTGCTGTGAACGGGTACACGCGGTGCCTTCTTGTACTGATCAGTGCCTGTGGATCCCTGCTTGTACTGATCAGTGCCAAGAACATATTGCTTGAGCAGCCTCTCCTTGGTCAGTGGAGCATGCAGTGAATCTATACGCTTGATAAGGCCCAGTTTCTCACATGCGTTTTGCCCTCGTATGGGAACAGTGGTTTACTCAGTTACATATAATTTGATTCTGCCCTTTGTGCTTGCAGGGAATCATTGTTGTACCCAATGGCTGAATCTTGCCATCACCAAAAGCAGTGAGAATGACGTTGGTGGGTGTTATGGTGTGCTCAGACATTGCAATAGTCAAGGTAGCAAGCAAGTTTACATTTGCCTGGGCACCTGTATTGAGCTTGGTGTTCACCACACTCTGGCCAACTGTAAGCTGTTCTTGCCACCTGCCCGCAGACCGGGTGACGTCATTATCCATGTTACCGATGAGCACTGAATCTATGACCAGAAACTCTTCAGTGCCTTGCTCGAGATCTGTATCCAGAAGACGTACCCTTCTTGTGCCTCCACCCTTGCATACAGCAACCCAGTGATTCTTGCCTCCACACTTGGCACACGTTTTACCAAATGCTGGACACCTGCACGGCCCAGGACTGTGCTTCTTGCCACAGTACTCGCACACAGGCTGAGTAAGGCTTTCCTGTTGCCTTATTGTTGCTACTGTCATGGCTCTTGCTGCATGCAGGCTTGGGCTTGGCTTGCTTGGGAAAGGCGGTGTGCCGTTGTTGCCTCTCTTTATCCACTGCATAGACTTGCTTGGCACCCTTCATGTCGTCGAGCTGCTGCCTGCTTGATTCGGCGGCATGGCATCTGTCCAAAGCTTTCTGCAGTGTGACCTCACCTTCCTGAAGAAGTCTCTCCTTGGATCTCTCGTCTCACACACCAAACACAATCTTATCTCGAATCATGAGTTCTTCTTAAGGTCCGAAGTCGCACATTGCTGCTTGCATTCTGAGTTAAATGAGCCATTGATCGACCGTCTCACCCTCCTCGTGGTCACGTTTCCAAAAACGATACCTCTCGTACACAACGCTTTTCCTTATTCTGCAGTAATCCGTGAACTTCTGCAGTACCAACTCTTAATCATTCACACTGTCACCCTCAGCAAAGGTAAACATGTTGTGAATAGCCAGAGACCGGTCCCACCAATTCAAGAAAAATGGTGACAGACAACGGGCTGGTACATTGAACAATCGGGGTTTATTTATAATGGGGCAGGGGAGCACAAAAAGAACAGGGTTAAACCGACTATCAAGAAGGAATGCAAGTAATGTACAAGGCACTTAAACAATTGCTACTTATAGACTGGGCCCACAGACACACACACACACAACCAAAATAAATGGTGGCCGCGGCCTTTATTTGGCCCTTCAGCACGGGAGGGAAGGCGAGCTGAGGGCAAGAGTCTGCACTTGCACCTGTCCGCCTCGTGCGGTCTGGTCGAGCTGACTCGGTGGGACTCGAACCCACCGCCTCAACGCAGCACCAGGGACGAGGGATAGAGCGACGGACGCCAGCCAGCACGAAGGCGGACGAGGCGAGAGGCGACTGGCGATCAAAGTCGAAAAAGCTTCCCAACGTTTCAGACGACACCAGGCGAGGCAGACCCAGCCAGAATCATCGCCCCGACCATTATTTGTTCCTCTCGTGAGGTGGGAGGGATTTCTTCCTTGGCCACTCGCCTCCTGATTGGACGGTTGCGTCGCGCGATTTGCTGGCCGTCCCTCATTGGACAGGCCCATGGTAGGCGGGGCAACTCCCACCCTCCTGGGTGGAGTCCCGATCTGAGGCGATTCTAGCTCCGCCTACCTCCTCACCTAAGGCCACGTGCGTAATGGCGATGGTGCTGCTGTTGTTGTTGTTGTTGTTGTATAAAAAAAACCCTGACTAAAAAAAATAACGCGCAGCGCACACACAAAATTCCCATTAGACAGAAGGGAGGGATTCTAACTATAAACACATACTTACCGAGATAACTGATCTACAGGGACTGCTGTCTGTTTGTGTGCAAATGGCTGCCAGATCCGTAACACGACAACCAAAGCATCATTAACAGGAAAACAAGTTAATCAATGTCAAACCACGAGAAAGCTTTGTAAAGCAAGAATGAATGAAAACAGAAAGGAAAAACAGCTCCATATTTGGCAAGGTGTGCCCCGAGGCAGGATGTGGGAGTGTGAGATCACGGTCTCGACTGAGGATATGTGTGAGAAAGTGTAGCTCTTTGTTCGTACAGATAAGATAAAGGCATGCAACATTTGCTAAAAGTCCCTGATTACAGCGGACAAATGTCTTTGCCTTCTAAGCATTATTTATCTATAATTCCGGCAGTGTGTGTGTGTGTGTGTGTGTGTGTGTGTGTGTGTGTGTGTGTGTGTGTGTGTGTGTGTGTGTGTGTGTGTGTGTGTGTGTGTGTGTGTGTGTGTGTGTGTGTGTGTGTGTGTGTGTGTGTGTCTGCGACCGCCATTTCTCGACAACCTCTGGTCCGATGTAATTGAAACTTGCCAGGAATATTGCTGGGGACCCGAGGATGTGCCTTTTCAAGGTTTGATATTAATCAGATGAGCGGTTCCCAAATTACGGCCATTTATTTACCGACCAATGACTATTGAATGTCACTATTGACATCACAATTTATTTTTTTTGCACGTACGGCCACGCACGTACGGGCACACATGTACGGGCACGCACCTACGGGCATGCATGTATAGGCCCGCACTAGTTTATTAAATTCACCCAATCACACAAGTTCAACTTTATTTCATTACCCACAGGCACAACAAAGTTTGTGGAGTAATCCACTGGAACATCTGAAAAAAAATTCAATTTCGCAGTTTCAGAAAACTCATGGAAATGGAATATTTGATTCTCCTCCTTAAACCATGTCTCACTTCCTGCAACTACATACATGGCAAGTTGGAGTTGACGAGAAACGGGTTGGTAGGAATGCAAAGCGGGTTTTCATTGTATTTGGCAATTCCATGCCAAATACACTATTATTACAGGAATTCTTTATTATTATTATTATTATTATTATTATTATTATTATTATTATTATTCTTTATTTTCGTCACATATCCATTGCCCTAAAACTCCTCCTAGGGCTTTTGTCTAGGAGCATAACAGTTATGTCTTTGAAATGGGCTGCATTCAAGGAAGTGCAGTGTCAACTATTAAACTTGAAATTATCAAGGTTAAGGTCAAGGTCACACAAAAAGTCAAAAACACATTTTGCCCCATATCTTCGCCCCACGGAAAGATACAGGTTAGCAGCTGACATTTTCTGATAGGGCATAACAGGGCCTACAAAAAATCTTATTTGACCAAAGTTGTGTGACCTATATCTTCTGAGATCGGTAGGGGTCAAAGTTCAACAAAAACACATTTTGCCCCATATCTTCGCCCCACGGAAAGATACAGGTTCGCCGCTGACATTTTCTGATAGGTTACAACAGGGCCTACAAAAAATCTTATTTGACCAAAGTTGTGTGACCTATATCTTCCGAGATCGTAGGCGTCAAAGTTCATGAAGTTGCCAAATACGTATTCGCTGCAAGCGAATGCAGCCCTCTAGTTTTATTTATTTTTACCAAACGTGGTAAAAACGTTATTCGAGATGTCAGTGACACAAAATCTTCTTCTTCTTTCGGCTGCTCCCGTTAGGGGTCGCCACAGCGGATCATCCATTATGATCCGCATAGTGATTTGGCACATGTTTTACGCCGGATGCCCTTCCTGACGCAATCCTGGTCGCCTCTTACGACACAGGGATATGGTACACCTATTTTAACCGGGGTATACACCGGCCCAGTACACTGGTACTCATTTCGCCGACCTCGGAAGGATGACAGGCTGAGTCAACCCCCTGGTGTATTAATTCAGTGGCTCAACGGGGCTTGAACTCAGGACCTCTTGGATCCCAAGCCGCTGCCCTAACCACTGCGCCAACACCAGGCTAGTCAGTGACACAAAATACATCAGAATATTGAGATAGTCGTTTGTTGGTGAGGTGGTCTTGCAGCTGTTCAGAACTCATCTCAAATGTTTACTTACCGTTACAGTCCAAGTATGGACTCATCTCAACGATCGTGAAGCACCAAACAAGCGGAGGGAGATCAAACTGGCATGGCCAGGACCTCACGGATGAGTCACTTCATGTGAATGTGCTCGGCATTGTATTCACCACATGCTCTTGGCCTGACGAGTTCTCTCGGAAGATCAAACTTATGACCCGGATGGTGGGGGGGGGAGGATTGGGGTTGGGGGTTTTACAGAAGTTGGTTTTGCATGTGAGGAGAGCAGGTGACCTCATTTGATAAGCGCCCTCGGGAATCGATGTTGTTCTTGCAAATTTGTGAGAAGATACTTTCCTCTTCGGCATTACTGTGAGGTGGGACAAGTACATGCTGAACCAATGCAAACAGAAGTCTAAATCGTGGCTCCCCATCTGCCCTTCTCATTCAATGATACAAGCCTGGTGTTGACTTTATAGTTAAGGTGGCTGGCTTAAGATCTTAAGGTCTTGAGTTTGAGCCTCCGTCAAACCGTTGAAGTAACATCAGGTGGGTTGACTCAGCCTGTCATCCTTTCGAGGTTGGAAAAATGAGCATCAGCTTTCTCGTACTAAGGGTACGACTGCATCACCAAGCCTCCTGGTGCGACTGCATCAGCAGCACAACCACGCTTCCAGAAAAATGATGCAATCAGCATGCACAGGCTGCATACAAAACAACAACATAAACTACATCTCATGCCACCAATTACACTTCCAAATTCAAACGGTAATAAATATCAATGAAATGGGATACTGCCCTCCAGCCAATGAAATAGGATGTGATACTACACTGTACTCAAACCTGCAGCTCTGTAGGTCTTTGTCATAAGATGGTGTCATGTATCCTATTTAATTATTTTTTTATTACGCTTTGAATTTGGTAATTTGTGGGCTCCTTGTATGAATGAAAACAATCCGAATCGAATCAAATCCCACCATTTAAAATACTTAAAAGTATTGATAAATATCATCACCAAAGAAGTGAAAGGGACGAAATGGAAATCACAGATGGATTGATTTGTGGTGTTGACAACATGGTCGACGTGATCGGAAGTGTCGTAATGCTGAGTGCGGAGGACGTGGACGTGGTCTTCGGTGAGGGAAAGCTCATGACGTCACACAGCCAATAGACGAGACACTCGATGACCGGCGCGAGTACCAGGTGTTAACCGACCAACATGGATGCTCACTGCTCTGACGTGGGCCGAGGCCTTCCCGATGGCACGCGGTCTTGATGCATAAACTGTCCATGCACTTCACCGCACGACCAGCCAGACTCCAAATGAACCAACAACAAATAAATTCTCTTTGACGAGCTTTAAAAAGTTTAATTTGTATTCGAGAACAACACTGTAGTCACAACGAAAGAGACTGCTTCTCAGCATGAGCATCAGACTCCATTCCACTTCACCACGTGACTAAATCCAGCCAATCAGTTGTGGATTGCAAAGGGACCAGACCATTATTATACAGATAGTGGTAAGATCGGTCAATCCATTATTATACAGATAGTGGTAAGATCGGTCAGTCTATTATTACAGACAAGTTAACATTGGTCTCGACATGTCTGATCTCCCCCCTTTTAAAGAAGTTATTGTGCTGGATGTAGATCGGATGTTTGGAGTCACGTGACTGGGTGTTTGATATGATGCTTCGCCTGCTGAGTGATGTTCCTGTGTGTCTGCTTGCACTCCTGGCCTAGTGTCTTCTTCTCGTATTGTCAGTGAACACCACAGTTGGCGACGAGGATGGGATGACAATCGAGTCAGTATTCACGGTAAAGTTCCGGCATTCAGTGGTGACAACTTTGAACTGTTTGCTGAACAATTGGAGTTTTATTTCATCGCGAATGGCATGGGCGAGGAAATCACGAAGACGGCCATTCTTCTTTCTTCGCTATCGTCGGACAACTACCGGCTGTGATGTGACTTGGTTGTGCCCAACAAGCCGAAAGACGACGTTTTGACATTTCACTCGATCGTCCAAAAGATGAAAGAACATACTAAGCCTGAAAAATCTCCACAGTTAGCGAGGTATGAATTCAATCATCTGACGAGGAACTCGGGAGAGCATGTGGCCGATCTTGTGGCAAGATTGAAACATCTGTCCATTGCCTGCAAATTCACGCCAGATGAGCATCCAGCCAGGCTCAAAGAAGGATTTATTGCCGGGTTACAAGATCAGAAGATGGTGTCGGCGATACTTCGCATCAAGTTTGAGGACATTACGTTTGTCAATGCGGTCGAAACTGCATCGGCTGTCGAACAGTCCCTCAAAGATGTATGAGCCATCGCCGGTCAGAGCATGGGAAGTGACATGGGGATCAACAAGATGTCCAGTTCACGTCGGACCCCACGAGCAACCTTCGATATGAATCGCAGGCCACTGTCAGAACACTTCCAATCGGGTGGCAATCAGTAAACACGCAGGCATGTTGGGGGTGTGGAGGTCGACACCTCCGTCGTGTGTGTCCCTATAAGGATAGCGTGTGTTTGAATTGTCAGAAGTTGGGCCATCTGAAACGCGTCTGTCGAGGGGCAGCAACCGCCGTACACGTCATGGACAATGATGATGACGACCCGGTTCGAGATATTCAACCAATGCTCAGGGGTTTCCTTAGAAGCCGGTTACCGGCGACCCGCAGCCCTCTACTCAGAGAAAAAATGTCAAAGGTCGCCGCCTACTTCAGCGCCGATTTTTCTAATTTTTTATTATTATTATTTTTTTGTCACCACGAAATCTCTACACCCCCTATTTTGAAATCCGAGACGAAAACACATGAGTATTTCGATAAAAGCGGGCTTACTTTTACTGTTAGTACTCTCGCCAGGTCGAGCACAACACTGAACTAAAAATAACACAAGCAGCTAAAACCGCCTCCTGCAATGGAGAGTTCTCTGCTTTAGCCTCGTTTTGGACTGTTGGCCTGATACCCTGATACCATACAGCAATGACCTCAAGAAAATAAACTTTGTAGGCCTCGCAGTTTCGGTGCCGAAACCATGGCATTGAAATGAAAATCCCTGTTTGACTTTGGATTTTCGAAGAAGTCCAAAGACATGGGAGGTAAGCTTCTGGCCATCAGTAATGGGTCTAAACTTGCACTTTCGCGAGTGCGACGTTGTTGTTGTTTCACGAAACACGTGTTTCACCTAGTCCATTTTGAGCTTTTGTCAAGTGATGCGGCTCCAAAATACACGGGCACCCTTTGTGCCTTTTTAATTTATTGTTACGGCTGTGGAAATTCGCATGACACCAAGAAGGGCCCGTAGGTGAGATAACTCGAGGTACATGTGTAGTTAGCCCCAAATCCGTTGTCTAGAGGGAATTTATGTGATTCATTCGGGCTGCGACGTTTTGAGATAGCCGTTTTTCTGTTCTACCTTTATTTTGAACCAACCACGTCTCAACCGCCATCACACAACAACCACCTTAACCACCACGCCAGCCATCGTCACCAACTGCAACCACGCTCCAACCCTCAGACAACAACAACAACAACGCCAACAGCCACGACCTTTACCTTCACAACTCAATCCCGCAAACATCGCATCACCGTCATTCCGAAACGGCACCATAACCATCAAACCACCACCGATAAACCCTCCACCACCCTCACCTCTCTCCTTCTACGGCCATTCCCGCACCACCTGTGAACACTGAGCGTCGGGCTGTCTTGGGCTCGTTCAGCGGTACGCACCGAGCCGCGAGTGCAAATAGCGGCCTTTCCGAGGGAGAATTCTGATCAAGAACGCTACACGCCCACTTCTGATCCGTCCAATTAGCAAGCGCGGAGCGGCTTGGCCCCGCCTCCAGGCGCGTCTGTGTGAAATCGATATATGCAAATTCTAGGATCAGGGGAGGTTCACGCCCACTTTTTCTCCGTCCAATTGGCGAGCGTGGCTCCGCCCCCGAGGTCATCTTGTTTCCGGATATTTGCATATTGTTTTCTCCTGCCGGCCTATAAAACGGCGAGCGCAAGGCAAATCGTAGAGAGTGTGGCAGTTGCAGAGTGTGGCAGTAGCAGAGTGTGGCAGTGGCAGAGTGTGGCAGTAGCAGAGTGTGGCAGTAGCAGTGTGTGTCGGCAGGGCAGAGTGAGTCGAGTCATCGGTGTGGCAGAGAGTGGAGTCGGGTGGCGAAGTCCTCGGTGTGGCATCGAGTTGGGTTCTGCAGTCGGCTGAGGAGAGTTGCGGGAAGAGGCAAAGGAGCTTTGGTCCGAGGCGAGAAGGACGGCGGTCGGCGACGAGGTCGCGGTGTGAGATCGCTTGTCGCGGGACCCAAGCCAGCCAGCCATTCTCCTCCCCCAGGGCATCAACAATTCCCCCTTTCCCCCCACGCTGAGATAGTGCAACAAGGGGGCCCCGTTCCCACCCCACCCCAACGTCGTGCCAATGAAACCCGCCAAGGAGCACGGAGTCGGGGCACAGCCACGCGGCCACATCTGTAGTTCGTCCGCCAACGCGTCACGAGGACGCGGGTAGGACCCCCCCGGTCTCGCGGACCTGGCCGCTCCTCCAGGTCACGCGCACATATTGGCCTCCAGGCCTGTCTGCCCCCTTGTCTATGAGGGTGGCTTCTTTCCTTTGGTTTTGAGTAAATGTGTGTTGGCGCCGTCTGTAAAGTAGAACTGTATAAGTGTTGCCGTGTGTACGCATATTTGGTAGTAACTCTGCGTCATTGTTTCTTTTGTTTTAACTACTATATGTGCATTTTGACTGTTTGGCTGTATATGTGTGCTTTCCGTGTGTCGCATAATAAATGTGCATTGTGTGAACTGTTTTCCCGTTTCGCTTCGTCTTTTCTTTATTGACCCTCCATCCTGCTTCACGTAAAGGGTTCGTAGTGGGAAACCCCTGAATGCTGAGTCTTTATTCAGTTGGATGTTCAAAAGCTCGGCCAATGACAGTGGAAGTGGAGGTTAGCAATACGCCTATCACGTTCCAAGTTGATACTGGGGCAGCAGTCTCCATCAGAGGTGAACAGACCTCTCGTAAGCTGAACGGTCTGAAGCTCATCGGTTCAGCTCTCACACTACACACCTACACCAATGAGAAAATAATGCCGATTGGAGTGGCAGATGTATCCGTGACCTATCAGGGTGAAGATGCCGCTCTCAAGTTGTATGTGGTTTGGGGAAGTGGGCCATCTCTTCTCGGTCATGACTGGCTGACTCACATCAAGTTGGACTGGTCAGCCATTCACCTTGTGCAAACCATACCAAGTTGATTGGAGCATCAGTTAAAGGAGATCCTTCAAAAGCATCGAGGCTTGTTTTCCAATGAGCTTGGGAAACTCAAGGATATACAGGCCAAGCTCTTCATGGAGGGCATGGCTCCTCGGTTTTGTAAACCAAGGCCAGTTCCATATGCCCTGTGCGATAAGGTGAAAGCTGAGTTCGATAGACTTGAGGCCTGTGGAGTAATTGACCAGATGCCATACTCTGACTGGGCCACTCCAGTCGTCACGGTGCTGAAGCGGAATGGTGATGTTCGATTATGCGGGGAGTTCAAAGCTATGGTCAACCCAGGTCTTAGTATCGAGCAGTACCCACTTCCATCAATCGATGAGATATATGCACGATTGGCAAGGAGTAAATTCTTTACAAAACTCGACCTGCGGGATGCATATTGTTGTGGGTTTCCGCCGCGTTCGGCGTGCGGACGGCCACTTCAGCCCAATCGAGGTCGCGCGCCCACCGATCCAGTCATGACAATACAGTCATGACTTTCCGGACCAACCCCGAAATCCAGTCACGGATGCCTTAACGCATCATAAACCAGTCAATACTCTGTCCACGCGCTACAGGGTCGATCGCTGAATTGTCGATTTACCTAACTATTCGCGTGGACAGAAATACCGAGAGTTTATACCTCGATGGGACTTGTCCGAAAACGAGCCGCTTAAGCGTGCTCGTTCCGTATACGAAGCCGAGCGGTTTGATATCGCCAAGTCCCGTCAGACCAGACTTACTTTTATAGGCTTTAAAAGCCAGTTAATTCCCGATACGTGCCGTGGCAGTCAATGCAGGGAAAATGACACTAACGAGCAAGTTGACATTCAAACAATGGGGCAATTATTTACAGTAGGCATGCAGTCAATGAATGGCGATAGGGGACAAGACACGAGCAAAAACCTACAGCCGGGTATGAGAAATGCAAGTATATACAGGCACTTATACAATTCACTATTTATTGGACTGGCGCCACGAACACACACACACACACACACACACACACACACACACACACACACACACACACACACACACACACACACACACACATGATTGGACTAGCTGGTCTTTATTGAGACTTATCTCGGACCTGCCCGCCTCGTGCGGTATTCGAGGACCAGGTCCCCGGGGCCTACTGGACCCCCAGCACGATCCGGATGGTCCAAGCGAGCGAAGTCGGCAGGGCGAAGGCTGGCGGGAGAAGACCCTCCGTGTGCACTTTCCAGAACTCGTGCGCGACCAGAACAACAGGAGGACCAGCGGAGAACGACGGGAGAACCAGCCACGAAGGACGACAGGAGGACCATGCCCGGATAACCGACAAGAAGCTTGAAGCTCGTAGCTCAAAAGCTCGGAGAAGCTCGAAGAAGCAGGTAGAAGCTCCAAGAAGCTGGTAGAAGCTCGAAGAAACTGGTAGAAGCTGCTCGAAAAAGCTGGTAGAAACCCTGTTTCCGTCCCTCTCTTCCATTTTTATTTCTCTCCGGCGTGCCTCGCTTCCCACGCGACTCATCCACTGTCGGTGGTGGCTGCTGCATTCCATCCCCCCCCCCCCCGAGCTGCTTTATGCCCATATTAGGTAAGGAATTCGGATCGTGGATGCGGGCTGAACACGCCCGCACTCCAGCGAGCACATGGACAATGCCGGGAGCAGAGGGTTTGGTGGGTGGGGGCTTCACCTTTCACCTACTAAGCACGCGGGGGACGCCAGGAGCTGAGGGCTTTTACTGTTCCGCAGCGTGTCCGCAACCAACGGACATTTTGCGGCTGACGTTGAAGATGAGGTTTTCCTAAAATAATCGCAGCACATTTATTTACGCATTAAACAAGGGAAAAGGACTATCTACAAAACACGTACTTACCGAGATAACTAATCTATAGGAACCTGAATGTCTGTGTGCTCATGGATTCCAGATCCGCAACACTATTTTTATCTGGAAATGGACCCCGGAAGTCGTGACCTTTTAACGATCAACACATGTCAAGGTCTCTGTCGGTACACCCGGCTCTGTTTTGGGATTTCTTCAGCCCCCGCTCTGTGGCAGTAAGCAATGGATCAGGTTTGTGTAGATCTTCCCGCTCAAACCTACCTGGATGACGAACACATTGTGGGGAAAAAGGGCTGAGGAGCACCTCAATAACATTGACAAAGTGCAAACGAAGTTGGAGGCTTGTGGCCTCTGCTTGAATAGGGACAAGTGTGCTTTCTTCAAACAACGGTTGGAGTACTTTGGGCTCATCATCACACCGGAGGGGCTATTAAAAGGCCCACGGAAGGTGGAGGCGATTCAGCACATGCCACCGCCACAAGACAAGATTCAGCTTCGCTCATTCATTGGTATGGCACAGTACTAGCAGAGATTCATGAGCAACCTGAGCTCTGAGTTGGCCCCATTAATGCGGCTACTCAGAAAGGAGGAACGCTGGGCATGGAGATCCGACCAACAGGCAGCTTTCGATCGTGTCAAGCTGCTACTCACAGAGGATACAATTCTCGTTCACTACGAACCTAAACGTCCGCTCATTTTGGCTTGCGACAGCTCTGCATACGGCATTGGAGCAGTGCTATCACACAAAATGGACGATGGTTCTGAACGCCCTGTTTGTTTTGCATCTCACACCCTGTGGGCAACAGAGCAGAAATATGCCCAAATCGAGAGGGAGGCTCTCAGCCTCGTCTGGGGAGTGTGAGTTTCATCAGTACCTGCTTGGCCACCATTTCACCTTGCAGACTGATCACAAACCACTTCAATTCCTCATGGAACCAAAGCGAGGTATCCCAGTTGTGGCGTCGGCACGAATACAACGATGGTGTTTGTTCCTTGCTGCCTACAGCTATGACATCCAGTTCTGTGGCACCGAGAAACATGCCAACTGTGACGGTCTCTCTCGCTTGCCTTGCTAGGGGGACCCATCTTCGTCTGAATCATCCGATCATGTTGATGTGTTCACACTGAGCCAAATCCAGTGTGGGCCAGTCACGGCTAAGCATGTGGCTGTTGAATCAGCCCACGATCTTGTTCTCGCCTGTGTCATACAGGGGATCTCCACTGGAAATTGGAATGACCTGCCTTCAACACCTGAGTATCAACCGTTTGCATCTAAATCATCAGAGCTGTCTTTAGCTCAAGGTTGTATGATGTGGGGTATGAGAACGGTGATTCCTCCAAAGTTCAGACAACATTGTCTCGATGAACTGCATGCCAGTCACCTCGGCGTCGTTAAAACCAAAAGTCTAGCCCGTATTCTCTTGTGGTGGCCGGGTCTGGACAAGGACAGTGAGCATATGATTAGGCATTGCCCTACATGCCAGTCAGATGCCGACAATCCACGGCGGGTGTCGTGCCTATGGCCTGTTCCAGACAAGCCATGGCAAATAATTCATGTAGATTTTGCTGGTCCATTTAGGGACAAGATGTTCTTGGTTGTTGTTGATGCATTCTCCAAGTGGTCAGAGGTTGTTATCATGCAATCCACGACGGCAGAAAACACGGTTGAAAAACTTCTGTCAATTTTTGCAAACAAAGGAATACCTGAAGTTTTGGTTTCTGATAATGGGCCACAATATGTTTCTGGTGTTTTTAATGATATAATGATTCAGAATGGTGTCAAACATCTCAATTCATCACCATACCATCCGGCAACGAATGGCCAGGCTGAGTCATTTGAGTCGTTAAAACGTGTTTTGCGTTGAAGAAAGGGGTCATCTATGCAAGCAATGGTTGATGTGTTTTTACTACATTATAGGAATGCTGTTCACCCATCAACTAGCGATACACTTGCTATGCGTTTGTATGGGCGTGCATTGAGATCTACACTGGATTTGTTGAGACCTAGTAGATCTATGTCTGGGTCGGTGGGTGTCATGTCCAATGCTTGTTCGTACCTTTGAAGTAGGGCAGCCTGTGATGGTACGTGATTATTTCCACAATTGTAAGTGGGTACCGGCAGTGGTCTCCGTGGTACTCGGACCAGCCAACTACATGGTTAAAACTAATGATGGGAAAGTGTGGAAACGGCACGTTAACCAAATTCATGATCGCTTTTCAGCATCACCATCAGCACCGGGTATCATTGATTCGGAACGTGTTGTGCCACCACCTCAGGTGGTGCCAGTGTTGGTCGTCAGTGCCAGACATGCCGGCTCCAACTGGGTGAGTTGGTCCAAGGTGTTCATCTGAGTCTGTTTTGAACAGAGAAAATGCACAAGTTTTTCTACCTGATGCTCTTGAAGGTAAAAATGTGATAAGTTCATACTGGTGGTGGCCAGTGCGAGGGTTAGTGGAGTTACTGGTCCTCCCATCAGCTCCTGTCGTAGAAGTTCGTCTTCACATTCACGAACTGCCTTCTCGGCGATGGGATTCTTGTTGGGATTTTTAATGCGACCAATCTCGATGCACATCCGGTGATGTTTAAGAAGCTCATCCTGAACCAGACGTGTTAAGCCGGGAGCCGGATCGGTGCGGATGACAGCAAGTGGTCCATCCAATGGCCGGAGCTCTATGCATAAGCGGATCATGTTGTCGCGGAGAGTGATGTGTTGTTCATTCTCCACAATGCACGATGTAGTGTAGGAAGTGGAACATTCTCGCAATATAAGAACTAGCTGGTGATTGCGTTTGATGATATCCACTGCGAAGGATACCCCAACAGTACCAGGGGGTTCTCCAGTGGACTGCTTAGTAATGGTATGAGGAATGTTGCGCAATGCAGCACACTGGTGACACCTCGAGGTTACCTGATCGATTGCTCTGTCCAAGTCAAGAGCATAAAAATAGCGGTGAATCACAGAACTGAGTTAATGACGACTCGGGTGATCCAGTTGAATGTGTAGTGCTGTTAGTAAGCTATTGACTACCTGACGTGGGACAATAATGCACTCACATGCCGAGGACAAGGGCTTGTCCCGACGGACTACAACTAGGCCATCTTTGGAAAGTGACGCAACCTGGAGGTAACGTTTGACATCCTTGTTGTTGGTTGTTTTCTTCGATGGGCGGGTGCACTGAATCAGGTGGGCATGAGTCCACCATAAGTCTGCGCACTCTGCCTGAACTGCTATCCAGGCAGTTCTGTTGGTGAAGGGCAGTTTGGTTCGGCCGGAAATAATGTCTTGGGCTGACACCTGCAGGACTACGGCCTCCTCCTCGCGTCTTATGAATGCACAAATTAGACAGGAGGTGTCGGTACAGTCTGGTGCATTGCGGCTGGCAAAATCAGATGGGGCAATGGCAGATCCTGCGAGGTGTCGTACGGTCGCTTGATAACGGCTGACGGTGGACAGGAATGTGGATAGACAAGGGCTCACTGAAAACTCGCCACAACAGAGCTTCTCATACGCTTGTACGGACGGCTTGCTATCAGTGAGGATGGATGCATGATGTTTAGATAGGATAATGAAGGGACTGAAGTGTTTTACTGATACAGCAATGGAAAGGGCCTCCACTTCACATGGCAACCAGGTAGATTGGCGTCGGACCTCCACTTCACATGGCAACCAGGTAGATTGGCGTCCGCGTAACTTTGCGCTAAAAAAACCCGCAAGGTGAGGTCTGCAATTGCACGTGATGTACAGAGTTGATCCAATGCTGTGTTTTTTGACAGAACCATCCGTCACGATCCATAGCTGATCACTTGGACGAGGAAGAGTAATAGTACGAGCTGACGAAAGAGCAGCTTCGGCTCTGTGGAAGGCAGAATGTAACTCATCAGTCCACACAACTCTGTCCAGTGATTGGCATCCAGCCACAACATCATCCAAGGGGGATAAGAGAGCGGAGCAGTTGGGGATAACACGAGCGAGAACCTTTTATGCCCCGATAAAGGATCTCATTCCCCTGACCTTCTCAGGAGCCGAAAAAGTAGAGAGTGTAACCACACGGTGTGGGCTGGCCTGGATAGTACCGCTAGACCAGATCCATCCTAAGATGGTGGTGCTCTTTGAACATACAACTGTCTTCGTAGCAGAGAGGCGAAGTCGACATTTACGCAGAGCCTGGAACACCATTCTCCAGTTCTGGAGAAGTTCGTCCAATGTGTCACCACCACAATAGAGGTCGTCAGCGAGTTTGGCGACGGTCCCCTTCTCTAAGAGATCACCAAGGACGCGACACATGAGTTCTTCGAGTGCCGTCTCTGATCCAGGCATACCCATAGCAGATCTGGTATAGACACGTATTCCCCGGAAGGGTGTGGCTACACCGCAGTACTTCATGGACTGGCGAGATAATGGGATTTGGTAGAAGGCACTCGTAAGGTCGGTAGTAATTAGATACTTCCACTGAGCAATCTTGCGGAGGTTGGAATCTACGTTTGGCATAAGAGAAGGTTGGGGCTTGCTGTGTCGGCCCACATCAGCAAAGGCTGTGACTAAGTGGAACCCGCCACTGGGCTTCTTGATCAAGAATGAAGGATTCAGGTATTCCACAGTAATCCCCATGTCCTCAGGGCGAGCAAAGACTCCAAGCTTTTCTAGTTCATCAAATTTGTGTTGTAGTTCACGCAGTTTATCTTGCGCATACTGTGGTAGACGGCCTTTGTGTTGTGGAGGCTGAACGGGGCCCATGTTAACAACAGCCTCAAAGGGGCCTGCAGCACCATTGTAGCCTTGGAACACTGGGTCAAACACTTCATCATACTCTTCAAGAAGGGCAAAAAACTTTGATCGTGTGTCAGGAGCGAACATGTTGTCAGGGTCGAGGGTGACAGTCGAAGAGTGTCCTGAGAGTGAAGTGAGTGTGCGTTTTAATTGGGAGGGGGGGGGCTGGTCTCGGTATAGTCATCTGGGTGTTCTTCGGGTATGTACACAGGGCGGATTTGGCAAAATTGCTCATGTCGTTTGAGAACTCGTCGTTTGTTAGTTAAATTGGGGATCCGAACCTTCCCGCTGATGCTACGGATGACACTCGGTGGGGGCCAATACTCAATGGGTCACAGCGACCTCGCACTGGGGGCATCCGTGCGAGGTTCGAGTGCGAACGCTGTGTCGATACTCGACGTGTCACATGGAAGGACCATTTCGATGAACCCACCGGGCCACAGAGTAGTTGTGTGGGGTGGGACACGTACGACATGAGCTCGGCGTACTGCATGGCGATTAAGGCTCCCTGAGAACTATAAATGTATTTGGTGCCGTCACCCAGGATAACTTGATGCTTCGCAGGGCGGATTGAGATGTCATTAGACTCCATGAAAGGTGTTCCTGCTAGTACTTCTACGTCAAGATTTTCAACAACCAGGCCCTCAAACTGAAATTCCCTTCCGTCCCAAGTCAGTGTCAGTCTGGTCTCACCACCACTTGAAGAGGGGAAGACCCATCAGCCTGACGAGCGGACTGTGCACTCTTCTGAATCTTGGCTCCAAACCTCCTTACAGTTGTCTTACTAATCAGGTTACCCATGGCCCCACTGTCGATGGTAACTCGGGTTGTGTGGTGGCTGTGGAAGGTGTCTATATATGGAGACTGGCGAGTCTGGACACGCGAGATAGTGGACGGTTCTGTATCGTCTATGTTATTAACTACCTTGTTCATATGGGCATATGTTATGTCTACAGACTCGTCGTCTGACTCTTCAGTTATGTCAGCTACATAGAACAATGTGCTCTGGCGATGTACCGACGATCTCATTCGGAGAGGAAAGGACACTCACTGAGGAAATGACTGTAATCAGTGCGGCGTACTTGTTTGCAGAGGGGACAGGACTTCGTAAGGTTGTTGGAACGAGTCCCCGAAAAGACTTGACGAGGTTTTGACGATGATGAGAACGATGCTGGGCGGGGGACCTGTGGTCGAGACGTTGAAGTGCGCAAGGACGGTGTATCTTCAGCAGCATGGAGCTCATCTAATAGTGAGTCAAGCGCCTGGGATATCTCCGGTTTGATGGAGGCTAAAGTGCAGGACTTGAGTTCAGTTCCATAGTGTTGTTTGACGAGTCTGGGGAGTCCACTGTGGACAAGGCGAAGCCATGTGAGCACAATAAAGTTCTCCAACGAGGGAGATAATTCCTCATCTTCCGTGATCGCCTGGTTATGGTGGAAGATGCCGCCATCTTGTCGAAGCAAGTTATCCTCCACGAACGCCATCAGGCGTTGGTATAAGTCTTCATGGCGCTCTTCGGGGTTATGGCGTATCGCTGCAAAGTCAATGAAGTGTGCGCCTGTCGACTGGAATCCAAAATGTTGTCGAATCGATTGCCATATGTGGACTACAGAGGTGGAGTTTCGGACTATGGTGTTGAGGGATATCACAGGGCAGTAGTTTGTAATCTGACCCAGCATAAGTTCCAGTACGGTGACTTTCTCTTGGGCAGTGTGACGCTGCACAACGGGGACATCCTCACCATCATCCATGATGTGGATTTCTACCCTCGAACCGCGTCGTGATCGAAAGGATTCTTTTGATTGTTGAGGGATCTTGACCTCCTCGAGGATTCAACGTCTAGCCGACTCAGTGTTGCATGTATCGGGATAAAATAAACCACAGAAGTCCAGTAATAATCAATGTCCACAAGGAGTTCTTTCTTCTGTACCATTTATTTGCTGTCGCTCAGATCATCTCCCCCTCCCCATATATCCATTCCATTTTATAAGCAGAGAGGCCTTTGATCGCAAGAACAGAATGCACAGCTTATCAGCCCGGTCACCTTGTACTTTCAGAAACCCAAGCAATGTCCAAAGTGTCAAAGAAAGACAAGATTATAAGTAGGTGGTAGGCCTTAACAACTAAATAGTAGAACAGTAGAGGAAAAACACAAACACTTTGACCTACTCAGACTGAGGCAAAGGTTTCTTGTCTAGAGAGTAATAATTTCCCCAACACTCCCCCCTTGTTGCCTAAAAAGGCAACACTAGTTAAGTTTAACGATATATATTTTCTCTTCACTTGGAAATGCATTCTCTCTTGCGTTTGAGTGTGCCCATTTTCTTGGGTAGTCACATCCCACCTTTTCCCCATCGTAGAGCTCAGTCCCTTAGCCTTTCCTGTCCCGCAAGCCAGGTGGCTTCATGTGGTTGTACAGCTTCGGACCTGGTTGAGGTTCCGGTAGGCCCCTAGGCCGATAGAAGATAAGGCTACCCGTTGGGCTGCACAGCTGATTTTCGACAACCTATTTCGGGAACAAAGCAGATGAGCAAGAGTGGATTGACAATTCCCGTGAATATTGAACACATTCATTTGCGCTACTTATGGATTTCCAAGTTCAGGTTCTATCTCAAAAGAGTCGTAGGACTCAGTCTCAAAACCAGGGTATGAGGGTGGTGCTTGGGCCACCATCACCTTTTTAGCAGTATTCCTCTTTAGACAAGAAACAATCAATGCCGGCATTGTAATTGTTGCACATCTAACAAGCACCACTATAATGATGATCCACAATAACCCAACGGAAATCCAATGCAATAGGGTAGTTCCCCAGCCTCCAAAAATCCCTTCAAACCAGGAATAAAGCCCATCTTTCGTGAAATAATTGTGATACTTGGCTCCTTCTTGTTTAATCTTGTCAGCTATGTTCGTGATTTTCTCCGAGTTATCAGGGATATAAGTACAACACTCAGAGTTAATTACAGCACACGTTCCTCCTTGAGCCGCGAGAATGAGGTCGAGCGCAACTCGGGTTTGCATTGAAACTGCACGTAGGGCGACGACCTCCGAGTTGATATTAACCATGCCTAAAGCAGTTTTATTTGCCAATAATTCAAGCGAAGCAGCTAACTCTGCCAATCCCACAGACGTTTGTCCAACACCGTAGTGAGGGATTAAAATCATGAAGAACAGTTCAGTTGACGTGAAACCCCGTTTATCCCGTTTCAAATGCTCAACAGGTGACTTAGATAACAGGCGCATATGTGGCAAAATATATGACAAGAAACAAGATCCACTCCAATTAACTGGAAGCCATGGGTATGCTCGATTTCCACACACGAAATAGGTATTATTTAAAGCGACTTGTGGTCCCATCGTGTGATTTTCATAAATATAATTACTGCATTCAGAATTCCCTAATCTTCTTTCTCCCCATGCCTCTTGTACCAATAATAGTTCGGGTTTTTCTGTTGCCCGTTCAACCATAAAATGTGGAGGCATCTTACTTATATTAAAATTTGGCCAAAACCAGTTACTGAAATTTCGTTGTCGGAGGCAATTTCCATTTCCATTGGTAACGATGTGGTCATCACGGTTATTATCTTGTTTATCCCAGTTTCTTTCCTTTTCCCAGCACCCACACCATTCACTCAGATTGAATGGTATAGCCAGAAGCGGTATCCCAGTAACTGCTGAATGAGGTATCTTAGTACAAACCCAGCAATTCGTTTTATTAAAAGCTTTCGCGTGTTTACGAGAAAGAGCCAGATAAGTGTTTATTCCATGTGGTGAACCCACTTTGCTCGTTAAGCTTCTTCGGTCTCTGAATGCCCTAGGCTTAGTTTGGTGGGTAGTCTGATAGGCCCATCTCCAAAGAACATGCAAATAACGTTGATCACAGACAGTACTTATCGGTTTAACAGACCAAGTACACATTGCACCACCTGCATTTAGTAGTACAAATAATCCTGCAATGGAAAGAATCATTAAAGTTATCAGGAAGCAATGTTCTCCTCGGGTTCTTTTCTGCCGTGTGCCAGTTTGCAGTGTGTGGCATGGATCCATGTTGCTCTTCCTTTACACTTCACAGCTGTATGGGTAGTTAGCAGTATTTGAAATGGCCCACACCAACGTGCCTGAAGAGAGTTCTTCCGTTTGTAAATTTTCACATAAACAAAGTCTCCGGGTTTGAAGTTGTGATGATCAGATGTGGCTGGTTATGGCAGAGCTTGTTTCACCTGTGCATAAAAAGTTCTTACAGCATGATTCAGAGAGATACAGAACGTAAGCAACGTGTCGTCCATTTGCTGCACGTTCATGCTTTTATAGTCAAAGGAGGTGAGTTCAGTAATCTCATTGGTCTTCCCATCAGAATCTCATGCGGAGATAAGCCAGTGTTTCGATTTGCGGTAGATCTCATAGTCATGAGAGCAATTGGCAGAGCATCTGGCCATTTTAATCCAGTTTGTTCACAAATCTTGGCCAGTTTATTCTTCAGGAATCCATTTTGCCTCTCTACTGCCCCCGCAGATTGTGGACGATGCGGGCAATCGAAATGTTGCTTTATTTGCAATACGCGACATAATTCTTTCACCACTTCGGCTGTGAAATGAGTACCTTGGTCACTGGAGATCCTACAAGGTATTCCAAACCTACAGATGAAATCCTTCATCAACAGTTTAACCACAGTAATGGCATCTGCTTTCCGACAAGGGTAAGCCTCAACCCATTTGGTGAACAAATCGACGATGACTAACGCAAATTCAAAACCGCAGCATTTTGGTAACTGGACAAAATCCATCTGGATATGAACAAAAGGTCCGAATGGAATTGGATGACCCCCTGGGGCCATCTCCACCCCCCTTGCTGGGTTATGTTTTTGGCAAATATGACATGTCTTACAATACTGTTCTGCAATTGGACTAAACCCCGGGGCAAACCACTGTCTCCCAATTGAAGCACTCATGCCGCCTTTGCTAGTATGCCCGGCCCCATGTGCCAATCGGGCGAGCCAAGGTAATAGAGCTCTTGGTGCCACCACACGACCATCAGATGATCTCCATAATTTGGATTCATTTTCGAATTCACATCCAGCCAGTATCGACAAATCTCGTTCTTTAGCACTGACAGCTGTCTGCAAAGTGTTTATATCGTCAATGGTCGGTGTTGCCTCTTGTCTCAATACACATTGTGATATTAAAAGAGCTCTGGTGTGGGCAGCAGATTTTGCAGCTGCATCTGCCCTGGCATTTCCCCGTGAGACGTCATCAGATCTCCCAGTGTGGGCGTCACATTTTACCACTGCAATTTGGTGAGGCAGAAGTATTGCTTCCAGCAGATTCGCAATCCATGTTCCATTCCTCACTTGCGTACCTGATGATGTTATAAAACCCCTTTCGCGCCAGAGTGCTCCGAATTCGTGTACAGCACCAAAGGCATAGCCGGAGTCAGTGTAGATTGTCACTATTTGGCCTTTGGCTAAATGGCATGCACGAGTGAGGGCGAACAGTTCTGCCTGCTGCGCGGAACAGATCTCAGCCAATCTCCCGCTTTCGATTACTTCGTGATCAGAGCAAACGGCGTAGCCTGTTAATAAACATCCATCAGGTGCACGCGATGATGAGCCGTCGACATATAGAACCAATTCAGAATTTTGGATTGGTGTGTCTCTCAAGTCAGGACGGGGTTGACACGTGTGGGCGATTATCTCTTCACAATTGTGAGGATCACCATCTTGTACTCCTGGCAACAAACTAGCAGGATTCAGCGGTGCGCATCTCCTAATCGTAATGTTCGTGGGTGCTGTGAGTGAGAGTTCGTATGTCGTTGCTCTTGAAGCCGACAAATGTTGTGTTTTCGTTTTTAACAATACAGCTGTCACTGCATGCGGTACCAGGAGAACCAAAGTGTTTCCCGCGACGAGCGTTTCTGTCGCCTGCACCGCGAGCGAAGCGGCTGCTACTGCCTTGAGACAAGGGGGGAATCCTTGCGCTACCGGATCCAATTTAGTACTATAATATGCAACAGGCCGTAATTTATTTCCGTGCTTCTGTGTCAGCACAGATTGTGCGAATCCCTGTCTCTCACATGCGTACAAATGGAAAGGTGTTTCATAGTTTGGTAAACCCAGAGCGGGAGCCGAAGAAAGAGCCTGTTTTAACGTTACAAAAGCCTTGTCTGCATTTTGTGTCCATGCAAGTGGGCTGGGTGCGTTTGCCGAACCAATGTCCACCAGGGGGCGCACTAAGGCCGCATAATCTGGTATCCACTGTCTGCAATAGCCGGTCATTCCGAGGAAAGACCTCATCTGTTTAGCAGTAGTTGGCTTGGGCAGGTTTAATATTGCCGCTATACGTTCAGGGGAGATGCGTCTTGTGTCTCCCTTCAGAATATGCCCCAAATATTTCACTTCTTCTTGGCAAAATTGCAATTTAGCTCTCGATGCTTTGTGTCCTTTCCTGGCTAAGGCCCTCAACAATGTCAATGTATCTCGTTCGCATGCGTCTTTTGACGCTGAACAGATCAGCAGGTCGTCAACATATTGAATCAGTGTGGATCCACAAGGGAAAACTACATCATCCAAGTCGTCTTTGAGGGCCCTCGAGAATAATGTTGGACTTTCACAATACCCCTGGGGCAATACAGTCCAAGTGTATTGCTTTCCCTGGTAGGTGAATGCAAACAGAAACTGTACTTCTTGGGCTATTGGTATACTAAAAAAAGCTGAACAAAGATCCACAACACTAAAATAGGTAGTGTTACTTGGGATGCTTGATAGAATGATAGTTGGATTTGCAATTACAGGAAAAGCTGGAATTACCGCATCATTCACTGCCCTCAAATCCTGTACGAATCTCCACGTTGGCTTCCCAGGTTTTCTCACAGGTAGGATCGGTGTATTACATTGACTAACAGTGGGAATAATTATCCCTTGTTTCAATAGCGCTTCCACGACAGGAGAAATTCCTACCTCTGCTTCTGGAGACAAAGGGTATTGCGGTTTTCGAGGCAGTTTCTTTTTTGGATCTATAGTGATCTTGATTGGATTCATACTTTTAATTTGGCCGACATCGTTGGCATGTGTTGCCCACAGACAAGTCGGGACTTGTTCGAGTATTTCAGGTAATTTTCCTGACCCATTTAATTCTGAGAGATCGACCACCTCAAACACAGCTTTTGCTGATCCTTGACATTCTGTCCAACAGAATCCCTGTTCCCCGATCTTCCAAAGTCCGTTTACTTGGCTCGATTCCATCAAAGTCGCTTGTGATGCTTTTTTCAAAGAGGTTACCATGTGACCAATGTCCGTTTCTTGGTAACCTTCTGCAATTGCTAAAGTAACATGTGGTGTAACACTGGACGGTTGGTTCCACAATTTTAATTGTTCCTGCGTCAGATGCACCTCCAGGCCAATTCCTTGCTTCCCAATCCAAATTGTTCCCAACACTAAGTCAAAGGTCTGGTGTAATTTCGAGAGTGTTTCACTCGCATAGACGTTATCTTTTCCCTTGATGTTGTAATCAATCTGCAATGCAATGTAGTCGAGTCTGTAAGTACCGTCTGTCCATGCCGTGTTTACTCACCCAATCGAGCACCTCGGGTACGTTTCTCTCCAAATGTGATAAATATTCCTGCAAATGGTTAAATGCTTCACAATTAATCACAGTCCATTGATATACAAGATTTTCTGTATTTTCCTATAATAAATTCATCATAGTTATGTGTGATTCGTGAGGTATTTCTAAATATACACCATCAGGGGTACACTTAATTGAACAATTCAGCTTGCATAACAGATCTCTCCCCAACAGATTAATTGGTGTATCAGTTGCCATCAAAAATGCATGGTTTGCAGACAATGGTCCAATTTCCACCCGGAGCTGCTCTGTCAGTGGAATGGTACTAGCAACTCCTGACATTCCCACTACTTTTACTCGTTCTCGCGATAACGGGGCGTCTGGGAAATCACTCCTTCTGAGCGCAGATTTGGTCGCTCCTGTGTCGACTAAGAAAGGAATCTCTTGGCCTTCAATTTTCAAAGTCAATTTCGGTTCGTCACATGGTTTCAAAGTCAGGAAGGGTAACTCAGACGAAGTTGCTTCTTTTCTTTGTCATAAAACGAATGGGTTTTGGGTTTGAAATGAACCTTGAGATGAAGGAGGAAGAAATGAGGGTGGAGGAGGAGGGAACGAGGCTGGAGGAGGAGGAGGAGGGAATTCGGTTTGAGGTGCAGTGGGTTGAAATGAACCAGCTTGCTCAAACTGTGTTCCCCATCTTTCCTGTTGTCTATAATATGGATTTTCATTCACTGGAGGCGTGGAGTGTCTGCGAGTTTCATCTCTGTATTGTGCCGCTGGTCTCTGTTCTACCGGTTCATACGAACTATAAGTTCGACTGTTTCTACGATTTCGGCATTCGTTAGCCCAGTGTCCTTGTTTTCCGCATGTATAACAGAAATCTCTGCGCTGGTCTCTGTATTTTGGTCTCTGACGGTAATTGGTTTGCCCTCGGTTTTGTGCATTATATCTCACATTCCTTTCCCCGGGGAATTCACCTTGACCTTGAACCTGGGATAACATTAATGTTGATTCGTTTTCCTCGTCAGAACGATGTTTCAACAATGAATTACAATGCGTTACATATTCCATCAAGTCTTTCACTTCCTTTAATTCCCAACCGATACATACTCGCTTTATCTCATTTTGTAATTTGGCCGTCAAACCATTAAGGTAGACATGAGCAAATGGTACTCCCTCTTCTTTCAGTCCAGAGTGACATTGGTATACACCCCGAAAACGCTCTAAGAACTCCAATGGGTCCTCGCCAGCGCGTTGCCTGCACACCTGTATTTTTGCCCAGTCGGTCTTAAGTGTTACCACCTCTGTGACAGCGTCAATGAGGGTGTCAATATGTTCTTTGAGCTCCTCCCTGTCTCCAGGAGCTTCATCTGGCCATGCAGCGACCTGTTTCAATTGTCGGAGTAACCCCTCTGGTACCACTAATTTTAATAATATTTCCATGTCCATATATGTTGGCTGATGGCATGCCACCACCACGCGTAGTTCCGCCTGGAATTTTTTTTTGGGTTCTCTCGTATCTTCGGCATCTCATTTACGATGGCTTTTAATTCAGAGCCCCACGGACGATATATTGCTTGTACCTCCCTTGCACCTGGGTAATCTCGCAATGGAAACGCGCCAATGAGTGCCTCATCATCTCCGTCCTTCGCGGTCTCCGGCATTATTTTTTTTGATCGAGTTTGTATTTTACCCTTGTCAGCAAGAGGAACTTTATTTTTGCTTTGTGTTCTTGTTTCTTTCTTAATTACTCGCCTGGCTCCCCGTTGAGCCTCTCCTTGCCCTGTGGCATCATCTCCCTCTGTCTCTCCCGCTTCTTCGTCCTCGAGCGGTTGTGCTATCGGAACTGTGCACTCTGGCCATGTATCTGAGTCTTCTTCTTCATCCTCAAATCTGACAGCCACTGCTCGCTGTCTCTTGGTTTTATTTTCAAGTCTCACCGGCATTTGCTTCGTTAATTGGTCTAGCTGACCCTTCAGGTTTAACAACCGTGCCTTTTCGTCTCTGTCATGACATTCCTTCATCCAATTTATATAAACGCTCCAGTTCACCTGCTTCTGGATCTTTTTGTCACTATTTTTCACTTCCAGTACTTTTCTTAAATTGTCTAAACACTCGTGATCGAACGTTCCATTCTCAGGGAAGGGTAATCGACTATTTTTGGTCCAATTGCACCATTTCCCCATGTCTCTCACAGCTTCAGGCCCATACTTATCAAACATAATTCTTGCACATGTACCTCTCCGTGGTTTTTGAATACAATTTGCCTCGGTATACACATTTTCCTTCCTTTTACAATTTCTATTTCCCATCTCTAAAATCACACAAATCACAACCGCTAAATTCACTCTAAAATCACAGAATAAAATAAATCGCACCCTCGGAGAACCCCCCCTGCTTACCTTCGCTCAAGCACTTGTCGTTCCTCCAGGCACTGCCTCCGGCAGATTAAGCACCTCCGGTCACGAGCGCCGCACAACGCCGATTCGAATCCGAGTCACGGCACCAACTGATGTGGATTTCTACCCTCGAACCGCGTTGTGATCGAAAGGATTCTTTTGATTGTTGAGGGATCTTGACCTCCTCGAGGATTCAACGTCTAGCCGACTCAGTGTTGCATGTATCGGGATAAAATAAACCACAGAAGTCCAGTAATAATCAATGTCCACAAGGAGTTCTTTCTTCTGTACCATTTATTTGCTGTCGCTCAGATCATCTCCCCCTCCCCATATATCCATTCCATTTTATAAGCAGAGAGGCCTTTGATCGCAAGAACAGAATGCACAGCTTATCAGCCTGGTCACCTTGTACTTTCAGAAACCCAAGCAATGTCCAAAGTGTCAAAGAAAGACAAGATTACAAGTAGGTGGTAGGCCTTAACAACTAAATAGTAGAACAGTAGAGGAAAAACACAAACACTTTGACCTACTCAGACTGAGGCAAAGGTTTCTTGTCTAGAGAGTAATAATTTCCCCAACACCCACAAGTCCACGAAGAGGGAACGCTCTGCTCTTCTTCTCCCAGGTGACGCCCTCAGTGAGGAAGGGCGCAAAGTTGGGATCGAGTTGGGATATTGTTACGGATTTACCGCCCGTCCAGCGTGTGAACAGCCACTTTATCCAATGGCGGCCGTCTCGCCCACCGGCCGGACAATTCAGTCGCGACTTTCCGGAATAACGCCGAAAACCAGTCACGGGTGTGCTTCAAGCGCACACCATGGCCTAGTCAACACTCTACCCACGCGCGACAGGGTCAATCGCCGAATTATCGATATACCTAAGTATTCGCGCGGGCAGACTACCGAGAGACCGTACCTCAACGAAGGCCTGCTTGGACACGAACCGTTTAAGCGGTTCGTTCCGTTCTGGGATAACCGAGCGGTGTATTATCGCCAGGCCTCGTTGGACCCAATTATTTTATCGGCTATTAAAAAGCCCGCTATTATTCCGAGAGCAATACGGCGGTTCAATGGGGAAAGAGGACACAACGAACGGGTTAACATTCACACAAGGACATTTATTTATAAAACGACTCGTACAGTAGTGCAATGAAATTGGCGGGAAGGGACAAGACACGAACAAGGGAAAGCACTACAACCGTCTATAATTATTATTTACAAGCACTTACACAGTTCTACTTGCGGGACATAGCGCCACAACATTCACACAAATAAACCAAGAAAAGACCCCCTCAGAGGTAAGGGGGTCAGACTGGACCTGTAGGCCTTTATTACATGGGACTTGGCGGACCGAAGGAGTCCCACGAGACTGTTGCAGGTTACCTCCACCCTCGTGGTGCCTCGCCGGGCCCCGGTTCGGCAACCCTCGGTGGCCCTGCCGTACTCCGCTGGACTCCGCCCGTGCCTTTAACGGCGATCCGGCTGGCGACTCCTCTCCGGCTCGACCAGCGCTTCCGTCGACCAACGAGAGGCTGACAGACACCCACTGCACTCCCAGACCGCAACTCCCAGACTGTAGCTCGACTCCGCTCCCAGACCTCCACAACTCCACAACTCCACACTCTACTATCCACTCACCACTGACTGTACGCCAACGTGGCACTCCGTTCTCCGTTCTCTCCGCGCAGCTGCCACTCCCACCAAGACCAACGCGCCCCACGACCTCTCAACTCGCCCTTTTATCTCGACGGTGCATCGTCCCTCCCTTCGCGGTGCGCGGGGGAGGAAAATTCCCGGAGAGGAGTCGGGTTTTCATGTTTAGTAACCGTCACTTCTGTTTACCAGTTCCGAGGGGAAATTCCGAGAAGTGTGTTATTGGAGCTTCTTCTTGTTCTCCATGGCGTAGATGTTATTCGCTGCGGCGAGGTTTGTGGTGTGGTTGTTTGTTGTGGTGGCGTGGCCGGTGGTTGGCATTGTGGTTGAGATGGTGGTTAGGTGATTGGCGGGGTGGAGAAGGTGATGAGGCGATGTTGGCGGTTGTGGGTATAGTGGTGAGGATGACGTGGTTTGTTGAGGTGCGGGTGTGGTTGTGGAAAGGTGGTTGGTCTGAAGCGGTTGTTGAGAGCGATGTTGGTGGTGGTGGTGGTTGGTGTGAAGTGGTTGATCCAAAATAACAAGAGCAAAAGAATAATGGCTAACTCAAAGATCACAGCCCTTTAAACATCGGTGGGGAAATCTATCTGAACACACACTTCGCGATATAACTGATCTTGGGGATATCCTTTATGGTGTCCTGTGAATTTCCACAGCCGCAACAATATAAAGAAAATTGTCTCCAATTTTCAAACGAGTTCACCGTTTCACTCTTGCTCAGTGACCACTGCTTCGGTGCACGGTGTGTGGTGGCCATTTTGACGACGGGCACGTTGTACGGACGATGTTTATGACACAGCAACAGAGTGAGCTGGTTGGCCGCTCACCTTCTTGTGAGGTGCCATTGGGGTTCGAAGATGGCTCTCGAAACAGGGACGTTCTGCCGATCGCCGTCTCCGGGGTGAAGAGTGCGTGGAATCGTATCCCGACGCTGCCACCATGCCAGAAAGGTTAAAGGGAATCCCCAACGGAGCACCGAGGCCAAACACCAGTGTTGGTGAGGTTGAAATCAACTTTAATAACACACGCGATACAATGTGCCCGGCTAGGCCAAACGTTCCACGATACCGCACCCCTGCACGGTAACCCCGTGCACCACGGTCGCACGACGGATTAAACCACGTACTCTACTGGCGAAGCTTCCAAATTCGCAACAATATAAACGATCAAAAACCATTCAAGAAACCTTTTCCTTGGATTATACAGCCGTACAAAATTGATCATGGTCGTGGAATTCGGCAGTTTCGTCGTTTTCGCTGCATTTGACTCACGCCGATGTCGAAGTAATGTTCATGTTTCTGGGCCAGTGAGGTAAGAAAAACACTAATATATTTCGTATTTATATTTTCTAATCGGTAAACAAACATGTAGTTAATTAGTATGCTCATTATTTCGCTCGTATTTACCAATACGAGCGAAATGATGTGCTGTACGATACTGTCGTGGTGTACATCGCCATGTCGTGAACGCGGTGAGTGTCCGCACATTCGGGTATTTCCTCAAGTTTCCCGTTTTGGTGATGGCGGCGGGTCATGCAACATGGCGGCGGGTCATGCAACATGGCGGCGGGTCATGCAACATGGCGGCGGGTCATGCAACATGGCGGCGGGTCATGCAACATGGCGGCTCAGCGGGGTCACGTGCGTGGTTCAGGGACAGCGCACTCCAGTTCTTACACACAGCTCGATGTTCCGGACTCACTCACTCACTCACCTCCGGACGCTGCTCGATCGCATAAGCTCACCTGACTAAAGTCCAGGTGAGCTAAAAACGGTGAAACCACACCACGGTAAAACTGGGGTGTGTTTCGTTAGCAAGCGGTTCGCTAGCGCTTGCCAAGGCAGCCGTTCCTTATCAACCGTTTCGTTGGAGTGCTTGCTTGGGTGCTTAAGCCACTTGGGGAGCGCTCAACAAGCTGATTGATAACATAGCAAGCGACTTGTTATCGCTTTCCGAGCCTTTCGTTCCGTATGAACCGCTTTGCAAACCGCTCGGCAAGATTAAGAGTGGTGTTTCAGTGCGTGAGCAAAAATGGCCGCTGTAATCGAATTCACAACGACACGACAACCAATGTTCGGAGGCAAATCCCTGATTTATCAGTTTTTAGATCCTCGTGGAGGATCTCGAAGTCTTACTCACATTGTTGTTCTTCATCTTCTTCTTGTGGACTTTTTTGTTTCACAGCCTACAGTTTTCATCGAAACTTCCTGAAACTTGGCATATATATGTAAAAATACCCTGCGCAGACAGTAACCATCTCCAATTTTGAAAATTCCTCCGAGAAAAAAAAGTTATGACGTCAAAATATCTCCGCTTATGGAAATCGCCTAAAAAATTATATCCGAAACTTGGCAAGCTTTTTGAATTCTGTTTGCGGGAATCGAACAAGGCATTAGAAAAGATGAATTACCGCACATATGATACATCACTATGACGTCATATCAATTTTTATGACGTCATTCCTATTTTTTGACATTTTTTTCTTTCACAACCCAGAGTTTTCATCGGATCTTCGTGAAACTTGCCATGTATATGGAGAAAGCCCACGCTCGGGCAGTAACCTCTCCGATTTTGGAAATTCTTCCTAGAAAAAAAAATTTGACGTCATAATATCGCCGCTAATGGAAATCGCCTATACCATTATCTCCGAAACGAGGTGAGCTGTTTGAATTTCGTTTGTGGGAATCAAGTCGGGCATTAGCACAGATAATTTATCGCAAACTTGATACATCCCAATGATTTCATATTCGTTTTTATGATGTCATCATTAAGAAGACCAGGATCTTAGCTCATTTGAGCTTGTTTATGCCGTTTTGTATTTCATAACTCAATTTTTACTCGACTTTTCATCTTGATTGTTCAAAATCTACAAACATGTAAAACCTCTCTCTCAAAATTCACAGCAGTATGTCTATAGACAAGCCGGTAGGCGGACATGGGTAGTCAACTACCCAATAGAACCTGACGCGATAGGCCCGTTCGATGGGGAATGACCTGAGGATTAAGCACAAGAAAATTCATGATTCTAGATTCAAGGGTTAATGCTGCATTGTTTTTTCGTTAAAATACCCCCACATTTAGAGGTTTTTCGGCCGTTGCTAGGCGACGGAGGGGTCCATAGCAACGATCTTTCTCACCCATAACTAGGACATACCATGAACCTACCATACCAGATTCATGTATATCTGACTCATCGAGATATAACGAAATTCGTTTTTTTATTTTTTTTGACCAGGGTTCATTCAAAGTCTATCTTCTCCGACAGTTTTCATAGGATCTGGCTGGAAATTTTTGACAATATGGCTGAATGTACTTACTGCCCACAGTCGCTCGTGGCCTGATTTTTGATTTTCGAAAAAATTAATTTTTTTTATGATTTTTCAAAAATTTCAAAGTCCCATTGCTAGGCAACGGTGGTGTCCATAGTAACGGTTCTCATTTGCACACAACTAGATCATGGTATGAACCTACCAACCAAGTTTCATCGAAATCGCCATTGTATTAACGGAGCACTGGACCGAACAGACAGACAGACAGACAGACAGACAGACAGACAGACAAGCCGGTAGGCGACGAGGGATTCGCTCGGATCGAAGCGCTGGATACGATGCTTTTCATTCTGACCGATCCACCGACGAAGATTCATTGCCAAGACGTATTGGTTCACATACAATTGTTCCTCTGCCTGGCAATATTTTTCCTAAAATTGCGTATTTTGCCAACTGGCACTCCTCATAAAAAATGATGGTAAATAGACACCTTATTGTTGAAGGACTACCATTTGAAAAATAATCGGTTTGCTGGTTTGTGCTGTGGAGCCTCGTGTTGCAGACACACACACACACACACACACACACACACACACACACACACACACACACACACACACACACACACACACACACACACACACACACACACACACACAGCCAGACGGAAAACCCGACAATAAGGGATATCTAGCATATTGTTGCGGATTCACGCCCGCCGGCGTGCGAACGGCCACGTAACTCGAATCGCGGCACGTCGCCCACCGGACGGACAATCCAGTCGTGACCCTCTCGGACTAACGCCGGGAACCAGTCACGGGTGGACCTTTCGGTCTCACCGCGATCGAGCCAATCAGCCCCCGCATGGGATAGGGTTGCTCGCCGAATTCGACCTACCTAAGTACCCACGCGGAGGGTAGACCGGGCGATCGCACCTCGCCGCAGGTCGACTTCGGACACGGGCCACTTAAGCGACCCGTTCCGTACTATCAGAATAACCGAGCGGTGTTATCGTCGACCTCGACGGTTCGATTAATTATCGGGCGTATTCAGCCCACTACCAACCCTTTACGTGAAGCAAGATGGGGATTCAATAGAGGAAAAGACGAAGCGAAGCGGGAGAACAGTTCAATAATAAAGCACATTTATTCGCGATGAACGGAAAGCACACATATTCAATTCCACCAAAAGCACACAGAAAAGAAAAACACAATGCAATTTACACAAAAAGCAAATGCGACAATGCAGATCTAATACCGATTACACGAGCACACGGCAACACTTGTACAATTTTACTTCACAGACGGCGCCGACAACACATACCCAAAACCAAGGAAAGAATACCCTCAAGGATGAGGCGGGCCTGAGGCCGAGACCGGGTCGGGCCTACCCGTCTGGTGATGAGACGCGGAGCGGCGATGGTGCCTCAACTCCGCGGGCCTCGCGGGCAGTGTCTGGTAGGGGGTGGGAAAGGGGCCCCCTTGGTCGCACTATCTCAGCGCGGGGGGAAACAGGAGGGAGTTGCTGATGCTCGGGGTATAGAGGATTTTTATTGCCCCGCAACGAGCGTCTCCACCTCGGCCAGGTCGCGCTGTCGGCCTCCCTGGGGTGCAGCTCCCTGCACGACGCGAGCACCCCCTCGTCTGCCCTCGCCGCCTCTCCACAGCTCCGTCCCCTCCGCTCCGACTCCAACGCACACGACGACCAGCTCCTTCTTGCCAACTCCACCGCCCGCGAAGTCTTAACTCTCTGTTCTCTCCCGACTCTCCTACTCACTGGACTGACGAACACGGTCACTTATATCAGCCCCGTGGCTTCGCCCTCTCATCTTTGACCCCCTCCCTTCGACCTTTCACCTCGCTCCCCATTGGCCCGAGAAAAAGTGGGCGTGAATGCTTTTTGATCCATAAATTTGCATATATCGATCGCCCTCCAACGCCCTGGAGGCGGGGCCAAATCGCCCCTCGCTCACCGATTGGACGGAACAAAAGTGGGCGTGTGTCGTTTTTGATCCGTTTTTGAAGTGGAAAATCCGTGGTTTTGTACACGCTGTTCGGCGCGCGCCCTGCACGAGTCCAACACCGGTACCCACAAGTGGCGCAAGAACGGTGGCGATGCGACGGTTGCGAGGTGTGACGTGAAGGTCGTGGCGGTTGTGGTGAAGCGGCGTTGTGGTTGGTGGGTGATGTTGTGACTGGTGGTGGTAACAATGGCGGTTGGTCCAAAATAAAGATAGTAAAAGAAAAACGGCTATCCTGAAGAGTCGCAGCACGCATAAATGACATGTATTCCCACTAGACAACGGGTTTGGGCCTAACTACACATGTACTTACCGAGATATCTCACCTAAGGGACCTGAATGGTGGTTTGCGAATTTGGTAACCACAACACTACCCCCTCCCCTTTTTACAGACTCGTCCCGAGTCGTCAAATTTTCGTGTGCCATCATGTGTAGTTTTCCCCTAGTACATTTTACCTACGGATCCCTGAGTGCGACATTCATGGTATTCGTGTCCCCAAAATAAATAACCTGAGGGCTGCGTAACTATCTAAACAAACTCACTCACACGGACGACTTAAATAAAATTGCCGGCGCTAGACAAACATGCCGGGGGCGCACTCATATTTACAGTACATCTTAACCTTAACTTACAAATTTTACACTAAACCATGGCCCAGGATCATTGAACTCTGCAAAAAGAAAGCAGTTAGCAGGGAGCCAGGCTGCCCACATGCAGTCTCTGGCTCAAAACAATGCAGGTGACAGGGAACGTGGCTGGCTGCTCACACGCAGTCCAAGGCCTTCCCTTTTGAACTGAACGCAGTGAACCACAACGGTGCATGGGCTGCACAACGCAGTCTCCGTGCCAGCTCAAGTGGCACACACAATGAGCACAACGAATGGATGCATGAACACAAACACGGTGCACGGGCCGCCACTGCAGGCCCGTGTTGTAGCTGCCAACAGGGCAGTTCTTGCAGCTTGCAAACTGTTGCCTTGCGGATCCTGGCGCACATGGAAATGAACAGGGGGGGGCAAAGCAAAAATTGAACGGGGCTGGTGAACATGGGCAGTGGGCATGGCATGGCAAAGGCAGCAGGCAAACTCAGCCCGCAGAATAAGGCCGCTGCAGGCAAACACAGCCCGCAGATGAACTGGCCGGCACAGGCCTTGAAGTACCACAGCTGCAGACGATCCGGCCGGCACAGGCCTTGCAGCACACAGCCAGCAGATGAAGCTGGCCAGCTTTTGCCGTCAGTGGAAGTTGGTGGAGGGAGTGCGGTGGTGCTGGCCACTTGGAAGGCGGGCTCGGACCTACCTACCTGTCTCCCTCCCAACCTATCGCCTTTGCCCGTCACTGTACATACCCACTCCCTTAATTTGTCAAACCCCAATTTAGCCCCAACTTAATTTTTTTTTGTTTTTATTTTTACTCCCCCACTATAAATCGTCCCCTAACCCCCTTTATCGTCCTTGTTCGGCTAACCTATTCTGTCACCTAGCCTACTCCCAACCCCTACGTTCCCTTCCCGGAGGGGAATAAGGGAGAGCTAACGTCCTGTGCCGAGGCCCAATTCAAGCCTCAGAATGGCCTCCCCAGAGTTCGGCGATCTAACCCAAAGTGGGTCCAGCGGCCCACAACGACAGCGAGGGGATGGATGGTGCGGAGGGGTACACTTCCTAATCTACCCAATCCATTAAACTGTTAAACTACCCCGGGGCTTTCAACAAGCGCCTCTCGCTTAAACTATTGGTTCTAACAACCCAGATTCCCATCGCCTGTGTTGGTGTCCTCACAATTTCGGGCCTCGCCCCCCAATTTTCTCTCCGTGCCCTCACACGGTCTCCTGGCTGGGACACGTGGCTCCCTTTGGCAGGCACGACCCTCTGCCGAATCTCCGACGATGGCACCCCCGGGCACTACACTGCCTCCGAGCCTACCAGCTCCCTAACACCGGGGAGTGCCCCCCATGGCACCTCCCCTGAAACGCACACGTGGCAGGCCGGCCTCCCGGGCCCCTTTCCGAGGGTCACCCGTGCCCACAACACTGCCCACGCGGCTAATGGCGCCCCGGGCCCCCGCACCAAGCAGGCGCACCCGTGCCCACTACTCTATCCCGGCCCCCCATGGGCCCATGGCCTACCGCGGCCGACTAGCCTGGTGCCCGGGGTACCCACTCAGCGATACTCACCTTTCGCAGCCACGCTCCCAAGCCCGTCAACAGGGCTCCTGCACCCCTCCAAATGGGTCTCGAGCCTACTTTCCCACCAACAACAAAACGACCTCCATTTTTACAATTTGACTAACCCAGCTAACTCACTCTACACTGACCCCGGGGTCCCTTGGGCGGGAGTCACTCCTCCCCCCAATCACTCATCGCACCATGCATTCCCCATTCGCTCCACTCACACAGACCCGCTGGCCTCACTCACTCAACAAGTACTCACCTCACAACTCACCAACTCTTCAACACACACACCGCTGAACTCTGCCATCCTTCTAACTACCTCCCCTAACTCGTGCTCCCACGTCGTCCCTTAAACTACAGCACGTTCCATTTAACACTACGTAGCTAAACTACGTCCCCTCTACACATTCACTGCCTGTCACTGTCTCAAATGTAATCCCATTTTATTTCCCAACCTAAATCTGGCTACAATCCCTCTAACTAATCCATTCCACGGACTCCATGAGGACTTACCCCTGCCCCATGAAGTCAGTCTAGCTAAGCTAACCCTTCCCCCTAACTAGTTTTCATCCTGTGCCCAGGGTCAAGGGGGTCTTCCACCCCTTGCCCAGGAATCCTGTGCACCCGAAAGTGAGGCTTGCTTTTTTATTTTTTTTTTTTCCATGCGCATCACCAGCGCGGCAACTCGCGCACTTTGCACCTGCCCGTGACGTCATGCAGCTGCACGTGTTCCTCGTCCCTCCTTGGACGGTACCATCTGGCAGAGATACCCCTCCTGCCGGATTCCAACCCCACGTGCAGCCATGGCGTCACCGTGCGCATAAAAAAAACACAAGCCCCACGTCTCGAGGGGTTCCCCACGAGAACACATGTGCTTTGCCCGTTGGAGCTTAACACACACGATCGCGTGGAGAACCCGTCCGGTCCAAATCCATTTTCCTGCCTAAACTTTGTCCGTCCGCGGGATCGGCAAATCCACCGCGTGCGTTTCCGGACCGGGACTTCACTCTCGCAAGCGAGCACGTGGTGGTCTCGTGCGTTGCACAGCACGGACCGCGTGCTCACTGCTGGGTGAACCCGGCACGGTCCCCGAAACAACTACAGCCGCTACTCGGCTTTCTTTCCTCACATGTCGCCGTCGTCGCCATTCAACCCACGCACACCTGCGTGTTACGACGCACACAGTCCACTCCATCACATTCACACCGGGAGACGCGGCTGCGTGCTCCCGCATGCCAACCGACATCTCCCTTACATACCGCTCTCTCACACACACGGTCTCCCTTGCACTCGGCCGTTCACTCACGCGTGCCTCACTACTCACACAAACCATACTATTTACACACGCGGGGGCACTCACCCGCGGTGCCTCATCCACACTGGCCGTTTCACTCACACACACGGCCTCTTCCACACACGGTGCCTCATCCACACACCGTCCCTCACTCACACACGCGGGGGCACTCACCCGCGGTGCCTCACTCATGCTGGCCGTTTCACTCACACACCATGTACTCACCTCACACGGTGCCTCATCCACACACGGCGTGCTGGGAAGCACGTACTCCGGCACCATCGCCACCACACCACTCACACACGGGGTCGCTTCCACACACGGGGACGCACTCACACCTTACATCACACACACAGGGACAACCACACTGGGGATTTGTGTCCCCACAAGGGTCTCCGGGGCCTCTACACCCCCCAAGCTCTCCGTGCACCCGTCCACAGCACCCGTCCCCTCAACCTCGCAAAGCACGACCGAACCCACCTGGTCGTGACTCGCCTCAAGGGGGCATACTCCCTCCCCTCGTTCCTGGAGGAGGCCATCCAGGTGCTCGCACTGGGTCTCTCCCCAGTCCGCCAGCTCACCCCCATTATCCTCCACTACCTCCGTGTGTGTGTGTGCGTCACTTACCTTGTCTTCATCGTGTTGTCTCTCCTCTATCGTTCCCATCTCCCGTGTCTCTGCCAACTCTTCACCCTTTACCTCTCTTGTCTCAACTATTATTTCCGTTGTCGTCATTTCGTGTCTCGTCTCACACGTTTTGGTCTCCCCATTTAATTTTTCCCTTTTGGTCACCGTCGATTCCTCTGTCACGACCCTCGCCCAACACGCCCCCCGAATTATTTTTTTACCCGCCTCCACCGCGGGCCTGTCAGCCGTTGCACCCCCTTCCAGCTCGTTTGCTTCCACACGTGGAGTCGCCATTCCCAGCTCCCTGGTCACGGCCTTCATGCCCGCCTGCAGGCATCGGCCCATGTTCTGCGTCGCACCCCACAGTTCTTTCATTTGCTTGTTCATGCTTTTTATTTCGTTTTTCATTTCATGCGCATTCGTTTCCATTTGCTTGTTCATTGCCGCCAGCATGGCGTATAGCTGGGCCATGTCGGGTGCGCTTGTGTGAGCCGTTTCGGCAAGGGTCGGCGGGTTTTGGTGGGGAGGGGGGGGGAGGTGTCATACACCGCGGCTGCTGCCGCACCTATTTCGGGCTCTGGGTTCAGTTGGGCGAGTCCGTGTTCCTGCACAATCAACATTTCCTGCTCGGGGATTCCATCCTGGACCATGGATCCTACACATTCTACATCCATTTCTAATACCCCCGGCTCCCGCTCGCCTTGAGACGCCATCTTGCTTCTCGTGAAGGGTTAATTTAACTCGCTCGTAATTTGGAGGGAATCGGGGGTCGCTTCTCTCACCCCTGGACCGATTCCCGTAAATTTAGCCGGAGACAGGAGAGCCCGTTTTCCTGTTCTCCGATACCAGTGCCGCGAGGAGGGCGATGAATTTGTATCGCACGACCTGACACCAGTGTTGCGGATTCGCGCCCGCCGGCGTGCGAACGGCCACGTAACTCGAATCGCGGCACGTCGCCCACCGGACGGACAATCCAGTCGTGACCCTCTCGGACTAACGCCGGGAACCAGTCACGGGTGGACCTTTCGGTCTCACCGCGATCGAGCCAATCAGCCCCCGCGTGGGATAGGGTTGCTCGCCGAATTCGACCTAACTAAGTACCCACGCGGAGGGTAGACCGGGCGATCGCACCTCGCCGCAGGTCGACTTCGGACACGGGCCACTTAAGCGACCCGTTCCGTACTATCAGAATAACCGAGCGGTGTTATCGTCGACCTCGACGGTTCGATTAATTATCGGGCGTATTCAGCCCACTACCAACCCTTTACGTGAAGCAAGATGGGGATTCAATAGAGGAAAAGACGAAGCGAAGCGGGAGAACAGTTCAATAATAAAGCACATTTATTCGCGATGAACGGAAAGCACACATATTCAATTCCACCAAAAGCACACAGAAAAGAAAAACACAATGCAATTTACACAAAAAGCAAATGCGACAATGCAGATCTAATACCGATTACACGAGCACACGGCAACACTTGTACAATTTTACTTCACAGACGGCGCCGACAACACATACCCAAAACCAAGGAAAGAATACCCTCAAGGATGAGGCGGGCCTGAGGCCGAGACCGGGTCGGGCCTACCCGTCTGGTGATGAGACGCGGAGCGGCGATGGTGCCTCAACTCCGCGGGCCTCGCGGGCAGTGTCTGGTAGGGGGTGGGAAAGGGGCCCCCTTGGTCGCACTATCTCAGCGCGGGGGGAAACAGGAGGGGGTTGCTGATGCTCGGGGTATAGAGGATTTTTATTGCCCCGCAACGAGCGTCTCCACCTCGGCCAGGTCGCGCTGTCGGCCTCCCTGGGGTGCAGCTCCCTGCACGACGCGAGCACCCCCTCGTCTGCCCTCGCCGCCTCTCCACAGCTCCGTCCCCTCCGCTCCGACTCCAACGCACACGACGACCAGCTCCTTCTTGCCAACTCCACCGCCCGCGAAGTCTTAACTCTCTGTTCTCTCCCGACTCTCCTACTCACTGGACTGACGAACACGGTCACTTATATCAGCCCCGTGGCTTCGCCCTCTCATCTTTGACCCCCTCCCTTCGACCTTTCACCTCGCTCCCCATTGGCCCGAGAAAAAGTGGGCGTGAATGCTTTTGATCCATAAATTTGCATATATCGATCGCCCTCCAACGCCCTGGAGGCGGGGCCAAATCGCCCCTCGCTCACCGATTGGACGGAACAAAAGTGGGCGTGTGTCGTTTTTGATCCGTTTTTGAAGTGGAAAATCCGTGGTTTTGTACACGCTGTTCGGCGCGCGCCCTGCACGAGTCCAACACCGGTACCCACAAGTGGCGCAAGAACGGTGGCGATGCGACGGTTGCGAGGTGTGACGTGAAGGTCGTGGCGGTTGTGGTGAAGCGGCGTTGTGGTTGGTGGGTGATGTTGTGACTGGTGGTGGTAACAATGGCGGTTGGTCCAAAATAAAGATAGTAAAAGAAAAACGGCTATCCTGAAGAGTCGCAGCACGCATAAATGACATGTATTCCCACTAGACAACGGGTTTGGGCCTAACTACACATGTACTTACCGAGATATCTCACCTAAGGGACCTGAATGGTGGTTTGCGAATTTGGTAACCACAACACTGAAAAATAATCGGTTTGCTGGTTTGTGCTGTGGAGCCTCGTGTTGCAGACACACACACACACACACACACACACACACACACACACACACACACACACACACACACACACACACACACACACAGCCAGACGGAAAACCCGACAATAAGGGATATCTAGCATATATAGCGAATCCAACAAGCCGGTAGGCGGACATAGGTAGTCGACTACCCAATAGAACCTGACGCGATGGGCCCATTCCATGGGAATGACCTGAGGATTAAGCACAAGAAAATTCATGATTCTAGCTTCAAGGGTTAATGCTGCATTGTTTTTTCGTTAAAATACCCCCACATTTAGAGGTTTTTCGGCCGTTGCTAGGCAACGGAGGGGTCCATAGCAACGGTTCTTTCTCACCCATAACTAGGACATACCATGAACCTACCATAACAGTTTCATGTATATCTGACTCATAGTCTCTGAGATATAACGAACTTCGTTTTTTTTATTGTTTTTGACCAGGGTTCATTCAAAGTCTATCTTCTCCGACAGTTTTCATAGTATCCGGCTGGAAATTTTTTGACAATATGGCTGAATGTACTGTCCACAGTCTCTCGTGGCTCGATTTTTGATTTTCGAAAAAATAAATTTTTTATGATTTTTCAACCCGATTTTTGATTTTCGAAAAAAGAAATTTTGTATGATTTTTCAAAAATTTCAAAGTCCCGTTGCTAGGCAACGGTGGTGTCCATAGCAACGGTTCTCATTTGCACACAACTAGGTCATGGTAGGAACCTACCAACCAAGTTTCATCGAAATCGCCATTGTATTAACGGAGCACTGGATCGAACAGAGGGACAGACAAACATATCGACAGAAAAAGTGATAATAAGGCTCGAACAAATTTCAAAAAAAAAAAAATTTTGAAAATAGTTTTTTTTCCGACTAGATCGACAACCCAACAGACAAACATATCGACGGAAAAAGTGAAAATAAAGGAAGAACAAATTTCAAAATTTTTTTTTGAAAACAATTTTTTTTCGACTAGATTGACTCCCCAATAAGCTCGGTGGGAGTTCCTCCTTCTTACTCCCCATTTCCCCCCCCCTCCCCTCTTTCTCAGATTCTGCAGCCGCTGCTAACACAATAAATTATTTGGGGAAATTGTCACAAGAGTATCGACTAAAACTAAAAACGACGGACCAGACGGCATTTTCTCGAGTCCGACGACAGCATTGCCGACACGGACGTCGCCATTTGTTAAGCAGTGCCGAGCACTCCGTTCCGTTGGAGTGCTTGATCGAGCACTTTGAATCAAGAAAGCCGCTTGGCAAGCGATATCAAGCCGCTTGCTAACGGAACGCATCGCCGGTGGACGTGACACGAGGTTGTGGGGGGGGGGGAATTGAACACAATGAGGGATGAATAAAGATGGAGGAAATGACACGTATGAAACGGGAAGGGGAGGAGTTCGTGGCGGGAGAGAGAGCGAGCCATCTTGTCGTATTTGCGTACGTAATTTACAGACGTCATCAAAACTTGACACATTTTTTTTGTTTTCGGCCTCGGTACCGGGGGACAGGTGGAACAAAGGTGTGCTCCTTGGAAGGCCAAACAAATCCGCGTGTCTTTCGTCGGTTTCGCCCACGGAGGCGGAAAACGCGACCCTCGGGAGTGTTATATCGTCATTGTGTGTTTGCTCGCTGTGCGAAGTGAATATATCATATTTCTCATCGTTCCCGTCTCCGCTTCCGAGCACTTTTACCAAAGAAGAAACAAAAGGAGAAAATTGAACCCGCACGTGCATTGAGAATGAATTGAGAACGAATAACGATCGAATCATATCCGACTTCCACGCCGCCATCCCGCCCAACCTCTAGGCCCGGTGGGTTTTTTTATTTATTTTAATAAACACCGTTGTGTGATGTTTTTATAACTTACCTTTGTGTGTTTAAAGCGTTTCCTAATCGGTTATCGGTTGGCTTAGTTGTTTTAATTTCAACATTTGCTTCTCTCAACATTCCATCTGTATTTGAGGCATCACCACAGGCCTCTTCGTCTCCGGCACTTCTTTACCAAAGACTCGAAAAATGGTCTTCAAAACGTGTGTCACGTCAACCGTTACGTGTGACGTGTGTGCTTTGATTAAAAAAAAAAGCCTCTTTCATGATCCTTGTGCGTTTAATTTTTTTCTTTTGTAATGTCATGAAATGGCTTTATCCGAATGACGATGAGTGAGGCCTCGACTCGCAGTGCTTTCCAAGTCGGGAAGAGGACGGGGAGGGTGGACAAAGCGAAACGGTGACAGATGTGGCACGGAGAATGGCAACCATGGGCTGAACAGCAATGGACGTCGGGTGCAGGGCAACGGGGTGAAGGTCGGTGCACCTCTTGATGGCTCCTTCCCCCTTGCCATCAAGCTTTCCCCCTTGCCTTGCCCCCTTGCCGTCAAGGTTTCCCCCTTGCTTTCCCACTTGCCTTGCCCCCTTTCCCCCCTTGCCATCAAGGTTTCCCCCTTGCTTCCCCCTCTTGCCATCAAGCTTTCCCCCTTGCCGTCAAGGTTTCCCCCTTGCTTCCCCCCTTGCTTTCCCCCTTGCCTTGCCCCCTTTCCCCCTTGCCATCAAGCTTTCCCCTTGCTTTCCCCCTTGCTTTCCCCCTTAGCTTGCCCCCTTTCCCCCTTGCCATCAAGGTTTCCCCCTTGCTTCCCCCTCTTGCCATCAAGCTTTCCCCCTTGCCTTGCCGTCAAGGTTTCCCCCTTGCTTTCCCCCTTGCTTTCCCCCTTGCCTTGCCCCCTTTCCCCCATTGCCATCAAGGTTTCCCCCTTGCTTCCCCCTCTTGCCATCAAGCTTTCCCCCTTGCCTTGCCCCCTTGCCGTCAAGCTTTCCCCCTTGCCTTGCCCCCTTGCCGTCAAGGTTTCCCCCTTGCTTTCCCACTTGCCTTGCCCCCTTTCCCCCTTGCCATCAAGGTTTCCCCCTTGCTTCCCCCTCTTGCCATCAAGCTTTCCCCCTTGCCATCAAGGTTTCCCCCTTGCTTCCCCCCTTGCTTTCCCCCTTGCCTTGCCCCCTTTCCCCCTTGCCATCAAGCTTTCCCCTTGCTTTCCCCCTTGCTTTCCCCCTTACCTTGCCCCCTTTCCCCCTTGCCATCAAGGTTTCCCCCTTGCTTCCCCCTCTTGCCATCAAGCTTTCCCCCTTGCCTTGCCGTCAAGGTTTCCCCTTGCTTTCCCCCTTGCTTTCCCCCTTGCCTTGCCCCCTTTCCCCCATTGCCATCAAGGTTTCCCCCTTGCTTCCCCCTCTTGCCATCAAGCTTTCCCCCTTGCCTTGCCCCCTTGCCGTCAAGGTTTCCCCCTTGCTTTCCCCCTTGCTTTCCCCCTTGCCTTGCCCCCTTTCCCCCCTTGCCATCAAGCTTTCCCCCTTGCCTTGCCCCCTTGCCGTCAAGGTTTCCCCCTTGCTTTCCCCCTTGCTTTCCCCCTTGCTTTCCCCCTTGCCTTGCCCCCTTTCCCCCCTTGTCATCAAGGTTTCCCCCTTGCCCTTTCCCACCCTCCTCGTCGCACATTGCCGTTGGCCCCCGAACCCCTTTCCCCAAACTTTCCGGTGTCCGGGTCGCCCCCTCTTGTCTTACCTTGTCGTTACCCGAGGCCTTGCTGCCCACTCTGTATGACATCTTGTTTGGGAGTCTGATCTGCTCGTTGCTTGGCTGCATCTCCCTTGCTAAGACTCCTTACTTCCTCCGTCACCTCCCTTTCTAAACGTCTGGGTCCTCCCCAATGTCCATGGGTCTGCCCCCAATCTCGTTTGTCCTCACCATTTCTTACCTCAGTTTTACCGGTCATTCCTTGAATTATTTTAACCTGGCAATCCTCTCTTCCTTTATGACAGGCCATGTCGACTGGGCGGCATTAGCTCAAGCATGGATTGCTCAGCGAGAGGCGGAGGTGGATGTGGGAGGCAGTTGGCGAGACCTAGGTGTCGCCGGTGGTCCTCTAGAGCCACCGCCACGCAGCCTTCCCCTTCCACATCTGCACGTTCCGCCTCTCCCACCTCACCCTTCTCTGACCCATCCCAGCCATGAGGGACACCCTCCACCCCCACCATCCGAGGAGCAAGGAGATGAAGGATATCTTCCAAGTAAGCATTTTTGTTGCGCTTGTCTGTTCAACAAACATCTATATATTAATACTGAAGGACCAATTTTGTACTCCTCCTAGCGGTCGCGTCACGTTTTTCTCGGTACTATGACCTGGACTGAAAGAAACTTCGTACCTGTAAGAGTGCATCGCACATAATGGCAATAGTCAAACTTCAACTCTGAAGCAGAATAAACACTTTTCATTTTACATTTGTTTACATGGCGACGTGTGACGTCACTGCTGAGAGGCGTAAGGACGTCATGACATCATCGGTCATTCGCTGATGTCATTACGTCTGTCGTCGACAGACCGTCACCGTTGAGAGGTGTAATTCCACTCCTCGAAAATAGCGTCTGCAATGTAAAACCCTCTTCTGCACATGCTGACTACCTCAGAATGTGAATTTGACACAAAAAATGTAAGGGTCATTCCATGTCAAATCATCAAAGAATCTGCCGTCATCTCTCAGATTTTTGTAAAACTTTGGGAACCAATTGGGACCCATGACAAACGGCAAGAACTCAAATATTTTTGCTAACAGCCTCTTAATTAGTGAGATACAGACTAACGAACTTTGGACTAATTAACACGACGTCGCGAATTTAAATGGCCATATCTCTAAAAGTATAACACCTGGAGAGCTGGTTTTGGTGTCATTTTAAAGGTTTTTTCATGCCCTATGAATTTGTCTGGGCAACATTTTCCTACCTCCAACCACAAAAAAAGTTATCACAAAATATAAACTTCAATCGTGAATCCCCAAAAAATGTATCCTTCAAATTTCCTCAAATTCATCCCAGAGGTACCTTATGATGTCAAGAAGCTTCCACATAAGTTTTGTGATGGGCACTCCAATAGTTTCTGAGATATGAGCAATAATGTACATGTACGTATGGCATATAGGTTCGAAAATCAGCATTTGTAATGTATTATACAATCATTCTAACCTAGCCATGACAGGGAACACAGGGAACGACCATCAATTGCTTTGAAGTATCATATACTTTCATTTTCAACTGGGCCTAAGGGGAAGAAACAAGTGCTGCTGTTGCTGCATTAAAGAGGAAATTGAAAGCCTAAGTCAGGTTAGTGAACACTGTGTACTTGAACTCACTTATTGATTGTATTCGTGACGTCGTGCTAATTAGTCCAAAGTTCGTTAGTCTGTATCTCACTAATTAAGAGGCTGTTAGCAAAAATATTTGAGTTCTTGCTGTTTTTCATGGGTCCCAATTGGTTCCCAAAGTTTTACAAAAATCTGAGAGATGACTGCAGATTCTTTGATGATTTGACATGGAATGACCCGTAACAAGAAACATTGTATCTATATATTAATACTGAAAGACCAATTTTGTGCTCCTCCTAGCGGTCGCGTCACGTTTTTCTCGGTACTGTGACCTGAGAAGTTTTGACACGGTGTTTGTATGTCAAAGTAGACACGTGCACAAATCGGGTGACTTCTTCACAAGGAGTAGTGTACACCAAAAATGTCGTGTACAAGGACGTTTTGTAGGCCTCATTAAGTAAGGCCATGGAGTTCATCGACTGGGATCCTGCTCTTACAAGAGCCGCCACTGGTTGTCATATTGGGCTCATGGAACAGAATCCGTCTGTGACGGGGTTTTGGCTAGTTCCTAATGATTTGCTTTGAAAAATTGAAAAATCCCCATTACATGCTTCCCAAATAGAGCAGAGGTGAAAGATGGCATAAGATTCCACCTGCAATGACCCAGTATCAAGTTCTGAGTTGAAAAATATGCTTTTCCGTTTTGACCCCTGTGACCTAAGTCCTCGCCCCCCTGGGCCATGAACCGGGGGTCAAATCCAAAAAAGTCATTACGTATTTCATGCATCCTCCAATGTTGATTGCACATAATACAAAGTTTCATCAAAATACGTTTCAAAATGTGTCCGTCATTGAAATTTTTGGTATTTCACCTTTTGGCCCCGCCCCAGGGGGCGTGGCCAAAATGATACGACGCTTGTACCTTCTTGCCTCGTAATGATCATAACTACCGAATTTGGTGAATTTCTGCATAACCGTTTAGCTTAAGGAGGAGACTCGACAACCCATGAACCCGTTGGGTCGTGACAGCAGTTGATGAAAAAAATCATTTCAAGAAAAAATAATGATAGCTCCAGCAAACTATACCACTGAGGTTGTTTGCATTGATCAAATTCTCCCGAAGAGCACTTGACTGAATCAGGAATTGATTTTTTTTTAAATAATTTATTTCGTTGCCTGATTTGAACGAAACGTGATACTGCACACCGCAGGAGAATGGTGAGTAAGGTGGCCCTAAAAGTTTTGCGCTATCTTGTACCATTTTGGTTGTATTTCGGGTACATACAAGATGAGAGTTTTAGTTATATGGTGTGACTGACGGACGGACCTGATTACAATATCCCCCTTTTTATTTATTTATTTGTTTTCAAAAAGCGTTGGGATAGCAAGAATGGAATATGAATGATTCTAACTTGGAAATGAAATAAATGAACACATCTCTTTGACTGATGAGAAGAGCATACAAGCTATCTTCCACCTGCATTGGGTGTTTATTTACTTTTGCTGATTCAATTACCAGCTGTTGTTTCAGGTTTCAAGCTCGCCAGTCTTGTCAATTGACTTCTCATATATATATATATATATATATATATATATATATATATATATATATATATATATATATACTCGTGTTTTTACCTTCGTCATCGAAGGTGGAAGGAGGTTATGCTTTCACCCCTGTCTGCCTGTATATTTGTGAAAATCAAAGATTTTCCAAGTAGATTGGTTGGTCTTGTGTGATATTCTATCTTTGTTTGTTTGTCATTCGCCTACAGGTCACAATTTTAAACTGATCTTCACAAAACGTCACCACGTGCCTCTTGTCTTAGCTTGAAGGACAAGCTCCTCATAAGCAAGAACCCTATTGTTTTGAGGTCAAAAGGTCAACAACTTTGTCAGATTTCCTAAATCCTCAATTTTCATCCGATTGACTTGACATTTGAACAGGATTTGCATATCAGGTCACTGGACCCAAATCAAAAACTTTGGTTGAATCATTGTATCCATCATAAGCTGAAGGCTACAACTCATGCTTTTAAATTAGGTGACAAAGATTTGTATATGAAATCAAGGTGTGACCTGGTAATAGTCATTATAGCGAAGGAATGGAGAGTCAGTACAATGGACCCAACGTGCGACCCCTGTGGCAGGGACTGCAATCCATCACAGACTATAAAGTCAAGCCCCCAGGGAATCGCCTACGCAGCCGCTGATATTCCAGATGAGTTGAACACCTTTTATGCAGGTTTTGAGGTGAACAACATCGATCTACCCCTCTGGGCCCCCGGCTCCCTTGAGGACTTTGTGATAAAACTCTCTGAGGCTGATTTGAGTAGATTCCTTTAAAGGAGTTCAGGCTCTTAAAGCTACCGGGCCGGACGGTGTCCCGTCTTGTGTCCTAAAATTATGCTCTGCTCAGCTGGCTAAGGTGTTTACTGACATTTTAAACATTTCTCTTTCCCTGGCCGTTGTGCCTCTTTTGTTTTTTAAAGAAATCTGTTGTTATTCCTGTGCCCAAAATATCTAAGTTGTCATGCCTCAATGATTACCGCCCAGTGACGCTCACCTCTGTAGTTATGAAGTGTCTAGAAAGACTGGTTATGTCTTTCATAAACTGCAACATCCCCACGTCCCTCGATCCATGACAGTTTGCTTACAAACTTAATAGATCTGTTGTTGATGCAATTTCTCTGGCTTTGCATACTGCCTTAGAACATCTTGACAAGCGAAACACATGTCAGAATGCTATTTGTTGATTATCGCTCTGCTTTTTAACACCATTGTTCCTTCAAACTTGTCACGAAACTACAGGCCCTGGATCTTTTGTAACTGTGTGTAACTAGATCCTTGATTCTCTAATGGGTAGGCCACAGGTTGTGAAAGTTGGGAATGCAATTTCATCATCACTCATACTTGACACTGGTGCCCCACAAGGCTGTGTACTCGGTCCACTACTCCACTCTTTGGATACCCATGATTGTATAGCAAAGTATAACACTAACTGTATAATTAAATTTGCTGATGACACCACTCATTGGATTGATAATTGACAATGATGAGAGTGCTTACAGGTGAGAGGTGCAGTATTTGACAGTGTTAACAATAACTTAGCCCGAAATGTTAGCAAGACTAAAGGACTCGTTGTTGACTTTAGGAGGAATAACACAAGCCATGTTATTATCACCATCGGTGAGGCAGCTGTCGAGGTTGTGAACAGCTTCAGATTTATCGGCGTTTAAATCTGACGATATGACGTGGTCCTTCAACACCAGATTCGTCGTAACATAAGCACAACAGCGCCTCTACTTTCTCAGGCGGCTGAGGAAATTTGGACTGCATGCTTCCACACTTGTGAACTTTTATTGTTGCATCATCAAAATCATATTGACAGGCTGCATCACAGCCTGGTATGGCTATTCCACTGCACAGGACCGCATGGCCATACAAAAGATTGTTAGGACTGCAACAAAAATCACAGGTAAACAGCTTTCATCCACTGAGGATATCCACATCAATCGCTGCTACAGAAAGGCCCTCTGCATTATGAAAGAGCCCACCCATCCTGCACACGGACTGATCTCACCTCTACCATCAGGCAGGCGTTATCGTAGTTTCCGGACTCATACCACCAGGTTTAGAGACAGCGCAACCCCCCCGCCCCCCTCCCAAGGCTGTCTGCATCCTAAATAGCCACTAAATTGGATTATGCTGATGTGCTGTGTTGTATGTAAATTGTAAAATGTAAATTCGTCAATACTGTTGTAAATTTGCTAAACTGTTGTTGTTATAAATAGTATTGTATAGAGCGAGAAGGCTGTGAATAAGAATTTCATTGTTTCTTAACCTTGGTTTGTAAACATATGACAATAAAAGTGATGACTTGACTTGAATTCAACCACCAATTATTTTTGAGGTCAACATAGGCCAAAGGTCAACAACTTGGGTGTATTTTCTAAAATCTTCAATTTTCATCCCATTGACTTGAAATTTGAGGAGGATTTGCATATCACGTCACTGAATTCAACGAACAAGTATTTTTGATGTCATCATAGGCAAAAAAGTCAACATGGGGCAAATTTCTAAAATTGTCAATTTTCATCTGATTGACTTGAAATTTATAGCGGACTTGCATATATGTGGTCATTCAATTCAACCACATTATTTTTGAGGTCAAATTCATTCTATGAATTTCACAAGTATCGTGCTATGCACGACATATTTCTTTTTTGTTTGTTTGTGTACAGGATATCTCAAAAAGTTGTGGACAGATTCAGATGAAATTTGGTTGGCAGGTTGGGTGTGTGACAAGGACGAACTGATTAGATTTTGGTGAAGGTCTGGATTCGGCTACTGGAATTTAAGTGATTCTTCACCATAGAGAGATGGGGCCAAAAACGAGAAAGCACAATATCTCAAAAAGTTATTGATGGATTCGGACGAAACTTGCTGGACACGTTAGGTGCATGACAAGGTTGAATTGATTCGATATTGGTGAAAATCCAAATCCGGATACGGATACAATAACTATTTTTAAAGTGATTCTTCATCAATGAGAGATGAGGCCAAAAACATTGTATAGCATGATACTTCAAAAAGTTATTGGGCCCGATATGTTTTACTTGATCTGCCATTGCATGGCAGAGGAATGCGCCATACCGAGTGCCCTTGTAGTTTTAGATGTAGATTGACAATGAAAATATTTAAATTGATTCCATGACATATTCTTAAATTTGCCGGATGATGGTTTGCCTCTTGTGTATCCATCAGTTCTCCACCCTGTAAACCTCCCCTCCATGCTCTCTATTTCCTCTGTCAGTCCCCTGTTTATTTGTGCTTCTTTATTCCTTCATTTGTTAACATTCCATCAAGTCCATGGGCCCAGGCATATATCGGTACCATCTGAGGAAACCAAACTTTAGGGCTACTAAGTTATTGGTAGGGACTATATGATTATTTCAATATGTGATAACCGTTCCAGAAGAGCAGCTTAGTGTATGTATTTTGCATTTTTACCATTTTACCATTCTGAGATATTGACGTTTTGGGGGAAAATCAAAAAAAAAAAAAACCAAGGACCACTGGGAGGAAGTGGCAGAGCTGAAGTCCACGCAGGAGGAAGCAGACACCCGAATGCTTCTGCATACTCTGCATGCAGCAGAGGCTGGGTACAAGGCTGTGGTGATCACTGCCGAAGATACAGATGTCCTCGTGCTGTGTCTTGCCTTCAATAAGGACATCCCATGCCCCGTGTATCAGAAGTGTGCTACGCAAACCCGCACACGGTTCCTAGACATTGACAAGCTTGCAAGATCGATGGGAGACAGTGTCTGTGATGCCCTGGTTGGACTGCACGTGTTCTCCGGTTGTGATACAGTCAGTGCCTTTGCAGGCCGGGGAAAGATGGGCGCCTTGAAGCAAATGAAGTCGGATAAGACCTACCAAGAGGCCTTCAGTCAGCTCGGTCATTCATGGGAAGTATCCACCGAGCTCTTTCAGAAGCTGCAAGAGGTCACCTGCCACATGTACGTGCCGTCTACCAACTCCACGAAAGTCAATGAACTCCGACATCAACTCTTCTGTGCCAGATGGGGAGAGATAGAGTCCAGTCAGTTTCCACCATATGAAGACTGCCTCTTCATGCACATCCTCCGTGCAAACTACCAGGTGCTATTTGGAGGCGCTGTCTGCAATGCCAACCCTATGTTCCAAGTCCCAAGGGTTGTGGATGGCCAACTGATGATGACGGGAAGCTGGCCATTGAGTGGATGCAGGGTTCTCCAGCACCGGATGCAGTGTTGCAACTGCTTTCCTGCAAGTGTGGATGGTCGTGCAAACTCCCAGACTGCACGTGCCTTGCCAATAGCCTGAAGTGCACTGACATGTGCAAGTTGCGAACCTGCAGCAACCACCCCGCTGATGTTGAGGAAGAGGTTGTAGACCTCGAGGACTCTGATGCTGATAACAGTGATGAAGACTAGACTACTGATCCATGGTGTGAATGTTTTAGCACAATCACAAGGACATTCATGGCTACAAATATGCATGAGTAAAACATAGTACATCAACATGCCACAGTAGCGTGGTGAAATTTGGGGTATCTGTAAATTTCACATTTTGGACTCTTGTTGGAACGAGGGTAGGGGAAGGGCAATTCCTTTAACTGTGGTAAAAACTTGTAAAATGTTCATAAATGTTTTCCTCATACAACATGTGCATGTTGTAGGCTACTGCGGTTCAGTAGCACTACCCAGGGAACTTGTATGACAATATTATAAATGAAAATGTACTGAAAATCACTAATCAGCAACATTTTGATAGGCCCTATTGTTCGCCCCTTTCTGCCATAAAACACATTCTGCCTTCAGGAATGACAGGATTATTCAGATGGTATAAATAAAGCATTTCAGACATGTATTTGTGGTTTGCAGTACATTCTCGCCCCATGTGGAAACAGCAATTGCATCATTAGTGAATGTTTCTGAGTTTGCCTTTTCGCTTTCATTATGCAGATGGTGGGTACATTCCAGAGATGATAACTACCAATAAGCTGCCAGTCTGCAATGGTTATCACATCAAAATATGATCTATATCTATACACCAATTCAAAAATCATAACTAGGATTGGTTTCCTTAGATGGTACCAACAAGTGGAATTTCTGGCCTGGGCCCATGGACTAATCCTCTTATTCACTTGCACATGGCCATATGCTGCATTTTGTAAGGAAAATACAAAAAAACAATAAATACAGCTTACCCCTTTGGTGTCTCATTAGGAATATAAATAAAAATGTATTCCTCTTGCTACAGGCTGGGCAGCTCCGCCATCTTGGTCCCTTCCATCTCTCCCTGTCCCTGACGGAGGGACTCGGGGAAATTTTCCTCCCAACTCCGCACCTCATCCTGCAAAAGAAGATGACTTCCCTCTTCACCCTCATCCACACTATATGGGTCTCAGTCCTTACAATCTCTCTACTCCAGCACAGTATGACTATCAGGTGAGCTCCCCCCTCCCCCACCCCACTCCCCATGTCCTCCAACCCTTTCACCCTTTTGTTTTGCATGTCTTTTCATATCAAGAGTCAAATGTTCTAGCAGTCATTGCAGTAGTTTGCTTCTAATTTGCTATATACTGAAAGTTGTTCTTTTCATGTTGTTAAAACAACACCAGGAAGTCTTCCTAAACACTGAGCTTCCACCTTGCCCCACTCTGCTGCCATTCTGATTCCATTTTTCCTATTGGATGAAATGTTACATGAGCATGTCTGTATACCACCTTACCTAAAGCCTGTTGACCATGATGTGCAATGCAAATGTGAAACTTGTGATCTTTGTTGAAATGATCTTTGTACAGGGCGTTATCAATTAATGGTGAATGTTATCTGTAAAGTCTAAATGATGAATTTGTTGCAGTTTAAGTGGATAGTGGGTGTGGATCACCTTGGTATTTTAATGATAAATTAAAAATCGGCACAATGTTTTGGCATTGCAGAAATAGCAGGTGGGGGTTATACGGTTGAATGTTGGGTTTCAGATGTGAAGTTTCAACCATGGAATTGACGTTCAGGATTCCTTACGGAATATTGGGAAGGAAGTGTGTGAAGAGAAAATGGGGGACATTTAGCAGGGGAAATCGCAAAGAAACAGCAGGGAGACAAGGTGGTAACTAAATGTTCATGAATGGGATTTACATATGAGTAATGTGCTATTTAACATCAATTAAGAAATATCCACCTAATTTCCTCTCCCTGAATTAACTCATTGAGGGAAATTTCCATAAAAATATATATATCTCTATTATAATACCAAGCTTGCACACTAAAAACTCAGCTCGCCGTCACACGATCCCTATGAAACTGCTGTGGCACTTAACGGACATGCCGACAATGTTTGGGAAGTCTTGGCGTTCCATAGTACCACTTGCATTTTGCACAATGCGTATTTTTGTCATTCCCCATGTACGGTCTGTCGTCTGCTACCAGCTATGTTGTACTGCTATCTCGTGCATGTGCACGGGTGTCGCTAGTATATGTATATAACACACATGCACACGCACACGCACGCACTAGCCAGTCAACTTTGTCCTGGGTCGACCAATGTTTGTCACATGGTCCACTAATCCTGATCCTGTTGTCAGACCTTTCTTTTATTGATTTCATTGTCTGGCCTTGGCTGTGGTTTTTTTTATTTTTTTGGACACATTTTCATGTTTATAAATTAACTTGATCACATTTATGCACTTCTCAATGGTCAACCAGTGAGATCTACTACATCTGTCAGCCATGTTTATTTAGCCAATCTGAAAATGGAATCAAAAACGTCAAATTGTCGTTGGCTTTTATCTCCATTTGTGGGTTTAAAAGGTGGAACGAATTGTGCGTGTGCATGTGCATGTGCGTGTGTGTGTGTGTGTATTTGAATGAAAGAGGAATTTGCCCTGGAACCTATATATTATTTAATTACAGGAAAATATTCCTCAATTTTTTTGAAAATATCTCTTCCTGCTTTATCTTTCGTCGAATATCCTGAATCTACAATTTGTATTCATTTATTTATTCATATTTTAGCCTCGTAACCAACTGATATAGCTGCACTTTTATTAGTCGTTGTATATGTTGGTAAATTTCATGAAATTATCCCAATAATTGTGTTTTTGTTTTTTTTTCCCTCATTCTCAACCCCAGCATGGTTTTGCATGCCCACCTCCTGCATTTCCAGGGGAGTTTCCCCCACCCTGGCACCAGCCTCTTCCCCATCGTGAGGTGGCACGACATTCCAGGGGCGAATCTCCACGTACCACCCTCCCCTCCACTGTAGAAGCTACAGTTACAGGTATAAATGTAGAAAATGGAAAGATTATGTAAATTGAATGCAGAGGCATGCAGACAAGTGTGTGCTCATGAATGTTACAGACCAACATTCATAAAATCTAATCGTACTGAGCACTGCACTGGGCAGCCTTGTCCATACCAAGGGCAAAAAGGTAGGAGAGTGGGTGGTGCAGAGACAGAGCTTCTATGAGGTAGGTATATTGAGGAAGGAAGTGTTTTAAAAAAGAAAAAAATTAGTTAAAACCGTGTTGTCTCTTTTGATCTCTTTAGATGCATCAAAACGCCGATCTCTCCCAGCCTGGATTAGAGAAGGGCTGGAGAAGTTGGAGAGAGAAAAACAAAAACAAAGAGAACAAGAGAAGGAACTTGAAGGAAAGACAGGAAAAGATGAAGAGGAAGCAGAGGATATGGTAGTTGAAGACGATGCTTATCAAAGACCTCCCCAGCGGAGCAAATTTGTGAGTAATTTGATGGTAATTGCAATGAAAATGCTTTTTACATTTGTCGTTTTGCTTGACTTTTTTTCATTGCAGTTGTTAATGGAGCAGTAGGATATTTTCAGGCTCGTGTATGTACTGTGATTTATAGCATGGGTAGCACCATACATTTTCTTTCATAGTTATGTTTCTGGGTGGGGGTTGGGCATGACTGGTCAGGTATGGGACCATGCGCTGGAGCAGCGCGTTGATGCTTCCACATTCTGCCAGTACTCCACGGGCCTCCATCTGGCCATTCCCAGGCAGATTCCTGGCCCATCCCATCTCCTTGAGATGCTGATCAACCACGAGGCACGTGGTCGGCCCGTTGCCCTCCTCCATCCACGAGGCTCCCTCACTGACAGAATCTGGTGAGCAGGATCAGCGTCAGGAAAACGAGTCACATGTCCATACAGCAGCAGCTGACACTCACGGACTATGCAGGTAACAAATCTCATTTGAGTCTCTCTCAGCAACTGCCCGTTGGACACAAGGTCCGACCAGCGATAGCCAAGGATTCTGCGAAGAGACCTGGTACCAAAGGACATAAGTTGCCGTCTCAGATCCCTGGTCAGAGTCCAAGTCTCACATCCGTAGAGCAGGACTGGAAGCACCAAGGACCTGAAGACTCAGACTTTTGTCGTCCTGAACAAGTTACCAGCAGCGCCACGCCCCATGATCCAGAGAATTAATGACTCCCCAGGCCCGAGCGAGACGTCTATTGACTTCTGGCTCACAACCAGCAGAGACGTGTATATCACTGCCAAGGTAAGTGAATCTCTACGTGACCTCAACATCCTCGCCACAAACAAGTACAGATAAGAGAGCAGCATCCAAGATGTCATTGGAAGCCTGGATCTTAGTTTTGACGCAGGAAACCTATAATTCCAGCAGCTCCAACTCCTCATTCAGCATCTCGAGGACCCCCAAAATGATATCTAGATTCTCCGCAAAGATGACTGCATCATCTACGAAATCAAGGTCAGAGATCTTGCCATTCCCAAACGATGCATCGCAGCTTGATCTCTCTGACATCCTCCCCAGAATCTAGTCCATACAAGCGCTAAAAAGTGTGGAGGCCAGTACACACACCTGGCGAACTCCAGTAACAACTGGAAATATGTCAGAGATGGTATTCCCACATCTCACAGCATCCTCAGTACCAGAGTGCAGTTCCAACATCAGATTGATCAGTTTGGGTGGCTCCCCACGAAGAGCAAGAATCCAGCAGAGGGCATCCTGATTCACTGAATCGAACGCTTTGCAGAGATCAACATAGGCAGCAAGCAGCCCCTGCCGAAACTCTAGTCTCCGTTCAGTGAGGACCCGAAGAACAAGGATACGATCAATCGTTGGCCTCTTTGGTGTAAAGCCTGACTGCTGTGGATGCTGGTGTTGAAGAGGATGGTGGCGAACCCTATCAAGAATTATCCAAGCAAAGTCCTTGCCCGGCACTGAGAGCAGCATCATCCCTCAGTAGTTGTTGCAGTCCTGTCGATCACCCTTCCCTTTCCAGAAAGGGACAACAAGGCCCTTCTTCCAGTCCTTTGAGACGATGCCTGTGTTCCAGGCAGAGCACAGAACTGCATGCAAAACAACACTAGTGCAGCATTTCCACCGACCTTGAGAAGTTCAGCATGGATGCCACAAATCTCAGGAGCTTTACCCCATTTCAACCGGTTTTCTACAGCCTGTGTTTCCACAAACGAAGGTGGACCACAGTTGATTGGAGGGTCAGCAATAGTAACACCCCTGACATCCAACTCAACAGCTGGTGGATCAGCCTGGTACAGCCGCTCAAATTAACCGGCCCATCGGGCCTTCACGTCAGACTCATCTGTCAAGAGCCGACCACCCTCCGCACTAACTGCAGTACACCGAGGGGCGCTTGGAGGAACCCAATGCGCAAATTCGCCTGTAAGCAGGAAGAGAATCACTTGACCACAAGTGATGCTCTGCTCCCTCAGATTCCTCACACATCAGCTTCTTTGTTCACCCTTGGCACACATCCAGTTTTCTGCCTCAGCTCCTTGAATAGCTCAGCTCTGCCATTCAGCCTGGCCCTGGAACTGTGGTCAATGCTATTCAGTGACCCTTGAGAGAGAAAATTCTTCTTCGCCCGATGGTGAGTTCCATGACATCCACTGGGAACATCAAGGACGGTGGTCTTGAAGGCACTCCACAACTCTTCAGGATTCCCCAAAGCACCCAGACACCCCCCCCCCCACCACCACTCAGCCTGTTTGCAAACTCCTCAGCTTCCCTCTCGTCCTTGAGCTTGCCAACATCCAGCCGAGGCTGGGATAGTACCATTCTCTCAGATTTAAGCTGCAACTTCAGAGTTGCTCCATCAAGCCTGTAGTGAGTATTGAGTAACTGAGCACTCCGTTAGACCCTGCAGTTCTGGATCATCCTCCAGCGACCATCAACGTGCACATGGTAAGTCTCCTTTGCCACAACACCAGCGTTGGAATACCAAGTCCAGCAATGAGCCTTTGGGCGCTGAAACAATGAAACAGCCACCCTAAGTCGATGACTTCTTGCAAAGTCAAGGAACTTAGTGCGATTCTGATTCACAGTTCCAGTCCCATGGGGATCAACACATGTCTCGTAACCATCCCTATCGGTTCCAGTCGATGCAATGAAATCCCCCAAGACCAGAAGAGTATCTCGCCTGTGGCACTGATCAATCACAGACTCAAGCGTGGCATGGAATGCGTCCTTCACGGTGAGATCACTCACCTCAGTCGGAGGATGTACAGAGACCAGGGAAATGACACCCAAGGAGTGATGAATCCTTCGTCTCGTATTACACTCTTGACTGGTGTTACCTTAATTATCATTGGAGTCAGCTTATTGGACACAGCTACAGCAACTCCTTGCGCATCGTAACCATCAGAGCGACAAGACTAATATCAGGTGTAACCCTCCTTCATGATCTCGCCGCAATCTGGTCTCTGAACCTCAGAGAGTCCTGCAATGTTGATGTTTGCGCTTAGATTATAGCAAACAGGTGATCATCCTCTCTTTGTGATTGGACATTCCAGGCACCCACTTGAATGGACCACCTCAGGTTAACCCAAGGCGACTGCCGTCTGGTGGACGACACCTCAGCACCACCTCGACACAAATTCCACAATCTGACCCAGAAAGGTTACCCTGTGTTTTTCCTCCTCTCATCAAAGAGTGGCGGTCCCGAAGCCCCAATCCCATCATCTGGTGAGCTGTCCTGCAGAGGACGGCTGTCCAAGAGATACTTCCACTGAGTGGATTTTCAGATTTCTTTGTGGTTTTGTACGTTTTGCGGAATGAAGGGTTTTACGGTGGCCAGAGTGCAAATCCTGCCACCAACTTCCGAATAAAAAGTAACCCAACTACAGGAGGACATCCGCAGTCACAGTTGGGCACTATAAATGGATGGCCATTGGCTCACAAGGAGCTCCTCCGGGCTTTGACGGGTTTTGTTTTTTATCCTGCTGGGTGTCCATATCATACACCCTCTTCACCAGGGAACCTGGTGGGGGAGACTGTTTAGTTGCCGTCAACCCGACCATGAATTAGGTTACTGTAGGTTTACATGGTAAATGTCGCAAGTCACAGATCTAATCTGACCTGACCTGACCATAATATGTCAGAGAATTGACTCCTTGATTTTTAGAGCGAAGAAAAAGTCGCATGCAACCAACTTGCAGCAGTCTTTCATCTTGTCCGATGAGGCATCAACTGGGACATAAAGAAACTTGAGAGTTCATAGTTCCCTTTGCAGTGTTCAAGTATATACTTCAATTTAATTAAAGAATGATTTTATAGATCGTTTAAACCTGCTGAACGAAGGGGTTACATATCTTTATTCCCCTTCGCACAGCGAACGTTCGTTATGCAAGAGCTTGTTTACCATTATTTCTTCTGGGAAAATTGCACTTCGTTTCCTAATCCTAATTTTTGGTCTACTTGGGAAGACATGGACTTGGTGCATAGACTCCTATAGAGAAGGACTGGAACGTCAAGATCTCAGGGTTTGTAACTTGAGTCTGAAGGATTAACTTGAGTCCGGGGCTAAAATGACTTCTAGAAGGGCTCGAGACACGATCTCGGGATCCATATCGGGGTTTTTGAGGACGACGAGTTCAATAGTGTCATTTTCAACACCACCCGAGGTCATCTTCAAGGTCAAAAGGTCATATTTCAAGGTCAAATTACTGAATTTTGGTATTTTTCCCCTGTTTTTGTGTCTAACTCATAAACGGTGAGAGATGGCTGATTGTAATAAGATGCAAGTGTGTAGAGCTGTCAAACTTTGATATTTATTGTCATATCGTATTACATAAGCATTATATGCATGTCACAACACTATGCCTATTACAACTATGTCTATGTCTATCACTAGTTGGAGAGCATTTCTTGCCTCCTGAGGCATCCCAAAGCTTTGTCTTTGTCACTTACATTGAGGACATGAGCTTTCAATAGAATGTTAGCTAAAGTAGTTCATGCAGCATTACAACTAGGTAAAGGTGCATCTACAGAGGATAACAGCTCAGCAAAATGAAATCGGCAACGCATTTTAGTCTTGTCATACAAATTATAGGCATTATGTACAAAAAAGACGGTTGACATAGTCGGCACACTCAATCCACCTCTATTCAAATTATCTAGAAACTCAGATGACACCTCGTTATCATCTTCATCATCAATGATCTCCTCCATACTAGTGCTATCGCCATATTTATGAACAAGGTGTCCGGCCAAATAAACTACTTTATGCTTAAGGGCATCGTCGGACCCCAAGAGATCCTGAGTGTCTTGAGGAGTAATCTCGTCAATGAGTTCACTTCGCTCATCTGGATTTATGGAAGTTGTACAGTTCTTTTCGCAATCAATCACACGAGAACTAGATTCAGGCATAATGTCATGCTTAATGAGTGTTTGCAAATTTACAATTTTAGCTGCAGCCATAATGTCAACTACGTCAAAGTAGAAGTTTCCACCGCTTCTTTGCCTGGCTTGGCCGAAAAACTTTTCCAAGGCTTCATCTGCAAATATAGCAGGAAGAACGTAGTCAAAGTCTTTCTCTGCCAGAAGCAATTTGGCAGCATCCACATTATTACGTGTGGACACAGTGAAGGCTTCAACAGTTTGCTGAGTGAGCTTCAGCTTACGACCACCACCTCCTTGCCATGCGCAGGTAGATATAATTTGGCAGGCCTACTCCAGCCTAATGAAATTGTACAGTCTACTGTCCAAGGCTGTCTTGATTCGTCGCGCAGATGAATAGCTGAGAAACGGTCTTTCTCGTTAATCATCTTGAACCACTCACTCATTATCTGGGTGAGGATGATTGTGCCTTCGCTGATACCCAGTGAATCCTTGAAGGTCTTTAAAGCAGTGACAGTCTTGTCATTGAACACTTGGCATACCAATGGTACGCTCTGGCATTGAAGGGGCTTGGAGAAAACAGCGGTGTGCGTCAGCTTGGTTAAGCGAATAGGAGTAGCCCGGTCGATCTCATAAACCTTCTAAATATCACTCCAGTAAGCTTTGTACTCATTACCATCTAAAACAAATGAGTGTCTTGCCATCAACAGTAATCCAGTTGTTGCGAACATTTTTGAAGATGTGCACGTAGTCGTACACTAAGAACATAGATCGCTCTTGAATTGACAGCACTTGGCAACTTCCTGGTCCTCCAAGTTTTGAATGAACACTGTGGTTGGTATTGCAATTTTCACATATCAAAGAAATCACAATACCGCCAGCACCAACTACAGCTGATGCAGCTTCGATAAGGAGTTCCTTCAGCTGATCGGCAGTTAGTTTTTTGCAGGGCAAAATGCGTAGAATATAGCGTGGACCACCGAAATGGCAGGCAACTTCAACAACCATAGCATGTGAAGCAAGCATTTCGTGTTCACCACCCGCTGCTGCATTTTGAGCATATCCTACAACATGCCCTCCAGAAAAATCGCAATGTCTCGACCAGCTTTACCTCATCAAACATTAAATTGACCAAACACTGCTGTGGTTTAAGCTGGTCGAACAAGGTTTTGAGGTTGGAGTCCTGCTGACTACTCGCAAGCATCTGTTTTACCTTTTTGTTGATTGTAGAATGATTAAGCCAGATCGACGAATCATTTTGTTTGCACTGGGTGATATGTTGTGAAGCTGCATTGCGAAAATCATAGTATCGGTATCAAATCGGCGACGATCAAGATGTTTGAACATAAGATGCAGCTGCGACAGAAGGAAGGTGAAATGAGTAAGCTCGTGTGCCTCAGTCATCCAACAGAGCTGGCTTATTACAAGCTGAAGAATTTCCTTGCTTGTGCATTCATAGATGTTTACCCGGTCAGTTATGGATCTAACCTGGGACCATTTTGAGAGCAGGCTGTTCTTCTGCAAAGGAAAAAGTCGTTTGGGCACCTCAATGCCATCTTTCTCAACTCTATTCAAGAATAGAAATCCAAAAGGTGAGTGAACTTGTTGGAAATGAAAGAACTGCTTGACAGTTTGTCCAGTAGCATCAGTTCTTGATAGGTAAAGGTTTTCCTGGTCTTTTATGACGTTAAAGCCAGGAAAATAGGAGCTGATTTTAGCACACAAGTGGTTGAAATCTTGGATATTGTCTGCAGCCTCATCAGCTGCCTGCATCTTCTAAGCTCTTGATTCTGACGTAGAAGATGATGTTGGGCGTGAGGCTGAGGTCACCTGCTTCAAAGCTGATTTCGGTACTCCAGGAAATATTGATGGGGGTTCTTTGGGTCGTTTGCCACCCCTAACTGACACCCAATCACAATTGAAATGTGTCTCACAAATATATATCTCCTTTAAGCACCTCAAGCTTTCTTTCTCATTTGGCATTGCCAATATCCATCTCTCCCTCTCCTCAGGATCTTTTGGGAAGGGTATGACCTTTACATAAGGCGTCCCATCATAGTTTCCTCTACAACCAAAGCAGCTGCAACGACGTGGCATATTGTCACCAAAGCAGGAAACAACACAAAGATCCTGTGAGATCACCAGCTGGACAGTTTCTGAAAGAGAAACAAACAATACATACATTAGTTAACGATTATAGAAATCAGCAAGTAGGTGCAATAGGTGCACAATGTCATGTTTTGTCATAGAATTCAAAAAAGTTTTCCTCTATGAGTTAGACACAAAACCGGGCAAAAAATACCAATATTCAGTAATTTGACCTTGAAATATGACCTTTTGACCTTGAAGATGACCTCAGGTGGTGTTGAAAATGACACTATTGAACTCGCTGTCCTCAAAAACCCCTATATGGATCCCGAGATCGTGTCTTCGCTCTCGTAAACGACGACTGATTGGGGCATTGTGTTTATCTATAAATGCGCAGAAGAAATCGAGAAATTATTATAATACAGTAAATTATCACTATCCAGAAGTCCGTACGTTGTAACCCGTAATGGGGAACGCGCTCAAACTTGGCCATAACTTGGGAACCACTGTCCGATTAATTTCAAACCTTTTGAAAGGCAAGCAAACAGAGATTGTTAGAATTATAGATGGATAGAAGATAGATACTGTCTGTGCAAAACGCCAAACAACGTGTCCTGCCATTGGTAACTGAGGATCTCTTCCCCAATGGCCACGCCTACGCAGCAAGGTGTCCTGCCATTGGTAACTAAATGGCGCCCTTTCCCCATCAGCCACGCCTATGCAGCAACGTATCCTGTCATTGGTTTGGTAAATAAATGGCCATAACTTGGGAACCACTTGTCTGATTAATATCAAACCTTGAAAAGGCACATCCTCAGGTCCCCATCAATATAGCTGGCTAGTTTCAATTAAATCGGACAAGTGGTTGTCGAGAAATAGCAGACACACACACACACACACACACACACACACACACACACACACACACACACACACACACACACACACACACACACACACACACACACACACACACACACAGCTGGAATTATAGATAGATGACTGCGAAGTCCTTTTTGAATTTTTTTTTGTTTGTTTTTTTTTGTCTTTATCGACCCCAATTGATCCCACCTTGTGTGGTTGACTGGCAGGAACAAGTCTCGGGGAAGTATTCCTGAAATTGGCTGGCCAGGCTTGACATTCAACTGGCAGGAATTTGTAATTTGTTCAGGATGCAGCGATAGCGCTCCTCCTCTTCGTGAAGGACACCGTGGGATCTTTCACGTTGATAAACAGTACTGGCGGTCAGGTCCAACGGTTTAACGTTCTTTCCATGGATGGCGCACATACTGTTCCTTTGTCTTGCATGTGAAACACCAGGGTGACAGGTTATGGAGCTGGGCATAGATTCAAACCTCAGCTAATTAGTTGAAAAGCAAGTGAGCATACATCTAAGCTATCTTGGCAGTCCTTGATATGATTGCTCAGTGAGGGCACTGAAAAGTTTGACAAATTTTGAATTCCTTTTTAATTTTGAAGCGGTGTCACTGCTTCAATATTTGGTGTGTCCTCCCTTCCGTCTGTCAAAAATATTTTTTAAGCGGTGCAGATGCTGAATTGACACAAGGAGGAGCTCTCGCCGCTTAGCTTCACGATAAGGAAATGCCAAACTGCACTGCTTCATTCAGACACGGGTGGGATTTTATTTTTAATTTTTAAAAATAATACGAGAAGCACACTCTCCCTTGGGAGCATCCAGGGTAGGTCGTGCCTTTTCAGTCTTTCCCTTAATTATACATGTTCTCACACTATGATGTGTGAAAATGATGCATTAGGCTTGGCTGGGAGATGAAGGGGTGGGGGGAGGGTGGTGTTATCCTTTCCATTTTATTGTTGATATTATGACGAGTGCGGGCCCGTAGGTGCGGTCCACCTACGCCACCTCTCTCTCACCTATCTCCAATTAGAGATAATCTATATAACTCTCCCCCCTCTCTTGCACCTCCTCTCACCCCCTCTCTTGAATTGTGATGCCCCCCTCTCCCCCCTCTCCCCCCTCTCCCCCCTCTCCCCCCTCTCCCCCTCTCCCCCCCTCTCCCCCACTCCCCCTCTCCCCCTCTCCCCCTCTCCCCCCTCTCCCCCTCTCCCCCTCTCCCCCCTCCCCCTCTCTCCCCTCTCTCCCCCTCTCTCCCCTCCTCTCCCCCTCTCCCCTCTCTCTCACCCCCTCTCGCTCACCCCTCTCGCTCACCCCTCTGGCTCACCTCTCTCGCTCACCCCTCTCGCTCACCCCGCTCGCTCACCCCTCTCGCTCACCCCTCTCGCTCACCCCTCTCGCTCACCCCCTCTCTCTCACCCCTCTCTCTCACCCCCTCTCTCTCACCCCTCTCTCTCACCCCTCTCTCTCACCCCTCTCTCTCACCCCCTCTCTCTCACCCCTCTCTCTCACCCCCTCTCTCACCCCTCTCTCACCCCCTCTCTCTCACCCCTCTCTCTCACCCCCTCTCTCTCACCCCTCTCTCACCCCCTCTCTCTCACCCCTCTCTCACCCCCTCTCTCACCCCCTCTCTCACCCCCTCTCTCACCCCTCTCTCACCCCCTCTCTCACCCCCTCTCTCACCCCCTCTCTCACCCCCTCTCTCACCCCTCTCTCACCCCTCTCTCACCCCCTCTCTCACCCCCTCTCTCACCCCCTCTCTCACCCCCTCTCTCACCCCCTCTCTCACCCCTCTCTCACCCCTCTCTCACCCTCCTCTCTCACCCTCCTCTCTCACCCTCCTCTCTCACCCCCCTCTCACCCCCCTCTCTCACCCCCTCTCTCACCCCCTCTCTCTCACCCCCTCTCTCACCCCCTCTCTCTCACCCCCCTCTCTCTCACCCCCTCTCTCTCACCCCCCTCTCTCTCACCCCCTCTCTCTCACCCCCCACTCTCTCACCCCCACTCTCTCACCCCCACTCTCTCACCCCCACTCTCTCACCCCCACTCTCTCACCCCCACTCTCTCACCCCCACTCTCTCACCCCCACTCTCTCACCCCCACTCTCTCACCCCCACTCTCTCACCCCCCACTCTCTCACCCCCACTCTCTCACCCCCACTCTCTCACCCCCACTCTCTCACCCCCCACTCTCTCACCCCCACTCTCTCACCCCCACTCTCTCACCCCCACTCTCTCACCCCCACTCTCTCACCCCCACTCTCTCTCGCCTCCTCTCTCTCGCCTCCTCTCTCTCGCCCCCTCTCTCTCTCGCCCCTCTCTCTCTCGCCCCCTCTCTCTCTCGCCCCTCTCTCTCTCGCCCCCTCTCTCTCTCGCCCCCTCCCTCTCTCGCCCCCTCCCTCTCCCCCCTCCCCTCAATTTTGTGGACAGGTTCGTTGTGTGATAAGGATGAACTGATTACATTTTGGTGAAGATCCGGATCCGACTACGAGAATTTTTTTATGTGATTCTTCACCATTGAGGGATTGGGCCAAAAACGACATGAAGCATGATGTCTCAAAAAGTATGGACAGATTCGGACGAAACTTGGTAGACAGGTTGGGTATGTGACAAAGTATTGATAAAATCTTGATGAAGCTCCAAATCCGAATCCGAGAATTTTCATCAGTAATTATTCACCATTGAGTGATGTGACTAAATCTAATATTATTATTCTTCTCCTGCTCTTCCCTTTGTAAAGGGTGAGGTCTGATGGCACCATGGTTCTGCCCTGCCTTGACCATGATACTCCTCTACCTCCCTCTGTCCTCAGCCAACTCTCTCCATTCTCCATCCACCCCTACCTTACTGATTTCCCACCTCACACAATCCTTTCATCTCGACCGTGGTCTCCCTCTTTTCTTCCGACCTTGCTCCCTCAACCGACCCGCTCTCTTTGCCATTCTCTCTTCCCCGATACAGCCCATCTCAGCCAGCATTTCACCAATCTCCTCCCTCAGTTCATCCACCCATCCTTCTATCCACATTCTTCACTCTCGCAAATGTGCAGCCTCTGTTGTCTCTCTGTCAGTGCCACCTTCTCCAGATATATAGCACGATATCTCCAAAGGTTATGGACGGATTCAGACGAAATTTGGTATCATGCTGGTTGTGTGACAAGGACAAATCACTTCGATTTTGGTGAAGATCCGGATCTGGATACGATAATTTTTTTTATTTTTTTTAATTTGTAGGTTGTTCTTCACCATTGAGAGATGGGGCCAAAAATGATATTTAGCATGATATTTTAAAGTTCTGGACAAGTTGTGACAAAACTATGTGGATGAGTTTGGAAGGTGACAAGAACAAGCCGATTCGATTTTGGTTCAGGCCCGGATCCAGATCTGGCCTATCGGTGAGATACAAAACGTAAACTGTTCAGCCTGACGGAGCCATGTGCCCTATTGAGTGCTGTTCTAGTTACTTTTGTTATTAGAAGTGGCCTTAGAAAAATGCTATAATTACCTATCTCAGCACTTATACACCTCAACATGGATTTCCCCCAAGGGGGAAAACCCCTTTGGGGAGGGGGGCAAATGAAGTCGCTACATGTGTCTGAATGTGTGGCGGTCAGACATCCAGACAAACAGACAACACATTGCGTGTTGTTGCAGGGGTTGGGTGAGAAGACCACCAGGGAGGGGGAGCTATCTCGGGTTCCCACCAGACTCCGTGAAATTGCAGGCCGTGACGCGGCGGGTCGCTAACAGACCATGAACGCCAGTATCTCAACCACGTGACCTGGGTACTCCGTCTATGGGTCCGGGTTACCTAATTAATCACGTGACCTAATTACCGGGGGACACGCCCTCGGTATGCCTTGTCCGAACCGGATCACTTTACCAAATCAGATGCAGTCGAGCGACACTGCCAAGGACGTACCTGCTGAAAGGTATAGATCGTTGGGAATAAAGTCCTGGCTAGGTTAGAATACGGACCATGCTGGATCAATGAAAGAAAAGACAAAAACGAGCTGGGAACATTTCTACAAAGGATTTATTACAGGCAGGTGAGGAAAAATATGTGGCACAGTTAGTACTTTTTATTCTTGTGTGTGAGGAGAGATAGTAAGAAAAGTGTGGTGCGACAATAAACAAGCAACTTACAAAAGCAGACACAGCAGAGTTATCCCAATATAATTCTTCTACAATCTTAACTTAAGCGAGGACAGGCACCATGACACACGCATGCACACAGACACACACACATAAAACCGGATGAAGAGTAGCCAATGAAGAGAAAAAGGAGACGAAATGAGGCTAACGGTCTCTCAATACCTTGCACGATTGCTCGAATGTGCCACCAGTATGTTTGGGGAGGGGGGGGGAATGCTCTGCTGGGCGATACCTCCCCGACAGCTGGCATGTCATCTCTTGCTTCGTGCAGCTAGCGTCGGTCCAGAGAATGAGACGCGACAGTCAGGCGTGAAGGAAGGGACTTGGGTGGAGCCAGCAGCGAGTGGGTGTAGAAAGGCGCAGTCCGAAGCAAGTGGGTGGAGCGGCAGACAGGATCATCAGGAGCGTGGGAGGAATCAGCGATGAGGCGGAGAAGGTGGAGTCAGCAAGCGGGTCGGTGAAGAAAGGTGGGTGGAGTAGGCGAGTTGGAGATCCAGAGAGACAGAGACAGAGACAGAGACAGAGACAGAGACAGAGACAGAGACAGAGACAGAGACAGAGACAGAGACAGAGACAGAGACAGAGACAGAGACAGAGACAGAGACAGAGACAGAGACAGAGACAGAGACAGAGACAGAGACAGAGACAGAGACAGAGACAGAGACAGAGACAGAGACAGAGACAGAGACAGAGACAGAGACAGAGACAGAGACAGAGACACAGACGACGACGGACGGACGGCTTCACAATCCACCTTTTTATAAACCCCCCGGTGCAGGGTGGGGGTGCCACATCGAAGGGGTGTCGTCACTTGAATCGGTCGCTCTGATTGGCCCCGGCCACTGCGCGGCCCGGCCATGATGGCCTGAAGCAGCTCCACTCCACTTCCGGCAAGATGGTTCCAAGCTGTGGAATCGTCTTGCTCCGAACCCCGTGATAAGAATCGCCTTGCACCGAACCCCGTGATATGAATCTCCTTGCTCCGAACCCCTTGATATGAATCGCCTTGCACCGAACCCCGTGATATGAATCGCCTTGCACCGAACCCCGTGATATGAATCGCCTTGCACCGAACCCCGTGATATGAATCGCCTTGCACCGAACCCCGTGATATGAATCGCCTTCCACCGAACCCCGTGATATGAATCGCCTTGCACCGAACCCCGTGATATGAATCGCCTTGCACCGAACCCCGTGATATGAATCGCCTTGCACCGAACCCCGTGATATGAATCGCCTTGCACCGAACCCCGTGATATGAATCGCCTTCCACCGAACCCCGTGATATGAATCGCCTTGCACCGAACCCCGTGATATGAATCGCCTTGCACCGAACCCCGTGATATGAATCGCCTTGCACCGAACCCTGTGATATGAATCGCCTTGCACCGAACCCCGTGATATGAATCGCCTTGCACCGAACCCCGTGATATGAATCGCCTTGCACCGAACCCCGTGATATGAATCGCCTTGCACCGAACCCCGTGATATGAATCGCCTTGCACCGAACCCCGTGATATGAATCGCCTTGCACCGAACCCCGTGATATGAATCGCCTTGCACCGAACCCCGTGATATGAATCGCCTTGCACCGAACCCCGTGATATGAATCGCCTTGCACCGAACCTCATGCCATGCCCCGGCGATCAACGGTTGGCGCTGGCCAATGTGCCTGTTCTGTGTGCCACATGGCCCGAGTGATCCGGCCGCACAGCATGCTTCTGCCTGGTAGCAGCTGCATGGAGGAGGATGTCTGCTGTCTGCGGGAGACATTTGTGGCCGTCATGGTGAGCGAAGACCAACGGTAAGACGTTCTTGTAATCCCATGCGCAGACCCGACCAAAGATGTCTGTTATTTGTGCCCTGTTCTGTACGATGATAAGGAATCACGGGCTGCGCACCAGTCCGCCATTGTAGACGTGGTCAGCGCACGGGTCCGCCATTGTACACGTGGTCAGAGTGCAGGTCCGCCCGCCATCAAGCATGCCCCCGTACAGTGCGCGTGGGTTCGCCATTGTACACGTGGTCAGAGTGCAGGTCCGCCCGCCATCAAGCATGCCCCCGTACAGTGCGCGTGGGTTCGCCATTGTACACGTGGTCAGTGTGCAGGTCCGCCCGTCATCGAGCATCATGTTCACGGTTATCAGCGGCGGTGGGGTGCACGGTGCCATGAATTGAAGGAAAGAGCATAGATATAAGTGGATTGAACAAGAATGCGCCACGTGTGTGTACTGTATGTTAGCATTTGGTGTGTTGGTTGTGCCTCTAATCGCCTGAACAGTGGGTGGGGGGTCGTCGCTGTCGGACACGTGCTTCGTGCAGTGCTGACATTTATTGTTGGCTTATACTGCTGTCCTTGGTCTTCTGTGAGGACGCATTCTTACGCGAATGGCGTGGCTGTAATTTTTACAGATGGGTGTCTGAGCGGAGTGCCTGCCGACCTCAGGAGGACCCCTTGCTTTGATTTACCTCCGGAATAGAGAAAAAAGAATAGGAATGAGGTTCAGAGGTTTAATCGGACCTTGCTTTGAGATTTATACAACGCACTGCCCGTTCGACCCATGAGGCAAAGAAGGAAGGGGCTATCTGAATGTACATTAATGAAATAACTGACTGGGGACCACTGTATGTTGGCTGCTATTGGTGTTGGAGGGATGCGGTTTCCATAACCGCAACGGTATTTTAGTATGATAAGATCTTGAAAAGTAGTGTTTGTTGTCAAACCAATGTCATCCCTCCTGACACTTGAAAGTAGAGCCAACTTGGAGCCTTGTCGCTTGATATTTTTGTTTATTTTTTTGTGCCATTTATAGGACTTCAATTGGTTGACTAGTTGAACACTTTTGTAAATCGTCATTGTGAAATATATGTTGTGCTTTGATCCCAGTAATATCTGACCTATTTTTAATGAGTTTAAAAGGGCCCATCTGAGTGATTTCAACGATGTTGTGACATAAACGTTATGTTTTAAAACTAGATTCACCAGGGAAAGAACAAAAGATTGTAGCTCACATTGTAATCCTCTGACTACTTGATTGAACAAGTTGAAACGGCTTAATTATTGCCTTATGATGAGATGTATAAATTTCTCAAAGAAAAAGAACCTGAAATGTGAATTGATGTCTCAGTTTCTGCCTTAACCAGTCAAGTGCGCACATATTTGCATCTACAGATCCAAAAGCCTCCCAAACCTCTGTCTTGTAATAGCTTGGTTTACATGCATGATGTATGTCAATATTTTCAACAGCTAGATTTTGACTAATTTCCTCTCGACAGCGCATCGGTTCTGCCGAAGCAGTTTCTTAGCTCGGGTTACAATCCTGGACAGGTCGCTACTCCGACAATGGAAATCAGCGCAGGAATTTGTAATTTGTTCAGGATGCCAGTGAAAACTCAGCTACTCTTTATGAAGGACACCCTGGAATATTTTACGTCCACCAACTAATGCTGGCAGACATGATGCCCAGTTTAACGTCCATCCAAGAGACTGCACACACATTGATGAATCACCCTGTTTGTGAAACACCGACCTGGATGACAGTTTATTGATGGATGATGATTCAATCCCAGGCTAGACAACTTGGAGACGAGTGCGCGTACCTCTAGGCCATCTTGCCAGCCCAAGGTTTAGACCTATGGTTAAAATTAATTTCACAAATCCCAAAACATTGTTTAAACATTTATTTATACAAAGGCATCAGCTCAGATTGGAATAAAATGCTGATTATTTTTAAAATAACTTGTTATTCCAGACACTTTTTTGATATCTCCTAAATGCTTACAATCACCACATGGCATGAAAGTGCAAGAGCAGTGTAACTTTGCTCCTGCCCCCTGGGGCAGGGTCGAAAGTTAAAACACCAAAAAAATTGGATTCGACCCCCTATTCATGCCCCCACGGAGTGGTGACCGGGTCACGGGTAAAAATGGGGGGGAAAAATTTTCAACTTAAAATCTTATATTGGGTCCATCCTGGTGGACTATTTCAACCTTAAGGCCCGGTCACACCTTGACGTTTTAGCCAGCGATGGCAACGTATTAAAATGTATGTTAAACGCTGGCTTACGTTGAACTTTTGATGTTTTTTTTTAAAGATTCGGACGTATTCGTAGCGACTTGGTCTTATGTATAACGCATTGGTAACGGACACAGAACGTTTCGTTGTGTTATGGATAACTTATACCAACAAATGCTGAACCTGTTGTCGGCCTACACAACCGATGCCCAACGATAGTCTAACTTAGGCATAGCGCGTTGCACGCATCGCCGATGATGTCGTGACGTAGCCTATTAAAAGGCTGACGCACAACGATTTGAATCATAACTGCCGTAGAAATGGAAGTGTCAACATCGCGGTCACACCTTGGCGATCTTGCCAGCGTATGCCGACCTAAGAAAAATGTGTCTAAAACGTTGGGACACGTCAAATACGGTATGAGTAAGTTTGGTATACGTGAGTAGAACGCTAAAGTACGCTATCATACGTCGTAGTAAGTAGTGTACGTCAAGAAATTTTAAACATGTTCAAAATTTTACGACGTACTCGGCGTATGACACACGTTCTGCATGCGATGGGGATAAGTTTTACACACGATATGTGGACGCTTACACACGTCCACAAAGGCTACTTATAAGCTACTCGTAAGTCGAAACACGTCGCGGTAATGTCTTTTTTACGCGAAACTTATTTCTAACTTATGTTTGACGTGCTTTGAACCAATTCTTTACGTAGTCCCAACACACATCGACGTATGTAGACGTATTCCAATGACGTCTTCCGGTCAACAAAAAATAAATAAATTAACGTGTTTCTAGCTTACAACTGCCATATAAAGACGTGTTCCCAGCGGTTTTGGGAATTGGTTTATAAAAATGCTGCTCATAAAAGGGGAACCCAACAGTGTTTTCGAGTCCTTTTTGAGTCGATGTCCATGTCAGCAGTAACAGTATCAGTATTAGTATTAGTAGTAGTTTGTTCATGTTGGCAGTAGTAGGTGAGTGTGAGGGGGAGGGTGTGGGTTATGATGGATCGTCCGCGTGTCCACGGGTAGGAGACATCTTTTCACCATTGTTCGAAGTTCTTCGCGGCTAATTTTTTTATGGGGCTTTTTCAACAATGAGCTATAGCTTGTTTTTACGATTTAGGTCTATTCATAACGGGTTGGACAAATGCACAATGAACTAATAATGTGCATAGAGCGCTTTGATTACTTATAGATACGATATACCAACGAATAATTATCGTGAAGCCGGCGTTCACAAACTATGCCCAACGATAGCCTAACTTATCCATATCGTGCGGCAGTTTATCTTTGCCGGTGACGTGGGGTTTGCTATTCATAGGCTCCACTCAACGATTTAAATGGCTGCATCTCCACAATTGAAAGTAGACGCTTGCACTCAACAATTGGATTTTTTTTCCACTCAACGACTTTTAAACGGTACCACTCAGCTATTTTCATTGTTTACAATGAACGATTTAAATTGCTGTCACTCGCCTTTGTTTTTTGACGCTGGGGTTTGGAAATTTGAAGCGTTTCTTCTGAACGTGTTAAAACGCTCAAACTCGACTATTTTAAATAGACGCTGCCGATGGACAATTGGAATCATAGCCAAGCTAGACATCGAAGTGGGAACATCCTCGTCATGCCGAAGAAAAGTTTGAAGAATGCTGCAAATAAGTGTCCTGGCCGTGGCCGTGGACGCTGACGCAAGGACGATCCATTATACCGACGTCTTTCAGCCTATGAGTAACTTAAAAGTAACGTCTGTCGATGTGTGGCAACGATCGCGTAACGTGCCAACAACACGTTAATCATAGGTTAGAAATAAGTTTCGGGTACGCTAAACATTACCTCGGCGTGTGTCAACTTATGATTAACTTTCAAGTAGCATGTGTTGACGTCTGTTAACGATCGCAGACCGTGCATACAACTTGTGGCCAGCATAGCGGAACGTGTGAGTCATACGCCGGCATACGTCGTGAAATTTCAAGCATGAAAAAATTTGAGGACAACCAAAAAGTACAACGTTTAAAGCCAGCGTACAATGACGTATGGCAGTGTTTTTCAGCGTGCTCTCAATGTTATCAAAACTTAGCCATAACGTATTCAACGTGTGCCAGCGTTTTAGAAAAAAAATTCAAAAATCGGCATACGTTGGCTAAAACGTCAAGGTGTGACCGGGCCTTTACTTTAGGTAAGAAGTGTGGGGATTTGCAATAGGGTGCCGTTGACCTTGCTCTTGTTCAGTATTTTATTCAATAACAGGAAGTTAGGCTATTTTCAAAAGAAATACTTTAATTTTAGCGTGATCATGGTTTAAGTTTCACCATCAGTCAATGTTCAGCCAAAAAATTTGATTTGATTACTGTGCCTGTGTTGTAAAATTATCTCGTGATTCACATTTTGTTAAGCATTAGTCGATGGTTAAATTACCAGGCCTTTGCTGTCTTAAATTTTTCATTTTCACCTTTATGGCAGATAAGTCATACATTTGTCTCCAAGATGGAATTGCAGTGTTGCTCAATCCCCAAGGAAAAATAATTTCGATGAAGAGAAAAAATACAACTGTACATGTTTGGATATCAAATAATGTTGTACAATTGTGCTGCATAATTTGTAGATCGATAGACATGAGACACCTACCTACCTCGACGTGCCAATCACGTAATAGACCTGCCGACTTCTACCCAAACTCTATAGACTTTTTAATTTATTTTTTCCTTATTGTGTATCCACAAAATAAATCTTTTTCTTTTTTTTAGGGGACCTTTATTCTACTCCCAAAGCTGAGACAGGATTTTGAGTATTTTCTTTGAAGGCAAGTCTTGCCAAATCACTGGCACATAATGGTTATTATTTTGGTGACCAAGTGGACCTTTCGCGTGCTTCGGTTTTTGGCAGCATGAGTCGTTACTCCCTTGCTGACATTGTTCAAATGATGTGCTTGAAATAAGGCCCTTTTGGGGTAATAACTCTAATCTTATTCACATCATTTCGGTTAGTTTTTTTGCTTAACGGGAGGAGGCTTTATGAATTTATTTTTTCATGTATTTTGAATAAACTTTTGAACCTCATGCGGCCACCATTGTTGGATCATGTGCCCTGCCAGAATGGGCGTAGCTTGGTGAAAATATCTGATCGAAAAATTGATATACACATGCAGTGCAAAAGTAATGTGAGGTTATTCTTTGAAATGCTCGTTCTTAAGCATTTTAAATGCAAAACCCGTTCATGTCCGCTTTGTACTCAAACTAATCGATGAAAACAGCAGCAAACAAAAAAAATATTAATGTTCTTATCATAAAAGGTTTGTTGAAAATTTGATAACAAAAGCTCAAATGCTAAAGGAGTTATGGCCTGTACAATCACACTGCAGTTAAAATGGTAAATAAATAAAGAAACTCGGAAGTGATTTCAAAATAAATTTTTTTAAAAAGTATTCATATTCTCATAATAGAGGTTTGTTGAAAATTTGACGACAAAAGCTCAAATGGTGAGTCGAGGACACATACGCACACACAAACACATGGATGTGGATACTTTGAGACCCCGAATGGCTCCATTGCACCTTCTGAAACCTGCATATGGCGATAACAACCAACTCATGCAGACACATACACAATTACAGAACCCTGTCTCCTGCTTCTGGGGGGGGGGGGGGTTGAGGGCTAATGAACAGTTCATACTCTAATGAATGAAATACTGACGTGTATTCCTAATTATAATGTGATTTTTTTTTTCCCCCTTCTTCGAGGATTCAAATGATGAAGAAGAAGAAGAAATCGAGAAAAGAGTACAACAAGAGACATTTGTTGGAGATATTGCGGAGGGTCGATTGAAGGAAAAGGAAGAGGAACCAAAAGACCTGGGAGATGGAGAAATTACAGAAGTGGAAGCATCAAAAGGGGATGAGGTGGTTGGAAAAGAAGTTGGAGAGACGACAAGACAAGAGAAAACTCAATGGGAATTTGAAAATATTGTTGGTGATGGTGAGGACATCAAGAAAATGGCAAACAAAGGAATAGAGAAGGAAGAAGAGAAACATATTTTAGATGATTCAAACGTGAAGGAGGACACGACAGAAGCAACAACAAACACTAAATATCCGGAAGGAAACAGTGAATCTGAAACAGAAGAAGAAATTACCGAAGAAGAAAAGCAGATTTTAATGGTAAATACTCTTCATTCCTTTTCATTTTCTACTTTTTTCTGACTTATTACCCTAGGATGCGATGAAGGAAGTCTGGTCAAAGCACTTCCAGTTCATAAGGGGAAGGTAGAGTGAAGAAATGTGTTCTGTCCCCTGGCAGCCTCGATTTGATTTTTTTACTAGAAATGTGATTGCAGGTTTCTATGGTAAAGGTGATTCTGACAGAGGTGTTATTAGAAGTCACAAATGAAGAAATGGCTACGGTGGCTCAGGAAGAGAGGAGGAAAGCTTGCAAAAAGGCTGCAAGACAGAAAGGTAAGTTTGATCTGATGACAGAATGGGTTCGCTCATTAAAATGAAGGTGGTACTCACTGCGGGCCATTTGTGTTTGTGTGGATGTTTGTAGCAAACTTGTCTGGGCCAATTTGGAACTAGGGCAATGCGTTAACCTGTTTTTCCTCTGCTCAAAGCCCCCCCTAAGCAGTTGGTATGGTCTGTTGCAACGGGTAACCTCGGTGGACTTAGTAAGTATCATTTGCTCTTCTTTTAATAGGTTTTATAGCACATTGTCACTTATTGCCATTGCATATATGTATTGATTGGCTTATTTGAGAGTTAACACTTGTTTTGAAAATACAATTGTTTAATCATTGAACCAGATATATGTCTTATTGAAAATAAAATTCTAAATGCATCAGTGCCATTTGAATAAAAGGAATAATGTTAGCTTGGACTCCAACAGGTGGCCTTGGACAGTACGGGTCTGAAAGCGAGGGTGAGGGACTTGCAGAAGGGGAGAGAATGATGGGGGAGACAGCAGGAGATGCAGACACCTCGTCGTTCTCAGAAACTGATGACGATGAGCTCCAAGAAAGAATCCGGCGTAAACAGGAAGCTTTCTTTGTGCATGGTGAGTTTTAACTGCTCCAGATTGTCAAATTCGCATTGCATTTTGTTTTTTTTTCTAATACCATCTCATACAGATTGAGGCCTTCATCCTGCACTGGACTAAATAGGCTGGTCAAGTCAACTCAAGTTGCATCACCGTAACTTCATAAAAAAATGTGTGAAACACAGACCTATTTTTTATGGTTAGCACAAAAAGGTCAAAATATTCAGCCATTTCTTTGCATACGTAACTAGACTGTTCTTAGAACACCTTACCCCATGCGATGTTCAAGTTCAAGTATATAATTCAATTGAAATATAATAGACTTTCAAGGTCATAGAAAATGATATCGGGAAGTTTACACTGTAGATGCAGTGTTTTATAAAACACCTTATCGAACACCTTACATTCGTTCTTCATGCCTGTTGTTTCTGTCCTTTATAACATTCTTAAAAACAGTATCTTTCCTGTTTGGAATTATTTTCAATTCTGTTTGACAGGCAGACAGAGTAAAAATATCTTACTCCTCTGCGCATGTGCGATCAAGTCAAATTCAGAGCTAAAGTACTGTTAAACTACAGATTTCTTTTCCAATTCGTTTTCAAAATATAACATTTAATTGAAATCAAGTTGTTCCTTTATCATAAATTGACATTTTCAGACAGACAGACAGACAGAAGTGAACCAATTGCTTAACTCTGCTTTTTGGTTTGCATGCGTGGGGTAAAAAATGGATACTCTTTTAGTGCTGTGGCCATTCCCCATAAGGGCCCTAAAAAGCAGGGTAACCCCTCCCCAAGGAAGAACAAACCACAACCAAAATTTTTTGGTTTATTGGTATGTCTGAAGTAGGAAATGGATGGTTGTGAAAAAATATATTGGGGATAGCATGTATTTTGGTCATGATTTGTGTTGGTAGTCTCCAAAAAGTGGCAAATGTTGCGAAATCACCAAAATGACTGTTAAACCTGCAATTTTCAACCGATTTGCACAAATAAGGTGTCATTTTGTAGGAAATCTGAAAGGGCAGTACATAATTAGGTTGTGACAGTATTGTTTTGCCTAAAAAAAAAAATAAGAGTGTGTATATGTGTCAAATCCAATTCCAAGGAACATGTTTTTAGTCCCTGTTATTTTACCAGTCCTTCTTTGTCTTTGTAGGGCAGAGAAACTTTCATCATTTAATGCAGTACAAGAAAAGCATAATGGATGGTAAACCTCCTGATAAAAAAAACTCGTTTGAACACCAAACAATGTATATTGTGCTTCAAATCCCTTACAAAAGGAGGTGCTGTTGTCAAGAATCCAACCCAAGATGGTCTTAGGACTATCATGAATGTATGTGAGAAACGCAAAGATGATGTCTATGAATTATTTTCACCCTTAGAAGACCAAATTCTCTCCAGCGAGATTCATGTGAGCTTCCACAAACTTTGCCGCACAAAATATACAAGTTCCTCAAACAATTACATGTATGATGATGCCGCAGGTCCATCTACAAGTAGTCCCTCATTGCGGCAAAGCAGTAGATCACATTCCTCCAATTTCAATATCCGTACTCAATGTTTTGTCTGTGGCAAAGGAGACTAATTCAGAAAAATTGACTCCAATTACAACTGGAAGTGGTAAATCCACCAGACAGAGAGTTCTGGAAGCAGCCGCCAAATGAAATGATGAAGAGATTCATACTCGAATGCTTACACATTCAGACCTCTTTGCCTTTGATGCAAAGTATCATCGGAGTTATTATGGACATATCAGTGATCGCAACATTGAAGCAGCATGTTCGAAGGCAGCCACATCTGACAAAGAAGAGACTTGTCACGAGAAAGCATTCCACGTTGTTCAGAATGAGCTTGAGAAATCAGTGCCATCCCAAAAATTGACAATGACAAGCCGCTCTATCCTGAAAGAAAAGTATGTCCAAGCATTGGTAGACATAGGGGTGACTGATGCACAACAATATTCGTCCTGGAAGTTAAAGACAAAGCTAAAAAAAATATTATGGAAACAGACTAATCTTCGTGCAACACCGTGGACAATCAGACTGGGTCTGTTCAGGCAACATGACAATTGGTGATGCATTCCAACAAGCATCACACATGGAAACTGATGAAGACATTGAGTTTTCTGATTTACATTCAGCAAAAGATCAGCTTGATGAATATCAGATCTTGCATATGACAGCAGCAATCTTGAGAAGCCATATGAGTAATATAACTGACAGTGACAACTACATATATAGTTTTGATCTGGAGCTAGAGGAGTGTGGAAAATTTGTGCCAGATTGTCTGAATGATTTTCTATCATGGTGTGTGAGCAAACAAGCATTTGACTCTGTATCATGCTTTGCCAATGGTGACTCAAACTTGGGAGCTGAAGATCATTGCTATACTAGCCGAAACCCCGTCACAGACGGATTCCGTTCGTTCAACCACCCTCCTCAGCTCACCCACACTTGAGGGACATGGATTGGACAGGGCATGCTTGCCCCCGCCTACTCATCCCCCGCGCCTGCCCCATTCCCCCCGCCTTCAATTTGCTTACCCCCGCCCAAAAATTTAATTACCCCGGCCCCGCCCCCGCCTCTTCACTCCCCGCCCCCGTCTCTTATTTCCCTGCCCCACTTGCCCCCGGGCCCCCGCCCGTCCACCCCTCACACTCAACCCCGCCTAATTCACCCCAGCCCCGCCCACTCATCCCCCGCCCCATTTCCCCCCCCGTCTCCCGCTTTCAATTTGCTTACCCCCGCCCAACAATTTGCTTACCTTGCCCCCCGCCTCTTCACTCCCTGCCCCCGCCTCTTCACTCCTCGCTCCCGTCTCAACGAAAAGTGTTTATTCTGCTTCAGAGTTGAAAGTTGACTATTGCCACTATGTGCGATGCACTCTTACAGGTACGAAGTTTCTTTCAGTCCAGGTCACAGTACCGAGAAAAACGTGACGCAACCGCTAGGAGGAGCACAAAATTGGTCCTTCAGTATTAATATATAGATTCCAAAATATTGTTGCGGTATTCGCGCCCGCCGGCGTGCTGACGGCCACGTAACTCGAATCGCGGCACATCGCCCACCGGACGGACAATCCAGTCGTGACCCTCTCGGACTAACGCCGGGAACCAGTCACGGGTGGACCTTTCGGTCTCACCGCGATCGAGCCAATCAGCCCCCGCGTGGGATAGGGTTGCTCGCCAAATTCGACCTACCTAAGTACCCACGCGGAGGGTAGACCGGGCGATCGCACCTCGCCGCAGGTCGACTTCGGACACGGGCCACTTAAGCGACCCGTTCCGTACTATCAGAATAACCGAGCGGTGTTATCGTCGACCTCGACGGTTCGATTAATTATCGGGCGTATTCAGCCCACTACCAACCCTTTACGTGAAGCAAGATGGGGGTTCAATAGAGGAAAAGACGAAGCGAAGCGGGAGAACAGTTCAATAATAAAGCACATTTATTCGCGGCACACGGGAAGCACACATATTCAATTCCACCAAAAGCACACAAAAAAAACACAATTCCATTTACACAAAAAGCAAATATAAAAGCGAAAACACAATGCCATTTACACAAAAAGCAAATATAAAAGCGAAGACAATGCAGAGCTAATACCGACTACCGAGCACACGGCAACACTTATACAATTCTACCTCACAGACGGCGCCGACAACACATACCCAAAACCAAGGAAAAGAATACCCCCAAGAATGAGGCGGGCCTGAGGCCGAGACCGGGTCGCGCCTACCCGTCTGGTGATGAGACGCGGAGCGGCGATGGCGCCTCACTCCGCGGGCCTCGCGGACAGTGTCTGGCAGGGGGTGGGAAAGGGGCCCCCTTGGTCGCACTATCTCAGCGCGGGGGGAAACAGGAGGGGGTTGCTGATGCTCGGGGTATAGAGGATCTTTATTATCCCTGGTGTGCGTCTCCACCTCGGCCAGGTCGCGCTGCCGGCCTCCCTCGGGCGTGCAGCTCCCGGCACCGACGCGAGCACCCCCTCGTCTGCCTTCGCCGCTGCCGCCTCTCCGCCTCTGGACTCTCCGACTCTGGACTCTCCGACTCTGGACTCTTCTTTGGACTCTCCCGTTGGACTCTTCTTTGGACTCTCCTCGTTGGACTCTCTTTTGGACTCTCCCGTTGGACTCTTCTTTGGACTCTCCTCAGCTTCTCCAGCTACTGCAGGCTTCGGGCTCCAGACTTCCACACTGCTCTGACTGAGGAACACGGTCCTTTTATCCCCCCGTAGCTTCGCCTTTGACCCCCTCCCTTTGACCTTTCACCTCGCTCCCCATTGGCCCGAGAAAAAGTGGGCGTGAAGGCTTTTTGATCCACAAATTTGCATATATCGATCGTTCTGGAGGCGGGGCCAAATCGCCCCTCGCTCACCGATTGGACGGCAAAAAGTGGGCGTGTGTCGTTTTTGATCCGTTTTTGAAGCACAAAATCCGTGATTTTGTACACGCTGTTCAACGTGCGCCCTGCACGAGTCCAACACCGGTACCCACAGCGGGGCAAGAACGGTGGCGATGCTACGGTTGCGAGGTGTGACGTGAAGGTTGTGGCGGTTGTGGTGAAGCGGCGTTGTGGTTGGTGGTTGATGTTGTGGTTGTGGTGGTAATCATGGCGGTTGGTCCAAAATAAAGATAGTAAAAGAAAAACGGCTATCCTGAAGAGTCGCAGCTCGCATAAATGACTTGTATTCCCACTAGACAACGGGTTTGGGCCTAACTACACATATACTTGCCGAGATACCTCACCAAAGGGACCTGAATGGTGGTTTGCGAATTTGGTGACCACAACACTACCCCCTTCCCTTTTTACAGACTCGTCCCGAGTCGTCAAATTTTCGTGTGCCATCATGTGTAGTTTTCCCCTAGTACATTTTACCTACGGATCCCTGAGTGCGACATTCATGGTATTCGTGTCCCCAAAATAAATAACCTGAGGGCTGCGTAACTATCTAAACAAACTCACTCATACGGACGACTTAAATAAAATTGCCGGCGCTAAGACATACATGCCGGGGGTGCACTCATATTTACAGTACATCTTACCTTAACTTACAAATTTTACACAAAACCATGGCCCAGGATCATTGAACTCTGCAAAAGAAAGCAGTTAGCAGGGAGCCAGGCTGCCCACATGCAGTCTCTGGCTCAAAACAATGCAGGTGACAGGGAACGTGGCTGGCTGCTCACACGCAGTCCAAGGCCTTCCCTTTTGAACTGAACGCAGTGAACCACAACGGTGCATGGGCCGCACAAACGTAGTCTCCGTGCCAGCTCAAGTGGCACACGCAATGAGCACAACGAATGGATGCATGAACACAAACACGGTGCACGGGCCGCCACTGCAGGCCCGTGTTGTAGCTGCCAACAGGGCAGTTCTCGCAGCTTGCAAACTGTTGCTTTCTGATCCTGGCGCACATGGAAACGAACGGGGGGGGGGGGGGGGGGCAAAGCAAAAATTGAACGGGGCTGGTGAACGTGGGCAGTGGGCATGGCATGGCAAAGGTGAGCAGGCAAACACAGCCCGCAGAAGAAGGCTGCTGCAGGCAAACACAGCCGGCAGACGAACTGGCCGGCACAGGCCTCGAAGAAAACAGCCAGCAGATGAACTGGCTGGCACAGGCCTTGCAGCACACAGCTGCCGATGAAGTTGGCCGGCCTCCGCCTTGAAGCAAAACACGGCCAGCCGATGAAGCTGGCCAGCTTTTGCCGTTCAATGGAGGTTGGTGGAGGGAGTGCGGTGGTGCTGGCCACTTGGAAGGCGGGCTCGGACCTACCTACCTGTCTCCCTCCCACCTATCGCCTTTGCCTGTCACTGTACATACCCACTCCCTTAATTTGTCAAACCCCAATTTAGCCCCAACTTATTTATTTATTTTTACTTCCCACTATAAATCGTCCCCTAACCCCCTTTACTGTCCTTGTTCGGCTAACCTATCCTGTCACCTAGCCTACTCCCAACCCCTACGTTCCCTTCCCGGAGGGGAATAAGGGAGAGCTAACGTCCTGTGTCGAGGCCCAACTCAAGCCTCAGAATGGCCTCCCCAGAGTTCGGCGATCTAACCCAAAGTGGGTCCAGCGGCCCACAACGACAGCGAGGGGATGGATGGTGCGGAGGGCTACATCTCCTAATCTACCCTAACCATTTAACTGTTAAACTACCCCGGGGCTTTCAACAAGCGCCTCTCGCTTAAACTATTGGTTCTAACAACCCAGATTCCCGTCGCCTGTGTTGGTGTCCTCACAATTTCGGGCCTCGCCCCCCAATTTTCTCTCCGTGCCCTCACACGGTCTCCTGGCTAGGACACGTGGCTCCCTTTTGCAGGCACGACCCTCTGCCGAATCTCCCGCTATGGCACCCCCGGGCACTACACTGCCTCCGAGCCTACCAGCTCCCTAACACCGGGGAGTGCCCCCCATGGCACCTCCCCTGAAACGCACACGTGGCAGGCCGGCCTCCCGGGCCCTTTCCGAGGGTCACCCGTGCCCACAACACTGCCCACGCGGCTAATGGCGCCCCGGGCCCCCGCACCAAGCAGGCGCACCCGTGCCCACTACTCTATCCCGGCCCCCCATGGGCCCATGGCCTACCGCGGCCGACTAGCCTGGTGCCCGGGGTACCCAGCCAGCGATACTCACCTTTCGCAGCCACGCTCCCAAGCCCGTCAACAGGGCTCCTGCACCCCTCCAAATGGGTCTCGAGCCTACTTTCCCACCAACAGCAAAACGACCTCCATTTTTCAATTTGACTAACCCAGCTAACTCACTTTATACTGACCCCGGGGTCCCTTGGGCGGGAGTCACTCCTCCCCCCAATCACTCATCGCACCATGCATTCCCCATTCACTCCACACACACAGACCCGCTGGCCTCACTCACTCAACAAGTACTCACCTCACAACTCACCAACTCTTCAACACACACACCACTGAACTCTGCCATCCTTCTAACTACCTCCCCTAACTAACTCGTGCTCCCACGTCGTCCCTTAAACTATAGCACGTTCCTTTTAACACTACGTCGCTAAACTACGTCAACTCTACACATCCACAAGTCTGTCACTGTCTCCAAATAAATCATTTTATTTCCCAACCTAAATCTCATCTAAATCCCTCTACCTAATCCATTCCACGGACTCCATGAGGACTTACCCCTGCCCCATGAAGTCGGTCTAACTAAGCTAACCCTTCCCCCTAACTAGTTTCCATCCTGTGCCCAGGTAAAGGGGGTCTTCCACCCTTTGCCCAGGAATCCTGTGCACCCGAAAGTGAGGCTTGCTTTTTTTTTTTTTTTTTTTTCATGCGCAGCACCTGCGCGGCAACTCAGAGCTCGCGCACTTTGCACCTGCCCGTGACGTCATGCAGCTGCACGTGTTCCTCGTCCCTCCTTGGACGGGACCATCCGGCAGAGATACCCCTCCTGCCGGATTCCAACCCCACGTGCAGCCATGACGTCACCGTGCGCATAAAAAAAAACAAGCCCCACGTCTCGAGGGGTTCCCCACGCGAACACATGTGCTTTGCCCGTTGGAGCTTAACACACACGATCGCGTGGAGAACCCGTCCGGTCCAAATCCATTTACCTGCCTAAACTTTGTCCGTCCGCGGGATCGGCAAATCCACCGCGTGCGTTTCCGGACCGGGACTTCACTCTCGCAAGCGAGCACGTGGTGGTCTCGTGCGTTGCACAGCACGAACCTCGTGCTCGCGGCTGGGTGAACCCGGCACGGTCCCCGAAACAACTACAGCCGCTACTCGGCTTTCTCTCCTCTGTCGCCGTCTCCGTCTCCATTCCACACACGCATACCTGCGTGTTACGACGCACACAGTCCACACCATCACATTCACACGGGGAGACGCGGCTGCGTGCTCCCGCATGCCAACCGACATCTCCCTGACATACCGCTCTCTCACACACACGGTCTCCCTGGCACACAGCGACCTTGCACACGGCCGTTCACTCACGCGTGCGGGGGCACTCACCCGCGGTGCCTCACTCGCACTCCGTGCCTCATCCACACACGCGGGGGCACTCACCCGCGGTACCTCACTCATACACACGGCGACACTCACACACGCGGTCTCTTCCACACACGGTGCCTCACCCACACACGCGGGGGAACTAACCCGCGGTGCCTCACTCGCACTCCGTGCCTCATCCACACACGGCGTGCTGGGAAGCACGTACTCCGGCACCATCGCCACCACACCACTCACGTGGTGCCTCACTCATACTGGCCGTTTCACTCACACACACGGCCTCACTCACACACGGTGCCCCATCCACACCCGGCGTGCTGGGAAGCACGCACTCTGGCACCATCGCCACCACACCACTCACACGTGGTGCCTCACTCATACTGGCCGTTTCACTCACACACACGGCCTCACTCACACACGGTGCCCCATTCACACCCGGCGTGCTGGGAAGCACGCACTCTGGCACCATCGCCACCACACCACTCACACACGGGGTCGCTTCCACACACGGGGACGCACTCACGCCTTGCACCACACACACAGGGACAACCACACTGGGGATTCGTGTCCCCACAAGGGTCTCCAGGGCCTCTATACCCCCCAAGCTCTCCGTGCACCTGTCCACAGCACTCGTCCCCTCAACCTCGCAAAGCACGACCGAACTCACCTGGTCGTGATCCGCCTCAAGGGGGCAGACTCCCTCCCCTCGTTCCTGGAGGAGGCCATCCCGGTGCTCGCACTGGGTCCCTACACGCTCCGCGAGCTCACCCCCATTATCCTCCACTACCTCCATGTGTGTGTGCGCGTCACTTACCCCGTCTTCCTCGTGTAGTCTTTCCTCTATTTTTTCTATCTCCCGTGTCTCTGCCAACTCTTCACCCTTTACCTCCCTTGTCTCAACTATTATTTCCTTTGTCACGGCCTTCATGCCCGCCTGCAGGCATCGGCCCATGTTCTGCGTCTCACCCCGTAGCTTTTTCATTTCTTCCTTCATGTGCTGTGTATTCGCATCCATCGTCGTTTTCACTTCATTTGTATTTGTATCCATCTTTTCATTCATGCCTTTCATTTCGTTTTTCATTTCATTCGCATTCGTTTCCATTTGCTTGTTCATTGCCGCCAGCATGGTGAATAGCTGGGTCACGTCGGGTGCGCTTGGGTGAGCCGTTTCGGCAGGGGTCGGGGAAGGGTTTTGGTGGAGAGGGGGAGGGGAGGAGGGGGGGAGGTGTCATACACCGCGGCCGCTGCCGCACCCATTTCGGGCTCTGGGTTCAGTTGGGCGAGTCCGTGTTCCTGCACAATCAACATTTCCTGCTCGGGGATTCCATCCTGGACCATGGATTCTACATTACTACACATATACATTTCTAATACCCCCGGCTCCCGCTCGCCTTGAGACGCCATCTTGCTTCTCTTAAAGGGTTAATTTCGCTCGCTCGTAATTTGGAGGGAATCGGGGTCGCTTCTCTCACCCCTGGACCGATTCCCGTGAATTTAATTGGAGACAGGAGAGCCCGTTTTCCTGTTCTCCGATACCAGTGCCGCGAGGAGGGCGATGAATTTGTATCGCACGACCTGACACCAGTGTTGCGGTATTTCGCGCCCGCCGGCGTGCTGACGGCCACGTAACTCGAATCGCGGCACGTCGCCCACCGGACGGACAATCCAGTCGTGACCCTCTCGGACTAACGCCGGGAACCAGTCACGGGTGGACCTTTCGGTCTCACCGCGATCGAGCCAATCAGCCCCCGCGTGGGATAGGGTTGCTCGCCAAATTCGACCTACCTAAGTACCCACGCGGAGGGTAGACCGGGCGATCGCACCTCGCCGCAGGGTCGATTCTTCGGACACGGGCCACTTAAGCGACCCGTTCCGTACTATCAGAATAACCGAGCGGTGTTATCGTCGACCTCGACGGTTCGATTAATTATCGGGCGTATTCAGCCCACTACCAACCCTTTACGTGAAGCAAGATGGGGGTTCAATAGAGGAAAAGACGAAGCGAAGCGGGAGAACAGTTCAATAATAAAGCACATTTATTCGCGGCACACGGGAAGCACACATATTCAATTCCACCAAAAGCACACAAAAAAAACACAATTCCATTTACACAAAAAGCAAATATAAAAGCGAAAACACAATGCCATTTACACAAAAAGCAAATATAAAAGCGAAGACAATGCAGAGCTAATACCGACTACCGAGCACACGGCAACACTTATACAATTCTACCTCACAGACTGCGCCGACAACACATACCCAAAACCAAGGAAAAGAATACCCCCAAGAATGAGGCGGGCCTGAGGCCGAGACCGGGTCGCGCCTACCCGTCTGGTGATGAAACGCGGAGCGGCGATGGCGCCTCACTCCGCGGGCCTCGCGGACAGTGTCTGGCAGGGGGTGGGAAAGGGGCCCCCTTGGTCGCACTATCTCAGCGCGGGGGGAAACAGGAGGGGGTTGCTGATGCTCGGGGTATAGAGGATCTTTATTATCCCTGGTGTGCGTCTCCACCTCGGCCAGGTCGCGCTGCCGGCCTCCCTCGGGCGTGCAGCTCCCGGCACCGACGCGAGCACCCCCTCGTCTGCCTTCGCCGCTGCCGCCTCTCCGCCTCTGGACTCTCCGACTCTGGACTCTCCGACTCTGGACTCTTCTTTGGACTCTCCCGTTGGACTCTTCTTTGGACTCTCCTCGTTGGACTCTCTTTTGGACTCTCCCGTTGGACTCTTCTTTGGACTCTCCTCAGCTTCTCGAGCTACTGCAGGCTTCGGGCTCCAGACTTCCACACTGCTCTGACTGACGAACACGGTCCTTTTATCCCCCCGTAGCTTCGCCTTTGACCCCCTCCCTTTGACCTTTCACCTCGCTCCCCATTGGCCCGAGAAAAAGTGGGCGTGAAGGCTTTTTGATCCACAAATTTGCATATATCGATCGTTCTGGAGGCGGGGCCAAATCGCCCCTCGCTCACCGATTGGACGGCAAAAAGTGGGCGTGTGTCGTTTTTGATCCGTTTTTGAAGCACAAAATCCGTGATTTTGTACACGCTGTTCAACGTGCGCCCTGCACGAGTCCAACACCGGTACCCACAGCGGGGCAAGAACGGTGGCGATGCTACGGTTGCGAGGTGTGACGTGAAGGTCGTGGCGGTTGTGGTGAAGCGGCGTTGTGGTTGGTGGTTGATGTTGTGGTTGTGGTGGTAATCATGGCGGTTGGTCCAAAATAAAGATAGTAAAAGAAAAACGGCTATCCTGAAGAGTCGCAGCTCGCATAAATGACATGTATTCCCACTAGACAACGGGTTTGGGCCTAACTACACATATACTTGCCGAGATACCTCACCTAAGGGACCTGAATGGTGGTTTGCGAATTTGGTAACCACAACAATATCATTGCTCAGAGTCGGTGAATACGGACAACAATAAGTCTTAGTTTAGGAATCTCTGTGCATCATTTGTTTGGGAGTAAGAAAATGGTTGATAATCTTCATGACTTGGGCTACTCTGTGTCCTACTATGAAGTATGGAGGTTTCTTACGTCAGTTGTACTTGACCAAAAAGGGACAGACGTGTACATTCCTAGTGGACTTCAAAGTGTGAATGACCTTGTTATGGTGGATGCTGTCATTGATAATTTTGACCAAAATGAAGAGACCCTTGACGGCAAATCCACAACCCATGCTATGGCTGCAGTCCTCTTCAAGCGCTGCCCGTTGTATACTTCAAAATGTCAAGTAAAACGAGTCAAGGAAAAGTCACTCTTCTACCGATGCACTAACACTCGATGATGACATACGAAGGTAACAATATGTATTTCATCCATAAGCATCCAGCAGTGTGTTGCTGAGGGTGCTAAATTTACATCATTTTGCTTGGTTATTATAACAATAGAGTGACATAATCTTAGAATGTGTTAGTGTAATGCTTTTCTTAATGCTATTTAACCAAGTAGTGTAAGGTGTTGGTTTTCTCAACCAATGTATTTATCATTTCATTTAGTAATGAATGTAATGCTTTCCTAACATCTAATGATCTTGGAGAATATGGTGGTGGGTTGCATGCTTGTCTTTACTGTTTTTAGGTATGTAAAACCTGCACGCAGACCTGAGCCATCAGAGTCCCACGTAACAGTTACTGATGTTCGCCAGAATGCGGACAGTTACAGAGAAGCAAATCAGAAAGACCTCCTATGGCAACTAGCTCGTCTACAGGAATGAGATGCAGAACAGTCAATACCAGCCTGGACTGGGTTTCACATCATCTGTGAGAAGACCATGCCAGTGACTACTGTTAGATACATGCCCTTCCTAAGAGCTCTTCCATCAGACCTCTCAACCATTTACACTATCTTATGCAAATTCGTTGATGTATCTGAACATATTGGACAAAATCACATCTTGGTAACTGCTGATATGGCTATATATAGCAAGGCACAGGAGATCCTATGGAACAAACCAGCATATTTAGATGGAAAGGTGACAATGCGTGTTGGTGGAATGCATACAACAATGGCTTTACTTGCTAGTTTTGGCAAACTGTTTGGTGATGGTGGTCTTATGGCTTTACTAACTGAGTCATCTGTGTATGCTGAGGCAACAGCAAGACAAATGTTGCAGGGTACACAAGTATCACGTGGCATCAAAATTGTGTATGAGGCACTCTTCCGAACTTTCTTCAGTGCAATGGTTATGTGGTTAGAACAATCTGGTAGATCGCTATGCAATGCTGACACTGAAGAGAAGTTCTTTGATCTACAACATGCATGTGGTGTCAAAGACAATGCAGTTGCAAGTGATATTGCCAGAGAACTGATGAACAGTCAGTTGCCAGAAGTTATTGCAGAATTCTTAGCTGTTGGTAGAGAAGAATCAGCTGCATTCACATATTGGGCTGATTTTATGGAGGGTGCTCAAGTCTTGTTGCGTCTACTCAGAGCAGAGAAGGAAGGCTTGATGGAACTTCATTTAAATGCGATGTGCGAAGCAATTGTTTGGTTTAGGGCTGCAGGCAGGCACAATTAAGCAAAGTATGTCCTGACGTATGTGGCACATATGAAACGTCTGGATATTTCACCTCAAGACGTCTATCGGCATATGTGTGAAGGTGGCCAAGTCGTCAGAAGGTCTGACAATTACCGATTTAATGCTGTCAGCACCGACCAAGCACCAGAGCAGACAATTGACCGAGAAGGCAAAAGTGAAGGTGGCATTATTGGCCTTACACTTCGGAAGGGAGTGATGACCCGTTAGTTGATGACCAGACATATCACAAGTGAATATGCCAATGCCTTTCAAGTGCTATGCCATGACAAGATGGAGAGAAAGAGAACACAGGAAGAACTGGGAAAGAGCCGGAAAGCAAGGGATGAATCTGATGGTAATCACATTAACCACATTCTGCACAACAGTCAGAACCCATTTGATATAGAGACTGTGCCTTCAGAACTGGTAAACATCACAGGTCGGGTTGCCTCCCCAGAAGTAGCCAAGAGTCTCTGGATTTCTTGACGAGGGTCGTCAAAAGTACACAGAGTTCATGGAAAAGAGGCTGGCACCAGTATCTAAGTCTGTTTCACTCTGGGATCCAGAAACACGAAAGAAGATTGTGACCTTTGCAGACATGAAGAAGTCCATTAACATAGATAAGGACACCAAGAAGTTGTTGATTGATTCAGAAGTGTTATTTAGAAGGCTTCTGGCTGTGTTTCCATGTTCACATTTCGCTGTTTTGACAGTCTTACAGCATGAGCTTGCAGTCATCCCGCCTGCCTTGTTCTATGATGATGGAAACATGAGGAAGTGTGTTAAAGCAGATCGAGCCAGTAAACTGGACTCAACAACAGAGGAAATCCTTGAGCTTCCACCATTTGATGGTCAAGGGATTTACATATATGATGGGATGGTGCTTCTCCAAGGGATATATGAAACACAGTTCAACACTTTCAGGGATATTGCACAGCTTATCTTGCGCAAAATTGTTGCCCTGCTTAATAATTCATGGAACATCAAGTCTGTAGTCCTTGTGTTTGATGTCCCCCATTCTGTCAAATATCAAGAAAGACAATGCAGAGGTGGCACTTCTGCAGTTGCAAGTCATGTAATTGCTCCAGACAGAGTTGTGCCACATTACAGGAATTTCCTAAAGAATTCTGCTAACAAGGCAAACCTTGCAGCATTCATATCACTGTCATTACTAGATGACCCACCTGGACTGATCAATGGCCAGAGTATAACTCTTGCAGGTGGATTTCCAGAAGCTGAGAGAGTTGTAACCATTGACTCAAATGGAAAAAAATCTTCTCCGGCTCTTCAGCACACAAGAAGATGTAGACACTCGGATGCTTCTTCATGCCATTGACCTAGCATCATCTCATGAAAGGCTGATAGTGAAGTCACATGATACAGATGTCCTAGTCTTACTGGTTTACTATCTAAATGAAGGCAAACTGCCAAAGTTAACATACATGCATTCTGGACACACTGGACAAAGAACAAATAGGGAAAGATTTATACCGGTTCATAGTATCTGTCAAAATGTAGGAGAAAATGTAGCACGTGGCTTACCATCTGCACACGCCCTTACTGGGTGTGATAGCACCAGTAGTCTCTACAAGATTGGCAAGTTTACAGCCTTCAGTAAGCTAGTTCAATATGCAGAGGATCTTCCTGCTCTGAGCACCCTGGGCACAACTCCTGATTTGACAGAAAACCTGCAGGATGCTCATCGGTACACATTAGCATTGCATGGAAACAAAAAGAAATCCAATCGCAACTTGTGTACAACCTTAAGCCGCTGTCACACCTTGACGATTTAGCCAGCGTATGCCGACGTATGAAAAATTTGTCTAAAGCGCTGGCACACATTGAATACGTTATGGGTAAGTTTTGTATACGTTAAGAGCACGCTGGCATACCTCGTAATACGCCGAGCTCGTCGACAAATTTTAACGTGCTAAAAATCTTTCGACGTATGCCAGCGTATGACTCACACGTTCCGCATACGCTGGCCATAAGTTGTAGGCATGTTACGCGATCGTTGACACACATCGACACACGTTACTTGTAAGTTACTCATAAGTCGAAACACATCGAGGTAATGTTTAGCATACCCGAAACTTATTTCTAACCTATGAGTAACGTGTTGTAGGTACGTAACGCGATCGATGACACACCTCGACACACGTTACTTGTAAGTTACTCATAAGTGGAAACGCGTCGAGGTAATGTTTAGCGTCAGTGTTCCAGACTCCATGGTTTTTGGGTTTTTTTCCTTCGGCATGACGGTGATGTTGACACTTCAATTTCTAGTGCGGTTATAATATAATATAATTAATAGGCTGCTGCTCAACGATGTAAATCATAACCGCACTAGAAATCAGTGTCAACATCACCGTCATGCCGAAGAAAAAAAAAAAAAAAACATGCAGTCTGGAACACTGACGGGTTTCTCCTGTGTGAACCCCATTTTTTTTATACCAATTCCCCTAAACGCTGCCCATACGCCATTATATGGTAGCTGTAAGTTAGTAACACGTTCAGTAAGTTCTGTGGTCGTCCGGAAGACGTCAAATACATCTACATATGTCGATATGCGTTGGAGATACGTTACAAATAGGTTCAAAGCATGTTACTCATAGGTTCAAAGCACGTTACTCATAGGTTAGAAATAAGTTTCGGGTACGCTAAAGATTACCTCGACGTGTTTCGACTAATGAGTAACTTACAAGGAACGTTTGTCGATGTGTGTCATCAATCGCATAACGTGCCTACAACTTATGGCCAGCTTATGCGGAACGTGTGCCTCATACGCTGGCATACGTCGAAAAATTTTCAGCATGCTTAAAACTTGTCGACGTACTCAGCGTACTACGACGTTTTGCCAGCGTGCTTCAGCGTGCTCTTAACGTATACAAAACTTACCCATAACTTATTCGACGTGTGCCAGCGTATTCGGCAAATTTTTCATACATCAGCATACGCTGGCTAAAACGTCAAGGTGTGACAGCGGCTTGACACTTTGATGTCTAGTGCGGTTATGATTTGAATCGTCGAGCCGCAGCCTTTTAATAGGCTACGCCACGTGATCGTCGGCGATACGTTGCGACTCGCTATGCATAAGTTAGACTATTGTTGGGCATAGGTGGTGAACGCCGACAACACGCAAATCATTCGTTGGTATAAGTTATCTATATGTTATCGAAACGTTATGCATACGTCCAACTCGTTCTGAATACGCCCAAAACTGGAAAAAAAACATCAATCGTTTAGCGTACGCCAGCGTTTTACATACATTTTGATACGTTGCCATACGCTGGCTAAAACGTCAAGGTGTGACACCGGCTTTAGATGAGTTACGGTATGAATTTGCTTGCAAGAGTGTCAAACCTGCATCAGCATTTCCTCCAACTGAGGATGCTTTCCTTCAACATGTGGTGTGCCAAGTACCAGTTAACTATATGGATGCAATGTGAAGTTTCGAAACCACAACAGTTGAGCCCAATTGGTAATGGCTGGAGATGGGATGAGGAACATCTTTCATGCAACCTGTTTACTATGTGAAAGAGGCTGCACCCATTGAAGTCCGAGACCTAACTCACATGTACTTAACTGTATGGATGCTGAATGCAAGACTTCACAGAAGTGCCACTGTTTGGCATTAGGATTGCCTTGCATTGACTTCTGTTCATGTCTCAGTGTGGAATGTGACAACATACGTGAAGCTCCTGTTGCTGCAGATGAGAGTGACGTGGACAGTGATGATTTTGATTAAATCTCTTTGTGAATTTCATATTCAGGACCATTTTATGCAGAATGTTTTGTTAAATATATTTGCTAGTTTCAGTGTTAAAGCAAAAAATATTAGTATTCAACAAAATGTAAGATAGCATTTCGGAATAAAATTAGTTAGTAAAATCAATTTTTTTCAGTTTTGAAAACTTAATGATTGAGATTTAGCTACTGAGATGATCTGAAAGCAACATACTCTTGATTCTGTACAAAATGACATTTTAATTCTGAAAATTGGTTGATAATTGAAGATTTAACAGTCATTTTTATGATTTTCCGAAACTCACAAAAATTTCAGGCACTATAATTACAAATTCCACCAAAAATACATGTTATCCCCAATATATTTTTTCACAACCATCCATTTCCTACTTCAGACATCCTAATAAACCAAAAAAATATGGTTGTGCTTTGTTCTACCCTGGGGAGGGGTTACCTATTTTTTTTTTCCAGCCAATGCCACAGCACCATTTCATGCTAGACTACTTGCAGGATTGCTTAGGTTTTGTATGAAATTTATTGTCTTTCAAAAGAGCCCCAAAAGTATAATTCTCTAAGGCTGGTTTATTTAATGGAAGTTTTAAATCCCATTTATTAGTTTTTTTCCTTGGCCATGTTGGTGGTTTATGCTATTAGGTTCCAAATATAATCTCAACCACACTTATTCTGGTGCGCTTTTTGTTTTTCTTCCTTTCCTTTTTGCAAGACCTTGACACTTCAGAAACCTCTGCTGCTAATCATGCTGGAAGTTTGGGGAGAGAACTTCAAAAAGAGGGTGGAAGAGGAACAACTGGGAAAGAGCGACGCAGCCGTTGGGATGAGAGTGAGAGAAAGGAGCGGCCCATAAAGACAATGGTATTTTCATTTTATTCATATTTTACGTCCTCTTACTTTATTTATAAAACTTGGTTTTTTGACCAAACTTGACATAACTATGGACTGTAATACAAAGGTGAACTGATTAAATTTTGGGTTCAACAGATCAAATATCAGAGGTCATGTGCCCTTTGAAAATATTTTGCAGACCATAACGCAACTTGGCAGCATCTGATGTTGTCTTTCTTATTATTATCTCTTCTTTTTTTTTCTCTTCCGCACGCTCTCTCATATGACCCAACATTTTCATGTGCCCTCTGAGATACAAGTAACATTGGGTTGCATCTAACATGGGCATCAACACATTCGTGTCATTCTGTTTTCTATTTCTATTCTACATCCAGAAGTCGAGGATCAAGGAGGCGCTAAATTATAGAGTACAACTGTTTTACAGACTAACAGGGAAAAAGGGGAATGGGCAGAAAAAGTGCAAGGACACTGCAAATTGGTAGTTTGAGTGTCCGGAACAAAAGAGGGAGGAGCAAAAAAAAGAAAACCCAGAAAACAAATCGAACAAAAAAGGGGGTGAGGGAGGAGGGTGTCAGCCATTTTGTAGAGCCTTGGTTCTCCAGAGATTGTACCTTTTCAACAAGTTGGCCAGAATGAAATTGACGGAGTTAGCCAACTGATCCTTATGGATGGCCAAAGTGAGAGCTCGGTACCTTCCTACATTGGAAGACAGAGTCCGTTAACTTTGAAGTGTTCAAGATGGGGTGACAGGCAGGGAGGACAGATGGCTGCTCGGGGTAAATAAAGGGTAGGAAAGCAGGGGGGTCTAGTGGGGGATAGCTGTGGATGGGGGCACCAGAAAGAGCTGAAGTAGGTATAGAAGAGATAGCAGCTGGGTGAAAACACTTGCAATAATGTGAGCCATGTGCTTCTGTTGTTCATGTTACATCGAACAGTCATAAACATTGTTGCCAAGGTGGAAAAGCAGACCATTCAAAACTATCAACCTATTTGAATTGTCCATTTCCTTGTGGGATCATTTGGAAGGGCAATAAAATGCGGAAGTGAGTGTCTGTACGTGGAGAAGCTAATATGGTTTGTAAATAGACCGATTAAAAGGAGAGCTTTTGATATCGTTACAGTTTTCGGAGACCTTGGGGAGACGCATGCAAACACAAATACTACAGTTATATCTGTAGTATTTTGTCTAACTAAATTAATGGGTAAAACTCCTTCTGTATATTACGGAAATCCGTATTTTTGTAACGACCCATACGGAGGTTTCCGTCTGTTCTTCATCAGAAAAGCTTGCCACAATTATAAGGAATTGAGGTGCTATTCCGATATGCTGATTAGTTTCTTAACACATTTCATATCTGGATGGAGTGCATTGCTAACGCATTATGACCATGATTATGTGTATTCCTCCCATGGTAGTTTTTTTGAAAGGTATTTTTGTCGAGGTTAGCCAGGTACAAAAGCTTCCAAGTTTGTTACCGTGATCAGAAGTGTTGTCTTTACTTTGGATGACGTAAAATGCAATTCTGCTGCACACAAATACAAAATATGTCTGTTGGTCACAATGAAGTTTGTGACCACAGCAATACCAGAACAATAAATCCTAACTAGAACGGGCACTTGGGAGAGCGCATACCTTCGCCGCCGCTACTTTTTTCTGGGCACATTTGAAAAACGTCATTTAAAAACGTCCATGACGTCACAACCATCAGTCCGATAAACGTCAAATTTGGTGTTAGACGTCATTGAGGGCAGTCCAACAAAATGGAATGATAAACACTGAAAAAAATCGAAAGTTTAAAAATGACGTCATCTTGTGACGTCATTTTGACGCACTTCCAATGACGTCACTACCAATCGCGGACTACCATCCTGAAAGCTCTTATTTCACGAAACATTTTAACGTTGGTTTCATGTTAATAGCTCTATTAGATCTGAAGTTATGCCTACAAGTATATTTTGACCTTGAGTGTGACCTTGACCTTGACCATAGAGTTAATTTGCAAAACCTGTTCATAAATAAGCAGATATTTTGGTAATGATCATAATGCCTGGATTTGGGACAATTTCCTTAACAAATTACATAGATATTTGAATGTAAAATATCAGGACATTTTAGCCACAATTGAAAAACGTTATGTTCAAACGTTAATGACGTCATAACGGTCAGTCCGAACGACGTCAAATTTGGTGTGTGACGTCCTTAAGGTAAGTCCTACAAAACGGTATGATCAAAACTTATGAGGTCTAAAATTGAAAATTTACGTCATCTTGTGACGTCATTTTGACGCACTTCTGATGACGTCACGTCAAATCTGACACCACGTACCCGAAAGGTATTTCGTCATGGAACAATATGGCGTTGGTTGCATGTCGATAGCTGTCTTATGAAGGAAGTTATGCTCAAAAGTTTGTTTTTGACCTTTTCATGACCTTGACCTTTGACCCGATCACTCCCAAAATCTAATCAAATCGTCCTTGGATAATCACGAATCATCCCACCAATTTTTATGCAATTCAGTTTAATGCTTTCTGAGTAATGCGACCAACAAACAAACACACATATTCACAAATAAATAAATACAGAGCGACCAAAACATAACCTTTTGCAGAATGCGAAGGTAAAAAGGAGCTTTGATGCAGGAGGAGGCCATTTGGCCCATCATGCCTGTGTTGCATCACCATGTGGCATGGCATTGTGTGTGCTTACTGACCCCTGCTGGAGGGCTGCTTAGAATTAATTCCATTGGTCTCTTTTCAGAGAATTTTACCAATGTTAACCTCCCCTGTGGATTTGCCATTGAATTCTCGCCTAAATGGTTTATCACGTGTTAAATCTGCAATGTTTATTACAAGAAGGCATGGGATGACGAAAATGGAGAATGCCAGGACAAAAGATAGATGGACATGAAAATGGGTAGAGAAATAAGTAAAGTACACTCACGATCCGATATAACGAAAACCCACTTAATACTGCAAATGTTATCCAATCAAAATGGCCACGAGCGACCAACAGAGGATGCCAGGTGAGATGTTTTGGGCAGACATTATGGCATTGAGTCCAGTATCCGCCAAGTAAAGAAATGCGCAGAAAATGTAAGGGGGAAGTGAATGCTCTAGTTTACACTGGAGCCAGGGTGAACCACTCCTTTCATGATGAGTTTAAAGGGGTAGTGAATGCTTTTGTTTACACTGGAGTTAAGGTAATTCTTCGCCAAATTTCATTTGCATTGTTTTTTCTTTTGCTACAATTTGGACAGGATCACCCCCAAAATGCATATTTTTCATAATTTTACAGGGACCTGCACCTCTCCCTTGACTGTGCACTACATCCTCTACCCCCCCCTTCTTTCTCACCCCTTTCTTACGTTGGTACCAACGTGAGCCCACCGGCTTGCGTCGTGTGAGCGAGAGGCCGACCCTACGCCTCGACATAATCTCGTTTCCCCCGGAATGATTGAGGCACCTGTGTATGTGAGAATTGTGATGAGTTGTCTGATTAAGTGGGCTTACATGCTAGGGTAAGAGGTTTCTCTTGTGACACTGTCTTGCCTCGTAAATACGTGATTTTTGCCAATTCCTTATAAGCTGTTTTAGGACGACAGGACGACAGAACAAATCGTGATAATCGAGCATTTTTGAATACATGTTTATTTGGAAATTAATTGGGTCTTGAAGCATGTTTTCTGTTTTCAAAACTGGTGCCATTTGTACTCTTATTGTTTGAGAGCTGGCTGAGTTGAAAAATTGTGAATGGATGACAGGGTTTCCATTATTGGCTGTTGTGAGAACATAGCTTGTACATTTGCCTTTAAAATGTTTGTTTGTGTGTTTTTTTCACTCCGTGTTTCCTGAACACCCATGTTGAAAAACGTATTTATATGTTTTTCTTGTAATGGCAGGTATTCTTTGTATTGTGTTTGCTTGTAAGACTTGTGCTTAAAAATAACATTGATTGAGGAATTTTTTATTTTTATTAAAAAATTTTTTTTTAAATATTCACATTGTGAAACATGTTAACAGATGCACAAATAGGATGACATTGTGGCCAATAATATTGTATGGGAGGAAACAATTTCATTTTATGGATAAAAGTGTCAAATTGTAAAGCATCATCGAGAAGTTGGTGCATGTCATATGCCAGGGCAAAGATATTAGAGACGTCATGCAAGCACATCAGTAGGTAATCGACACAGATGTAATAGTATAAGATTTTGATCCTGGGATTCCAGCATCATGAGTTCTGCACTCAGATATGAACACCAAGTAGGTCAATCCCCCAAAAAACAAGATAATGAAGAGAAACTTGACTAGTACAAGATAACATGCACTTCCTGCATATTCATTAAAAACAAATTTTTACACTCGCATGTATTACTCAAAACTTTGTTTTATTTTTTTCATTTCATTATTTTGTTACCACCTCGTAACAGTTCTGCCATTGTCTTCTTTCCTTTCCTTCATCATAGACACCTGCCAAATGTCGTTCTCCTTCACGATCTCGTTCTTCCTCCAGTTCTTTGGGTTCCCACTCTCACTCACGTTCTCCATGCTCTCCTTCTCCAACTGGTGAACGAAAGCACAGGAAGAAGAGGAGAAAGATGAAGCGGAAAGAAAAGCGGAACAGTCGGAAAAAAGAGCGAGGGAGGGAAAGTGAAAGATCAGGAGAAAGCAAACGGGAGGGAAAGAATGAACGATCTGGCGACACCGGAAGAGAAGGTAAGAGAGATCGGGAGAGAGAGAGACAAAAGTCAGAAGACAGCAAAAAGGAGAGAGGCTATGAAAAGATCAATGAGGGTGTAAGAGAAACCAAGGTGAAGAAGCAGAGTGTGAATAAGCAAGAGCAAGAAAGAAAGAGTGAGCGAACAATTGAGAGTGGAAAAGAAAGAGCAATTGGTGAAATGCGTCGAGGAGAAAAACAGGAGGGTGATGAGGTTGTGAGAGAAAACAAAAAAGAGCGAGAAACTGAATATGGTCCACATATGGTTCGTGGAAAAGATATCAAAGGTGAAAAATATAAAGATAACAGAAAAGAAGACAAGAGAGGGAGAGACAATGAACAGCTAGAAGAGAGGGGTAGGGATTGTAAGAGCAATAAGTTGGGAGAAAGAGAGTGTGCAAAAGAGTACAAATGTAACAAGTTGAATGAAAGTGAAAATGAAAATCTTGAAGATATCGAAAAAGGAAAAGCAGAGGTTTCTGAGAAGTTAAAAAAAGAAAATGAGATTGAGCGACTGAAAGAAAGCAATCCAACAAGCAAAATGGATACAGGAAAACCAAGAGAAATTGGAAAAGAGGGCTGGAAAGGAAGCAAACCTGTAAATCCAGACAACCTCAAGACAGAGCGACTGGTTGTGGAGAGCCGAGCGAGCAGAGTTGTAGTTCTGGAAAGAGGGTGGAAAGTGGGTGAACAAGAAAACAAGCAGTTGGGAGAAATTGGACGACAATTTGTGAGCGATAGGATCGTAGAGTTTTACGAAAGAGCTCCAGCCACTGCAGAAGCTACGAGAGAACGAGATCGAGTAAGAGAGATCTATACACACACTAAAAAACGAGACAGAACATCAAGAGAGAGAGGTTCAGCAGAGAGAGAGCCACAGGAGAAAAAGAAACGTGAGAGACTGTCACAGGAGGACATGCCACAGAGGAGGGGTGAGAGAGCGCGCCAGGGAGATGTTCGAACACGAGACAGGGATCGTCATAAGTCTTCCAAAATGGAGGGACGAAATGAACGATATGGGGAGCACGAAGACCGGAGATTACAGCATGATGAGCGTGAGAAAAGGAGCAGAGGGGACAGCCGTTCTCGCAAGCATGCAAGGAGGAGAACAAAAGGAGAAGGAAGAAAAAGACATCGGTCACGAGAATCTTCTTCATCTTCGTCGTCGTCGTCGTCATCATCTCCGGTATCTGATTCTTCTTCTTCCTCGGATTCAGATTCTTCTTCCTCTTCCAACCGGAGGGGTTTTGGGAGGCGAGGGGTCCGTAGATCGGGTAAGGAACCGGGAAGTGGGCGGCGAAGGAGATCAACAGCAACAAGGTAACTTTGTCAACCACAAACCTCACAATAACAGAACATTTGAACCTTCACACAACCTCCATAAAATAGCTCGTACATCAACATTCTTATCTTCACCTGTTAGTTATCGTAGAGTGCCAATTTCAACAACATGGATTCTTAGCCCTCCCCATTTCCTGTGAGATGCTAACTCGCTCACACTGCCATCAATTTGATGTCATATATTGTTGAGAACATTCGACTATAATGATGAGTAATTAACAGTAAACTGGCTGTTCATCTGAATGTCTTTGAAACTTTCTTGCTATTATTCTCACAATGCCACACTCGTTCCTCCGTCTCTGTTATTGTCATACACATCCATCCACTCCAATGCTATGATTTTGTTCTTTTTTGCCTTTTTCCCCTCACACCTTTCCTTCTCACCCTAGGGGTCATTCACTCTCACCAGCTCGTTCCCGTCGTTAAGCCAACACCGAAAATGACCTCGAGCATTGAAATGGAGACGGAAGCTCTGAGTAAACTCCAACAGAGGTTGAGGTTTTTTTTATTATTTTAAATTAAAATGTGTCCGGTTCCCCAAAATTCCCAGCTCGTTGTGTTTTTTTTTTTTGTTTGTTTTTTTTTCTTCCAGATTCCTCAGTCCTCTGTGTAACTCTTTTTAAAATGTACAGCTCTTAAAATTTCTCCTGCTTCCTCGAAAAACTCAACCCAACCCACAGTAACACACTCAGCCTGATAACCTTCCAACTTCTTCAAAATGTTCAAGTCTGTCACTTGCCCCCTAAAGTTCCTACCATATCCAACAGTTCTCATGTCCTTTTCAGTTCTTAGGTGATCTATTCCCCTTTGACCTCCAGCCTTTAACCCTTGTAGGTTTCCCAAATTCCAGGCTTACTTTGGTTTTGCAACTTTTGTTTTTTTTTGCATCTGTTTGCAGATCCTTGTAATAAAGATTACAGAGTTTTTTTTTTTTTGCTTTGTTTGTCTTATGTTTCCGTTTCTCGGCGCTTATAAAGGCTTGAGATGCTAAGAACGCCAGATATGGAATTCTCTCTGACATGTGGGATAGGTTTTATTGAACAGATTTACAAGGGACATCCTACGTGTTTAATCTGATTTAAAAAAAATCTTCTTTGTATTGTTTAAATCCCTGCTGCAATACTTACAGCTAAATCTTTTTTGAATTTTAGGCAATTTTGTTTCGAGCCTGAACAAGAAAATGAGAAGATATAAGATCGGAGCTCGTATTATTTTCATTGTAATTGCTCACATTCAACTCTATTTATTTTTGGTATACAAATTACTCTTCACAACATTCACCATCACACTCGAAGACGCATACACGGATGTTTTGCTTGTTTGAAAGTTGGAAATTGTCTGAGAGGGCAAAATCATGTCAATAAGGAAGTATTTCGAACACAATTCCCGCTGATTGCATCGTCAAAACGTTCATTGCCTGAGAATTCTGGGATCCTCTCTTCGTCATTTTATGCCAAAGTGTTTTCTTGAGAGGATGTTTTTATTTTTTATTTTCCTACAGGGGTGTGTGAAATATCAAACTTCTCATTAACATAGCAGGTGTTTTAACTTTCTGATCATAAATACCTTTTCCCACCCCCACCCCATTTTTCCTGCATCATCTCATTTGCCTATTTCTTGACGAGTATGTGTCATGAATACGAGGTGTGATAGTCAACTTTTCTGATTGGTTGAAAATGAGATGATTATTCTTTCTCATCCCAGTGTGGTGCTTGGCAAGTGTGAGCATCCACTTGGAATTTCTGTAAAATATTCTCAATTGACCAGACTCGAGAGTGTTTGCTCTGACTCTTGGAGGTCAGCGGTTCGAACTCTGGCCGAGTCATACCAAAGACTTTAAAAATGGTACGTGCTGCTTCCTTGCTTGACACTTGGCGTTTAAAGAGGGCCAGAGCACGGACAAACAATGCTGGGGGGGTGGGCAGGGAAATGGCAAACCACCCAGTGTAACCCTTGCCAAGAAACTGCTTCGGCAGTATCAGCACTCTAAAGATTGCAGCACATCAAACTCAGAAATATTCTCAATTATGTCAACTTATTTTGTTTATAAAAAGTAGCTGATTGTAAATAGGTTTAGCTGTGTAACTCACTGTGAATTGCATTTTGCTAACATTGAGATGATGGATGAGATGATATATCTTTTCACCATCCTAATACAAATGGAAGTGTTTGATGATACAATAAATGTGGAAATTTTCTGTGCTTAATTTTGCTCCAGTTTTATTCAATTGGAAATAATCAATGGTAAGCTGATTATGGAAAATATGAGCAACTTGCATAAATACTGATAAGATCTATGTAACGTCTTAACACCAGAGTTCATAGAACACTTTACTCCATGCACTGTACAAGTATATAATTCAATTTAAAATAAAATGATTTTAAAGATCATATTTAAAAAAAATCCTCAACTTTGCACTGCTGGTGCAGTCTTATACACCACCTTATTTGATATGTACAAGTACTGCAAAACTGGAGCTTTTTGGAAGCAAAAAGAAGGTGATGTGTTCTTCAGTGTTCAAGTATAGTATATAAATAAATTTAACTTTAAAAAAGTCCAGTATATAAATAAATTGAAATAAAAGAAAGATTTTAAAGGTCATAGAAAAAGATTACAGTACTTCCAGAAGTTTACTGCCGTTAACACAATAGCTATTGCACCACCTTATCTAACACGTCATACTAGTTATTTTTGCTTGTTGTTTGTGTTCTTTATGGCATCCTTAAAAACAGTAAGTTGCCTGGTTGGAGTGATTTTCAATTTTGTTTCTTTTTTTGTGGCTTCCGTCTGGCCACTCTCCCATAAAGCCTAGATTTATGAAGTGCTGCAGAGACTGTTGTCCTTTTGACAGTTTCTCCCATCTCAGCCAAGGAACTCTGTAGTTCTCTGAGAGTGGTCATTGGGTTCTTGGTCACCGAAATAGAATTTTGGTCATAGAACTCCGAGATATAATTGTGAGGAGGCATAGATCTGACCAAGGTGCTCTTTGCTCATTTGCTCTCCCTGACCAAGGTGCTCTTTGCTCATTTGCTCTCCCTGACCAAGGTGCTCTTTGCTCATTTGCTCTCCCTGACCAAGGTGCTCTTTGCTCATTTGCTCTCCCTAACCAAGGTGCTCTTTGCCCAGTTGCTCTCCCTGACCAAGGTGCTCTTTGCCCAGTTGCTCTCCCTCACCAAGGTGCTCTTTGCCCAGTTGCTCTCCCTCACCAAGGTGTTCTTTGCCCAGTTACTCTCCCTACCCAAGGTGCTCTTTGCCCAGTTGCTCTCCCTACCCAGGGTGCTCTTTGCCCGGTTGCTCAGTTTAGCCGGACGGTCAGCTCTATGAAGAGTCTGGGTAGTTCCATATTCTTTCCATTTCCAAATGATGGAGCTCACTATTCTCTTGGGAACTTTCAATACTCTAGAAATTGTTATATATTCTTCACCAGATCTATGCCTCCTCATAATTCCCTCTTGGACTTCACGGTAGAGGTTATGCTTTAACAAGCACGATCAACTGTGGAACCTTGCATAGAAAGGTGCGTTTCTTTCTAAATCATATCCAATCAATTGAATTGGTCACAGGTGGACTCCAATCAAGTTGAGATCTCAAGGATGATCAACAGAAATTGGATGCACTTCAGCTCAATTTGGAGTGTCCATGGCAAAGGGGGTTGAACATTTATTTTTCTGCAAGACATTTCAGCTTTTCATTTTTAATTAATTTGTAAAAAATTCTCAAAACATGTTTTCACTTTGTCATTATGGGATATTTTTTTGGAGATCGGTGACAAAAAATTTAAATTTAATCCGTTTTAAATTCAGGCTGTAACACAACAAAATGTGACGAGTCTAGCAGTGTGAATTTTTAATTATTTATCCAATGGGAAAGGGGTTTCTTAAATGAGTGTTGTTAAATGTCATTGGTAAAAACAAAAAAAAAAATTAAAATTAATATTCATGGATTTAGTCATGTACAAGTCGTGGTGGAAATTTTTTTTCCTGTTAAGTACCCTCTCGTAAGGAAAAGTGTATTGCCTTTAGCGGCAGCCAACAATTGTTGTTGGTAGCCAATAGACAACCGCCTTTCAATGTAAAGTAATGAATTGTAAATCGCTATCAAACGAACGTTGATTCTCCATGTTTTTTGTTTTTTTGGACCCTTTTTCTTGGAGACTATCTCTTTTTATTACATATGCATGTGGTGGGGAGGGAGAGGTAGGAGGAGATAAAATTGAGAGAGGGGAGAGGAGAGAAAAGTTTGGGAAGAAATAGGAAAAGACTTGCATGGAGCATATTGGATAGAGGGTGGTCAATAACTGATATTTGCATTTGGAATAAAGAGGGTCCCTGGACAGTGGCCTTTCCAATAAGGCCAAAAAAAAAAAAAATGTTGCATTGGCGTAACGGGTCACTGAAAAATAGGGTAGGTCGGTCGGGATCTTTTTTTTTTTTTTTTTTTCTTTTTCCTAATAAATCCCTCCCAAAATCTCCCCCGGCTCGAGTACCACCCTTTTTGTCGGCGGGTTCTGTCCGAAACACTTCCGGGTTTTTGCGATCGCGATCGCAATCAACAAGATACTTGAAAACGATAGCAAAACAACAAAAATAGCAATAAAATAGGGTCGGCAAAATTTTTCGATAGCAAAAAAACGTAGGATCGGCGGAATTTTTAGGGTCGGGCGGGTTACGCCAATGCAACATTTTTTTTTTTGGCCTAATCGTGTGTTGAGTTCAATTCAAGATAAATGTTGCCATGATCGCTGTTTGGAGCCTATGAGAGACAGAGAACACAAAATGCCATTGTAGGGGAAAATGTAGGATTCTGGTTGGGGTCATCAGGTCAGGCTGCAGCTCACATTGCACTCCCAGCAATGAGACTGTTTGTTGATCAGATCACCGGTCCAAGTGTAGGTGTCATGGAATATCTGCAGAGCCATGCTGCACACGTGCTTGTATTTCATTCATTTTCAGTACATAAGCAATCTTGGGGGGGGGGGGGGGGGAAACCACTCATAAACCTAATGAAATTTCTTTAAACATTGAAGTGACATCTTTCAATCTTGTTGGGGCGAGGTCAGGAGTACATGCCCGCCTTTCTTCTTGTTCGGCCTGCAGGAATGCAGCGGAGCATGCTTTTTCTACAGTAGTCCGGATGTCAAACACCATTTTTCAAGATGACCTTGCATTAGGGTCCGCACAATGTTTTTCTGCATTTTTGTGATCACCAGACCATCTGAATGAATATTCAGATTGATGCCACTGGCACCCTTGAACATTTTTGTATAAACCTATTAATATGCAAATTATTGGTGGCCATTGTCGAAATTACTATTTTTTTCTTAATATCTCCAAAAGTAAGCATCCAAATAGCCTGGTTTAGGTGTCTACACCCATGTTTTTAGGGTCACTAGTCATGATAAATCCACTTAAAATTTAATAACATTTAAATTTAGCTCATTAATATGCAAATTAGCAGTCGCCATAAATGAAAATTTGGATAAATAGACATATAGATAGAAAAAAAAAAAACACTTCAGTCTTTGTGAATATAGATCACTGTTTTTCATACAGATTCAACAATTCGACTCATCATAGGAACAGGTCACACGATAGTTGTACAACTGCTCGATGAGGCTTTTACGACTGACGAGAACTCCCAGTGCTATTTGGAGTGTAGTTGGTCAATTGGTGATCATATTCGTTATGATGTTTCCTATTGGAGCACCTGGAAGTGTGCAGTCCAGTTTAGCTGATATTTTGGAGAGTAGCAATTGAAGGGTTGAACTCACTGCTTCATTAGCAATATCTATATTAATTCTAGTCTGATAGGAACTGGGGTCGGACGACAACTGCTTAGATTCCTGTGCAACCTTCTTGGCAATTCGTTCTCTGGAAACATCAATGGTGTCATCTTCATCTGATGCTACTAAGTTGATAGCAGTAGACGCTCTGCTGCGAAACAAGATTAAACTTGTGACACCTTCACCAGACAGAACCAGAATCTCAGAGCCAAGTATATCCAACAATTTGGATAACAGGGTTCCTCGAGAGTATAGCTTTCCTCCATGATCCTTGTACATATTGTAGACTTCTACTGAATTCCAGATGTGCAACATGTCGTTTTTCATCGATAGGATGGTAGAACTGACAGCTGGCTCAATGTCCTGAGTTTCTCTGCCACTGTGTGCTGCTGCTGCAACAGAACGGGGTGCCATGAAGGACTTTCTGCAGTTATTGTGCAATCTCGCATCAGCAGCATGAAGATCGCTGATTGTGCCCATTAATCGTATCTTGACCTGGCGTCCTTCATCCTGGCGGGAATCGATAACATCTAGAATAGTTTGTTTGAAAGTTGTCTGATCAACAGGATCTGCAGCCTTACAAAGGAGAACTCGCCGCCAACGATTGGGATTCTTCTTATCAAAGTCCATGATGCACTTTTCGCCGCAAAAAATGCAATGTTCTTTAAAGTCAAATACTGTCGTCTTTGAACGGCGGCTTCTTTTGCTTGTTGAAGCATCTTCCAAACAGACATTACTCATTCGTTTCAAGTGTCTTTCTATGGGTGAGCGTGATGTGTACATTGACATACAGTCTCTATGGCATTTCAGCTCGATAGATTCGTCTGCCTGTAATCTCTGTTCAAGCTCTTCATGCATACCATCTCGTCTTGCTTTGCTTGACCGGATGATGCTTCGCACTCTGTCTGGACCAGCTGTTACCAGATGTTTTCCAGCTTTAGTTGCATCACAGGGACTGAAGAAACAGTCAGTCTCCCATGGTGATGGAGCCTCAACCTGTAACAATAGAAGTAATTATAAACATCAGTAAACATTTAATTTCTTTGTTCGTATTTAAAAAAAAAATTCTCAGGAAACAGGTTCCAGCCTGTGTACTTTTAAAAATCAATAAAATACACAGTTGCTTTCAGACAGATCATGTTAAATAATAAATAAATAAATTGCTTGCAAATAATATCGATCATTCTAATGTATCAGAAGACATTACTCTTACTTAAAACTCAGTTCTCCAAGTTTCTTTCATTACATTACAAGCCTCAACTTACTTGATCAGAAACAGTTCATGCTGTTGATTTTTTCTGGGGTCAGCCATTTCTTTACAACTGTACTGGGGATAAATGGCTCTGCGCAAGTTATTTTCAAACAGTTTTGTTGTTGTATAACTGTACTGCAAAAACGCCAATCGGCTTGGACAAATTCAGGGGGTAGGGCTATGCTCATTTGCATATTATTGAGCGAAATTTAAATGTTATCTAATTGTAAGTGGGTTTATCATGACCAGTGAGTGAACCTAAAAAACATGGGTGTAGACACCTCAACCAGGCTGTTTGGATGCTTACTTCTGGAGATATTAAGAAAAATTATTTTTACAATGGCGACTGCTAATTTGCATATTAATGAGCTAAATTTTAATGTTACTAGATTTTAAGTGGGTTTATCATGACCAGTGACCCTAAAAATATGGGTGTCAACACCTCAGCCAGGCTATTTGGGCACTTACTTTTGGAGATATTAAGAAAAATAGTAATTTTGACAATGGCCACCGCTAATTTGCATATTAATGGATTTTCACAAAAATGCTCAAGGGTGCCAGAGTGGCATCAATCGGAATATTCATTCAGATGGTCTGGTGATCACAAAAATGCAGAAAAACATTGTGCAGACCCTACTGTACGCTTTTCTGGCCAACACTCGGATTACAGCCACGGTATGTTGGGTTCAGAGTATCCGCAAGTCAGCTTTTGCCATTGCTTGTTCCGCTTTCAGCTTGGCCTCAGCTCTTGCTCGGTCTGCTTTGGCTCTTTCTTTATCCGCTTTCAGCTCAGCTTCATGTTTGGCGACTGTCTTCGTTGGCCGCATTCTGAGCAGCGGCGGAGGCTTGAGCCTGGGGCTGCGCACTGAAAGATGAAGAAGATGACCTTGAATATCTTGATGACTTATTTTTTGTGTGCTGGGCCATGATAGTCTCGAGGCATTTTATCTGGTTTCTAGTGCCATGGAATACGTCTTATCCAATGTCTAAGCAATAACACCATTGGCATATTTACTGTTGCCAAGATATAGGTCTCAGTGTGAAAGGTATCTTCGTGATATTTCTGAGTATGCTTGGAGCACCAAACTGGCATCGGTGGGGGTCCATTTGGATTAGGTTTTCATCATTAGCGGCATCTTGAAGATTCTCGAGGGTTTGCTTGGTTTTTCTCCATTGGCGATCAGGCATTCTTTCCATTGTCTGCATGTTGTTGTACATGACCATTGTTGTGGGGCGTCATTCCCTCTGCGAGTGCCCCTGAAGTCCGTTGCGCACGGGGTCTGTTTGGCTGTGAGGTGTCATCGTCAGGTCGAGCTGGGTCAGCATGCGAGTTGTCTGACATGGAGATTTTTTTTTCCTTCTTCACCACAGCGGTTTACTTGTTAAATCAATCCTTGTGCAGAGTTTTCTAATCAGTAAATCATTGTACTGGTTTCAGTTCAAGCAAAGTTCAGAGCTAACAGTAGCTCCAATTCCACCAGTAAATGTCAACTATTCTATAAAGAAATGTCATGTGCAGGCACAGACATGGGATTTAGTAATTGCTTCCTATAATACAACAGGACTGCAACCACAAAACAAACAAACCACTCGATGTTTGCCAAGCTGCAATCTCGATCCAAAATAGAGAAAAGTACAATTGTCATGATAAAAGAATGGTGAACAGTAAATCATGAGAACCCTTACAACCATCAAAATGCAGAGACCGCCCACGACACGAGATGATGTGTGTTATTACTCACTTGATTATGATTTTGTGCAGGGTGAAAACAAGGATTAACAAATATTGAGCAGCAAAGATCATCACGATTTGACAGGATCCAGATAGCTTATCAAATCTCAGGACACCACTCCCCTCAAACCTGATCACAACCAGACTAAGCTCCAGATGAAACTCTGCCCAGCTTTGTGATTCCCAATCTCAGCTCTGCGCATCTTCACACTTTAATCACCGATCATTCGAAGGACCATTACGGGCAAACCATGCTGAACCTTTTTTCGTTTTGTATCCCACTGATACATTGGATCTGCGTCCCCACCTGAAGCAAAATCTAATCAGCTTCTCTTGTCATATCCCCAACTCATCCACTAAGTTTCCTCCAAATCCATCCACATCTTTTTGAGATATCATGATATGTATCGTTTTTAGCCCCCATCTCTTAATGAGGAAGAATTATTTTTAAAAATTAACAAAATCTCGTTTCGGGATTCGGGTCTTCACCAAAATCTAACCAGTTTGTCCTTGTCACACACTCAACCTGTCCACAAAATTTCATCCGAATCCATGCACAACTTTTTGAGATATCCTGCACATAGACAGACAAACAGAAGGGTGAAAACATAACCTCCTTCACCTTCGGTGGTGGAAGTAAATTGAAGGGCACTCAGTAGAGCACATACCCCCACCACGTAATGCCTGATCCACGAGAACATATCGGGCCCAACACATTTTTGAAATATCATGCCATGTGTAGTTTTGGCCCTCTCCCTCTCAATGGTGAAGAATCACTTTGCAAGTTAAATAATCCTTGTATCCAGATTTGGATTCGTATCTTCACCGAAATTGAATCAATTCTTCGTTGTCACACACCCAACGTGTCCACCAAGTTTTTGTCTGAATCTGTCCACAAATTTTTGAGATGTCGTGCTCTGTATCATTTTGGGCCCGATCAATGGTAAAGAATCATTTCAAAAATTCGAGTAGTCGGATCTGGATCTGGATCCTCATCAAAATCTAATCAGTTCGTTCTTGCCACACACCCAACGTGTCCACAACGTTTTGAGATATCCTGCACACAGACAGACAAACAAGAACAAGATGTCGTGCAGAGCACAAAACTTGCAAAATCCATCAAACAAATTTGACCTCAAAAATAATTGGCGGTTCAATTCAAAGACCAAATGTGAAACTCGTCTTCAAATTTCAAGTCAATCGGATGAAAATTGAGGATTTTAGAAACCCCACCTGAGATGTTGACTTTTGGTCAATATTGACCTTTTGACCTCAAAAACAATCGGCTTCCTTTTGACAAACTCGACCACGTGGTGTTACCAAGTTTCGTGAAGATTGGTTTTGTTAAACAGACGGATAGAACAACAAAATCGACTCACCAATATACAGTACTTGAAAATTAATTCCAGCAATCTCTGTGTGTCTGTCTGTCTGTATGTGTGTCTGTCCATCTGTATGTGTTTGTCTGCGACCACCGTTTCTCGACGACCCCTGGTCCGATCTAATTGAAACTTGCCAGCTATATTGCTGGGGACCCGTGGATGTGCGTTTTCAAGGTTTGATATTAATTGGACAAGCGGTTCCCAAGTTATGGGCATTTATTTGCTCACCAATGACAGGGCACGGTGCTATGACGTCACAATGGTTTTTTTTTTGTAGGTGCGGGCACGCACTAGTACTTGAAAAATGGTGGATTTGCAAATGACACAGACAGACAGAGAGAGGGGTGAAAACATAACCTCGTTCAAACAAAGACGTTTAACTCGTTCCTAAGGAGTTGTTTTCACCGCGTTAAAATGGCGGCGGCCGTTGCTAAGCGGAAGTGACCCAAAGCTGCGTCCGCCGATTAACGAGATAAAATAAATTTAAAAAACATTTTTTTTCTCCATTTACATTTTTAACACCCTCAGCCTGTCACACTTTTGTCATCCGCACAATGAAGTTTACTTGGGTTTATTTAATCGGGTGTTAGTGTCGCGCAGGCATGATGGGCCGAACAGCCTCCTCCTCCTCGGTCAAATTTCCTTGTTATCTCATAACCTGAACCCTGCACATCTCGCTCGGTAGAAATTCTCGCGAGAGTTCATGACGATTCCTGAGCCGTACACAAAGTGTAATCGTTTTTTTATTTCCGCACGTTGCGGACACAGAGTCTGACGGCGCAATCTGAAGGAGCATAAATTGTAATAAAGAAGAAGATCCTGAATATTATCGACGATCCTGAACTTTGCCCTCTGTGTCGTCACGCATGCGCCTTGTCTCCTGCCACGTTCGATCTGATGTGAGTGCGGTTGTTTTTTGTTGTGGGGGGTAGGGGGGGGACGATGGGAGAATTTAATTCTTAACATGAACTTTTCCTCATGGAACGAAAATCAACGGCTTATCACGCGGAGCAGTTGAAGAGTTTGGTGTCTCTTTTCATTGGGACTTCAAATCGTCAGATTGAGTGGTACTGGTAGGCCCATCCGGTTGGGAGTGCATCTTGATGTTGGGAAGCTTTTCCTCAAGACCATCAAGGTCGGAGGGACGAGGGAGGACGAGGTGTTGTTCGTCCCCGAAGATGGATCTGATCGTTTGGAGTGTGAAAGTAAATATCGGGGTTGAGTTCGTGTATCCTTGTCATGCGTGTGCACCTCCGCCATCAACAAATCTCCCTGCCTGACTGGAGTTGCCTCCTCATGGTGATGTGTGTATGTGTGTGTGTGTGTGTGTGTGTGTTTTTGTGTGTGTGTGTTTTTGTTTGTGTGTGTGTGTTTTTGTGTGTGTGTGTGTGTGTGGGTGTGTGTGTGTGTGTGTGTGTGTGTGTGTGTGTGTTTTTGTGTTTGTGTGTGTGTGTGTTTTTGTGTATGTGTGTATGTGTGTGTGTGTGTATGTGTGTGTTTTTGTGTGTGGGTGTGTGTGTGTGTGTATGTGTGTGTGTTTTTGTGTGTGTGTATGTGTGTGTGTTTTTGTGTGTGGGTGTATGTGTGTGTGGGTGTGTTTTTGTGTGTGTGTGTGTGTTTTTGTTTGTGTGTATGTGTGTGTGTTTTTGTTTGTGTGTTTTTGTGTGTTTGTGTGTGTGTGTTTGTGTGTGTGTTTTTGTGTGTGTGTGTGTGTGTATGTGTATGTGTGTTTTTGTATTTGTGTGTGTGCCGCCACCCACGAGCCGCTGCTCGCCGACGTGATGTAACATCATCGGTGACTAATCTTGTTTTGTTTGAGACTACCGCACACTTGAATCTCACGACACTCTCACGACTTTCGGTGCTTCTGAGTGTGAAGCCCTTGGTGGAGAGTGGGTCAGCTCGGGGGAGCATTCAACGTACTTGCTCGTGGAACTCACTCTAAAGATCAGGGAACTCGTATTTATATTCACCAGCAAATAACCTTTCCTTCCGGAACTCTTGTGTCATGGACGAATGAAGACGCCAAATATTCCGGTCTGCATTACCGAGTACGTATGTCGAGCACGACTCGGACGTGGAGAAGCCGGAACCACGTATCTTTGTTCACACCTGTGTACGCCTCACCTCCGCTGATGACGTCCCCTTCCTTCACATTCCGCCATGTAACATTCCTCACTCGTACATTGGAAACGGTCACACCTGTTACCATGACGATACACCTGACATTGGTAATACGAACTTTCAACCCATTACATGCAAGTCATCAACTAATCGGTTAAACCAACCTTCTCAACATCGATAATTCTATAACTGAATTTTTTAATCTTAAAAATGCAGACTCTGTGGAGGTCGAGATACTCTGTTGGACCTTCCAGGTACCGTTGGAATTGCTCCACTCGAGTCAGATTTTGAACTAATGTTTGGGAACTGACTGGAATCTGATTTAGGGAGAGATGTAATTTCTCGCACTGAGCTGTCAGACGAAAACGGTAATGTCTGAGGAACCATACTAGGTTGAGCAGGTGAATGGGGTTCCACGATAAAGTCAGGTGACTGCTGACTATTTCTAGGTATTAAATCAAGAACCTCTAACGTTGGTTCGTACTCAGGTAAACTTTGCTCTGGTCTGCCACCATAAATGCATCGCATTTGTCCACGTAATCATCGAAGAACTCTACTTTCTCATCGAAAGCTCCAATATTTCCAAGCACAGCCATGTTTTGCAATGTTTCTTTGGGTTCAAAAATGATGAATGATCCGAGTTGGCAATTTGTTGTATCCTGGATAAGTGAACAAGGTACACTGAATCGTCCAGTCTACATTACTAAGTCGATCAAACACGGCTCGGGTGTAGAGAAGCCATAACCACATTCCTTTATTCATGCGTGCGTGCGCACCTCTCCCTCATGGCATCGGCTTCCTTCAGATTCCACGATTTTATCAGCAACGTGCCACTGCATTAAGCTCACGTTTCTGCTTCTTCTTCTTCAATCACTAGAAAGGCGTGCTTTAAAAGCGGTCATCTTTACGCTTCAACAGACATAAATTTTTGTTCCAAGTGCCTGGAAATTGATTATTAGCTTTGTTACCGAATAGATTATTACTTGTCAAATGGTACCATTTTTATTGGCAGAGTGGGTTGTAATAACTTCATTAAGGTAATGCAGTATGGTCAGGCCAGATCAGATCTGTGACTTGCTACAGGTACCATGTAAACCTGTGCTAACCTGTTCTATGGTTGGGTTGTCGGCGACTAAACTGTCTCCCCCACCAGGTTTTCTGGTGAGGAGGGTGTTTGGATATGGACACCCAGTAGGATTAAAAACAAAACCTGTCTAGGGCGGAGGGGCTCCTTGTGAGCCAACGACCATTCATATCGAGGGCCCAACTGTGCGGACGTCGTCCTGCATCGGGTTACTTCTTATGAGAAGGTTGGTGGCAGGATTTGCACTCCGGCCACCGTAAAACCCTTCATTCCGCAAAACACAAAAACGCAAAGAAATCTGAAAACCTACTCCGTGGGAATACCTCCTGTGCAGCTTCCCTTCTCAGGGCAGCTCACCGGATGACGGGATTGGGGCAAAGCCTTCGGGACCCCCAATCTTTGAAGATAGGGGGGAAACCACGGGGTAACATTGCTTTTGTCAGATTGCGGGAGAGTGTGTCAGAGTGGTGCTGCGGTGTTGTCCACCAGATGGTGGTCTCCTTGGGTTAACCTGAGGCGGTCCCTTCCCGTGGGTGACTGGAATGTCCTGTCCCAAAGAGAGGATGATCGCCTGTCTCATAATTTGAGTTCAAGCGTTTGGACATCGGTATTGCAGCACTCTCTGAGGTTTGGAGACCAGATTGAGGTGAGATCATGAGGGGTGATTACACCTGCTATTGGTCTGGTCGCTCTGATGGTTACCATGCCCAAGGAGTTGCTGTAGCTTTGTCCAATAAGCTGACTCCAATGATGATTGAGATAACACTGGTCAACGAGTGTATTATGAGACTAAGGATTCGTCACTCCTCAGGTGTCATTTCCCTGGTCTCTGTTTATGCTCCGACTGAGGCGAGTGATCTCACCGTGAAGGATGCATTCTATGCCACGCTCGAGTCTGTGGTTGATCAGTGTCCCAGGCGAGATACACTTCTCGTCATGGGGGATTTCAATGCATCGACTGGAACTGATACGCTTGGTTTTGAGACATGTGTTGGTCCATGGGTCTGGAACCGTGAACCTGAATAGCACTAAGTTCCTTGACTTTGCAAGAAGTCATGGACTTAGGATGGCCAGTTCATGGTTTCAGCGCCCACAAGCTTGTCGCTGGACTTGGTATTCCAACGCTGGCAGTGTGGCAAAGGAGATTGACCATGTCCTCGTTGATGGTCGCTGGAGGACGATCCAGAACTGCAGGTTCCATCAGAGTGCTCAGTTCCTCATTTCTGACCACCGGCTTGTTGTGGCAACTCCAAGTTGCACCTTAAATCCTGGAGAATGGTACCATCCCAGCCTAGGCTGGATGTTGGCAAGCTCAAGGATGAGAGAGTAGCTGAGGAGTTTGCGAACAGGTTGAGTGGAGATTTGGGGGGTCTGGGTGTCTTGGAAGATCCTGAAGAGTTGTGGAGTGCCTTCAAGACCACCGTCCTTGATGTTGCCGGTGGAGGTCTTGGAACGCACCGTCGGGCAAAGAAGAATTTTGTCTCGAGGGACACTGGATACCATTGACAGGAGTCACAGGACCAGGCTGAATGGCAGAGCTGAGCTGTTCAAGGAGCTGAGGCGTAAAACTGTATGTGAGCCAAGGGTGGACAAGGAGGCCCATGTGCGAGGAATATGTGAGGGGGTAGAGCATCACCTGTGGTCAGGTGATTCTCGTCCTGCTTACAGGGGAATTCGTGCATTGCATTCCTCCAAGCCCATCCCTCGGTGTACTGCAGTGAAAGCAGAAGGTGGTAGGCTCTTGACAGAGGAGTCCGAAGTGATGGCCCGCTCGGCCGATTACTTTGAGCGGATGTACCAGGCTGATCCACCAGATCTTGAGTTGGACATCAGGGGTCTTAATATCCCGATTACTGACCCTCCAATCAACTGTGGTCCACGTTCGCTTGTGGAAACTCAGGCTGTGGAAAACCGGTTGAAATGGGGTAAAGCTCCTGGGATTTGTGGCATCCATGCTGAACTTCTCAAGGTTGGTGGAAATGCTGCACTCGTGTCATTGAATGCAGTTCTGTGCTCTGCCTGGAACACAGAAATCATCCCAACTGACTGGAAGATGGGCCTTGTTGTCCCTCTCTGGAAAGGGAAGGGCGATCGCCAAGACTGCAACAACTACCAAGGGGTGACGCTGCTCTCAGTGCCGGGCAAGGTCTTCGCTTGGATAGTTCTTGATTAAAACCATCTGCTTGAGCACCAGCGTCCAGAGCAGTCAGGCTTTACACCAAAGAGGTCAACGACTGACCGTGTCCTTGCATTTTGTGTCCTTACCGAACACAGACGAGAGTTTCGGCAGGGGCTGCTTGCAGCCTATGTTGATCTCTGTAAAGCGTTTGATTCAGTGAATCGGGATGCCCTCTGGAGGATTCTTGGTTTTCGTGGGGTGCCACTAAAACCGATCGATCTGATGTCTGAACTCTACTCTGGTACTGAGAGTGCTGTGAGATGTGGTGGTACCATCTCTGACTTATTTCCAGTTGTTACTGGAGTTCGTCAGGGATGTGTACTTGCCCCCACACTTTTCAGCACTTGTATGGACTGGATTCTGGGGAGGATGTCAGAGAGATCAAGCTGTGGTGCATCATTTGGGAATGTCAAGATCTCTGACCTTGATTTCGCAGATGATGCAGTCATCTTTGCGGAGACTCCAGATATCCTTTTGGGGGCCCTCGAGGTGCTGAATGAGGAGTCGGAGCCGCTGGGATTACGGGTTTCCCGGGTCAAAACTAAGATCCAGGCTTTCAATTACATCTTGGATGCTGCTGTCCTGTCTGTGCCTGTTTGTGGTGAGGCTGTTGAGGTCATGGAGAGATTCACTTACCATGGCAGTGGTATTCATGTCTCTGCAGGCTGTGAGTCACAGGTCAATGGACGTCTGGGTCGGGCCTGGGGAGTCATGGATTCACTGGATCATGGGTTGTGGTGCTGCCGGTACCTGTGCGGGAGGACGAAAGTCCGAGTCTTCAGGTTTTAGTGCTTCCAGTCTTGCTCTCTGGATGTGAGACTTGGACTCTGACCAGGCATCTGAGACGGCGACTTAATTCCTTTGGTACCAGGTCTCTTCGGAGAATCCTTGGCTATCGCTGGTCGGACTTTCTGACCAACGAGCCGTTGCTGAGGGAGACTCAAATGAGATTTGTTACCTGCATCGTCTGTGAGTGTCAGCTGCGGCTGTATGGACATGTGGCTCATTTTCCTGACGCTGATCCTGCTCACCAGATTCTCTCAGTGAGTGGAGGAGGCCAGTGGGCCGACCACGTCCCTCATGGTTGCAGCAGATCGATCAAAATCTCAAAGAAATGGGGATGGGCCAGGCATCTTCCTGGGGTATGTCCAGGCAGAGGCCCCTGGAGTACCGGCGGAGTCGAAGCAGCGACGCGCTGCTCTGGCGCATACTCCCATACCTGACCTGAGTACTGGACTGAAAATTTAAATGAGCATCGACTCTAAAAACACACATACACATACACATACACATACACACACACACACTGTATTTAGTATTTTTAGTTGCAGTTGTAAATGAAATATTGCCAGTGTAGGGTCCGACCACTACAGGGGCCTGGGGCCTTCGGGCAGTCCCAGATGCTGGAGGTTCATCGAGGGTTCCTTGAGGAGGTTCTCAGCCATTTTTGACCATAAAAATGACTTTTAATCATGCCGACATTTTGATATTTTTTAAGCATAATGTAATTTTTAAAATCTAAATTTGTTTGACCATCAATTTGCTTGACCAACAATTTGCTTGATGACACATCTTGGTATCTACATGAAAACGAAGAAGAGAATGTAAAATTTTATGATGGCATTTCCAGTAACTGCAGTATTTTGCTCATTTAGGCACTTGTGCACTTATTAACCTCCGTCATCGAAGATCGGAGGTTACTGTTTTCACCCCTTTTTGTTTGTTTGTTTGTTTGTGAACAATATTACGGAAAAACTCCTCGACGGATTTCGCCGAAACTCGGTGGGGGGATTTGGTGTGGTCCATTAGATCATGCCATTAGATTTTGGACTTGGTCCAAAATCCAATATGGCGGGCATTTTGAAAAAATATTTGAATTTTTTTTTTTTTGCCTTTATACATGTTTTAAGTTATTTCCAACCCCCCCCCCCCCAAAAAAAAAAATTGTTTGAGAAAAAAAAATTTTGCAACTTTTTTTTCAACAAAATTTCGAATTTTTTTTGAATTTCTACAGTTATCAGTGATTTCCAACAAAAACATGCCAAAATTATAATTGTGGCTGATTTTGGAACTTCAGGTGGATATACTCACGTAAAATCAATTTCTCTCTCAAGGAATCTCGTTATGACGAATGAATTGAGTATGTAAAAGTAAAAGGGAAAGTTGCAAACGATAACTCTTTCAGCACTGTTGACGTCAAATTGAATGAATAGGATATCAGGTTCACTTGAGTGACCAAGCAGTATTGGTGGCGGAGGTTTTGCACTCTACCGAGTGCTCCCCCTCTAGTTACGGTCTGTCTACATGAAGGTTTTACCTTTGAACTTGACATACGAGCCTTTCTTTGCCTTTGAACTTGTTGCAACTCATATTTAAAAGAGATTGAACTTCATTGCTTGTGTTACCATTCAATAACTTTGCATCGACTATAAACGCACTCGAGCCATTACTCCTTGGGTGTACTCCTGAAAATTGAAATGGTTTAGTCGGCCTGCACGCTCGAACGGTGCCGCACACGGTCGAGTTCCGAACACACTCTGTATCCACGACAGACCGGCATCTAAATTCATCCATTCTTACATGGGAAGTTGAGAAACGCACACACACCTCGTCAGTATATACTACTATAATTTAATGGGGAAGACTATCGTTTAATGTTTTTATAACACACTGCATCTAGAATAGCGCTATTGTGTTGTTTCTGAACGTTTGTTTAATATGGGAAGCAAAGGGCAGACTCAGGCTTCCATATTAAACTTTCGTTATACCTTTTTGGGCTTCAAAGTTCACAAAAGATAGAATTGTTAAGAAATAAAAATTCTGCTGAAGATGTGACACTGTGGCCGGAAACTATTGAAAGCTCATGTTTAACTGGTCAACACGTTTCACTGCTTTGGCGATTGTCCAAGACTGTCACACACTACACCGTTATGCACGATTACCATGGATAACTCGTAAAAGTTGAACGTGTTCTCATTGTGTCGATGCTTCCCACGCTGCGTTTGAAAAGCTGCTGATTGGTTATTTTTCATTTTCGTTTCACTTTTGTTGATGGAATATAGTCGGTCACTTTATTGTCCCTTTCATTCATCTTATCTAAATCGATAGAATAACTTAAACTTTTCCCATCACTGACCCATAAAGTTTTACATCAGGGTGAATGGGTACTTTATTTATTACAAGATTAACGGGGGATTTACTAGTTGAGGATAAGCAGAAGACATTTTTTTTACCTCCGCCACCGAAGGTGAAGGATGTTATGTTTTCACCCCTTTCTGTCTTCGTCTGTGTACAGGATATGTCAAAAAGTTGTGAACGGATCCGGATGAAATTTGGTGGAGAGGTTAGGTGTGTGACAAGGCCGAACTGATTAGATTTTGGTGAAGATCTGGATCCGACTACTTGAATTTTTTAAGTGATTCTTCACCATTGAGAGAGAGAGCCAAAAATGAAATGTAGCACGATATCTCAAAAAGTTGTGGACTGATTCAGACAAAACTTGGTGGACATGTGTTTGTGACGAGGATGAATTTATTCAATTTTGGTGAAGATCCGAATTAGGATCTGGATACGATAATTATTTAATTTTTGAAGTGATTCTTCACCATTGAGAGATGGGGCCAAAACGATATGGAGCATGCTATTTCAAAAATGTATTGGGTGCGATATGTTCTCCTGGATCAGGCATTACGTGGCTGAGGTATGCGCTCTGCCAAGTACCCTTCGAGTTAGGTATAAATCAACTGGACTGGGCTCAGACATTGGATGGTTTTTTTTTATAGTTGACTATTAACCAAGCTTGGGGCTTGTGAAATAGCTGGTAGAGTATAAAAATGAATTCAAAACTCGTTTCATGATAGGCAACAGAGTGCTTGTGAGTAGGAGGATGTCTGGCTGGGAAATTGTAAGTAATGGGGTTCATTGAGGATCGGTGCTGGGTCCGTTATTATTTATAATTTACATCAATTATTATTTGAACGAGAGATAGCTTTTCTAAGTTTTCAGATGGCACAGAGCTTGAACATAAGTTCAATCGTAGGGCTGAGGGGGAGGTTGGGAGGTTGATCAGATTCAGGAAAGTCGAGATACTTTCAGAGATTTTGCAAAAGATTGGCAGATACAGTTTAGCATAAAGAATTGTACGGTGCAGAGGATGGGCAAGAATAATGAAAATGGAGATTACATGATGCAAGGAACAATGTTAGAGCATGTCACACAGGAGAAGGATCTGTGGGTGGTGATAGATACGGAAGGAGTTCGCAGATAGGGCAGTGCCAGGCAGAGCTAATGGGATTTTAGTCGAGGATCAATTGTAAATCTAGAGAGGGAGTTTTTAACACTATAGGAGCAAAATAAGGCCTCATGTAGAATGTTGTGTACAGTGTTGGTCACTACATCTGAGGAAGGACATTTCTGTCAGAGTCGAAAGAAGAGGAGGGTTAAGACGGTAGTAAGGCAAGGGTCCTTCACTCAGAGAGTAGTTGATGCACGGAATGGTCTCCCTGGAAAAGTCGTGGCAGTAAAACGACAGTACAACTTTAAATTGAAATATGATGGAGTGTCGAGATGCATTGGGGATAGAGGGGTACATGTACATTGGCAGCACTGGTAAATAGCTTTGGTATGGAATACGGATTGGGTGATTGTATACGTGTGCCGTGAGAGGGTGTCAAAAGGTGAATGTGCTGTGTGTGTTTGTTCATTCTTCACCTAATAACCATCTTGATCCACCCCTTCCTCAAGTGTCTGTCTGTCTGTCTATCTGTCTGTCTCACCCTGATGACGTACTGTGTTTTCCCTTCTGTTTTCTTCCCTACTATTCCTCCTCCTCCCTACCCTCAACCTTCCTAGAATTCAATAAACTAATCGATAGGATTCATGTGGTGTTGATGTGGCACAGGCACAGCATGACGGACTAACTTGCCTGCTATTTTTTTTTTTTTTTAAGTTCCTTGTTGGGAAACAGTTTTACGTCGGGTTCAGGTTAGAGTTATCTATGAATCACAATAGTCACCATGTATAAAGACGTTATTAATTTTTATCATTATTATTCCTTTTCTTCTCTTGTTTATTTTACTTGATGTCTCTTATGGTATTTGGAAAGCTGTCATGTTTCTTTATTGCTACACTGTATTGATGTAACAAACCTTTGAGCTGTTATTTAAATTGATTAGATCTATAATATGCTTACGACGACATTGCATGATTATAGAAGAAGCATTCCTCCAACACCCCCACCTCTTTTTTTTTTTTTTTTTTTTACCTCCACGATATCTATCTGATCCAGCTCCCACCCTCTCCCTCCCCCACATCCTTTGCTGAGCTAAAAAAAGAATCCATTTGTACATTGGTTGCGTTTTATAAAACTACATACTGTGGTTAACGTGTCCTTATGAATGAGATGTGTCTACCTGTTAGCTGGAATACATCCTCTTCCATAAGAAGAGTGCAAACACAAAGCTGCTCAGCTATCGATCAGTTAGCCTGCTTCCCATAATACAGCAATAGAATCCATACTTGCTGCCTCCATCATCATTCTTTTTCACCCTCAGCCGATAGCCGTCAATCACCAGTTTGTTTTCTGCCTAAGCCACTTAAATATGGCCATGCTGTTGATTCTCTCACAACAATGGATGGAGGCTCCGAATCGGAATAAGGGAAGGACTGTGTCTCTGGATGTATTCCTTGATCGAAACGGTTTAGCATCCAGCTCTATTTGCCAAGCTATCTGATTGTAACATTCAGAGGATGCGTAAAAGCTGGTCCGATATCTGGAATATGACTTTTAATCCAGGTAATTCCCGTATCCTCTGCAAAGACTGTTGGATGAACCTCTGGAAGAAGTCCAGTCCCTTGAACTTGTGGGCCTCACCAGAAGCGATGTCTTCTCCTACGCAGACTACACCTCCAAGCTGGTCGCTAAAATCTGATGCAAAGTTGAGGAAATAGTATTATTTTTGGAAATAAAAAGTTCTTACTATTCGTCTTGAACTATAGCATTTTCAGGGATCCTCTGTCAGTGTGTTATTAAATTATGGAGAATAAACTGAATTGCACACTGGGTTCGTAGGATGGCCTAGAGCAGGTATTCTCAACTGGTCGTGACCCATCAGTGGCCTGCAAGGTGCCATTGAGTGGTCTGTGGAGATCATACCATAAAAGAAGGCAGGCTGTGGTGGCATCATTTTGGCTTTAAATGTCTTAAATAAAGTTATTATTATTATTATTATTATTATGATTAATATTATTATTATATTTATTCACTGCTGCAGACAGCGACATATAACTTTCAGTTCAGAGCACCCTGGGGGTTTTTATTTTATTTATTAAAGTTATTATTTCTTGATGCGTGCATCTATCTATCTTGATGCACGCATCTTTGATGCGTGACTGGGAAGGAGTAGGTTTAAAAAATTTGAACTCGCAAAAATCAGGCTGATTGTTCGATGTCCAACCTTGAGTCGGATGTAATCCAAGGTTGAGTTTATTACCTCTGCCACCGAAGGTGAAGGAGGTTATTTTTTCACCCCTTTTTGTCTAGTCTATATGTCTGTCTGTCTGTCTTTGCTTGTTTGTTTGTGTGCCGGATATCAAATGACCTCGTGCTTGATCAAAAGGCAACTCGTGTGACATTTGCAAAAGACCTGCAATTCTACCAGAGGGAGGAAGATTTTCTCTTGAAGATTATAACATCATGAAACCTGGGTCCGTAATTTCATACCAGAATCCATGTAAGCCAGTATGGAACGAGGACATTTTTGGTCCCCCATAACCCCAAAAAGATGAAGTTCAGCCAGAAAGCCTCTGATGATAATTGTGTTTTGGGACCTCAATATTTTAAGTGAAACTTATTGAATATGTAAAAACCATGCATGCACAGTACCACATTGACTTGTTATCCAATGAAGTGGGAAGCAATATGCAGACAACAGCCAGGTATGCTGTCTCAGGGTGTGCCTGCTGCATGATAATGCTCATCTTCGCTCAGCAAATGTGACGACAACAGAAAAAGATTGGTGTTCTGCATCATCCTTTGTACAGTTCAACAGATGTATCACCTTGTGATTCACATCTCTTTGGACAACTTGAATAACTTCTGGGTGGAATTGTAGTTATTCACGATTGAAGACATCAAAGCATGTGTCCTAAAAATAGCTGTGCACCAATCCTAACAGATTACATAAGGGTGCAACCACATAAAAAAAAAGTGCATGTATTCTTAAATAAATAATTGGTTTCCTTGACTCGCCAATCCGTTTTTGAAGGGTTTCCCCCCCCCCCTCCAGTAAAAAGTCCACATCAACTCTTAACTACCCTCATATGGTGGCCCCTTTCTTAAATATTTCCTTTTACCATAAATGCCCTTCCTCCTTTCAACCATCATTTAAATTCCTATAACGCTGTTCAATCATTCTCTTTCCCTTCACAGTGAATCGCAATGAATGGCCAGTTGGACCTGGCTGGAAAGCTGATCATAAAGACCTGTTTGGGAAATGATATTCGCCGAATCCCAATCCACAATGATGAGATAACGTATGATGAACTGCTGCTCATGATGCAAAGGGTTTATCGTGGTCACTTAGGCCCGACAGATGAAGTTACCATCAAATACAAAGATGAAGGTAAGAGGAACGAGGAGGTTGATTTATGTACATGGCCCTATATGTATGCACGTGTTCAACCATGTTAAGCCAAACAGATATAGTGGACACTCGATAATGCAAACACCTGCCAATTTGAATTTAATAATTTGCATTTGGTCCCATATAGACCATGCTTTCCAATTTTCTAATAATTTTGAATAAGCCGTTTTTAGCTTATCTGGAATCTTAAAGGCCCCTTTCAGTGTCCTCAACGTCTATTGGCTCTTTGGAAAACCTCCACTGATTGGCTGCTCGTGTTCACGCGTTTGCTTCATCACAAATATTGGCAAAAATGCAAAGAAAAATTGAGTCACGACAAGCGTAAAAAGACGACTATTTAATTTGTCCATTTCCCACCACATTTCCAGATTGCAACCAATAAGGAAGTCACGTGAGCTTGCAAGAAGCTTAAAAGCGATGTCCATTGGTTATGAGACGTGCAGGCAGACACGTTTACACAACAGATGAATGTTTTTAAGTTTTTGTTATTCCTTGCTTAAAACTTTGGTTTATTTTGCTGTGTTCCTGGTTTTATTTGTCATTTCTTTTTCTTTTTCTTTATTACAGATGGAGATCTTGTGACCATATTTGACTCTTCAGATCTTTCCTTTGCTATTCAATGCAGTCGAATTTTAAAGCTTACTATTTTCGGTACGTATTCTACAACAGCCAGTGTGTTTCCTGCTTGGCATTCCTATTTGAGCTCAAATATCATGATTCTTTGATCCCAGATTGATATACTGTATCGATCTGTACATCGTCTACTCATATCCTTGTAATGTTATAAAAGGGCATTGACATTGCCATACTTTTCATAATACCAAGATAACTCGATTCAAAAACTCTGACCCTGAACCTCAATAGTGTCATTGAACGTACTTGTGCAGAAAGCAAAGAAATGGGGATTCTCACATGCTTGGCATCTGCTGGGTGTCTTTGGTCCTGAAATTCTGATGTGTTTTCTTTCCCTCTGAACTGCCAAGTACTATGGATTGTAGATGGCAGCTCCAGAAATTTGTTTCTTCGTACAGTTGTACGAGTAGAAAGGCTGTGAAGACAGATTATTTGAATAATACTGCACAAGGAACTTTGACATCAGAGGAGGCCATTTGGCCCAACTTCTAAGACCGACAAAATAAGGAACAATAAAATATACTTGATGCAGTACCAGGTAAATCGCACAAAGGTGAGAAGGCTGTTTGTTGCAGATAAGTACCACAAAATACCAGATAATACCATGAATGTATGAGTTTCCTAAAATGCACAAGAGTCCTTGTAAGATGAGGTTGATCGAAGGTAGAGAATGCAGGTAGAGAATTGAAACCTTGTCAGGCAGCATTACAGAGGCAGTGAAACAAATTTACAAATGCCTGCAAAACTATGATAAAAGGCAAGGTTTTATTCTTCTATTAGTAAATTCTGGATCATTGACAACTCCAAACCTGTAATCGATGACATTCACAATATTAACAACAGGGTGAAGCTTGATGTCGATCATCTTACGATTTTTTTTTTTCCCACATGACGAACTCTTTGCCACATTGGACGGAGCAGTCGACAAATAATTTCCAGGTTGTAAACATTACAGTATGACTAAAGAGAGCACGTTGTTGTCTTGAAAAGAAAACATTTTCATGCAGTTTTTCAAAAAAGAAAAATCAACTTTAAGAAAGTATTATCCTTCTCTTGCACACCCAAGCAGACAATAATACCCATGGGGTCGGATCCGGCACCTTTCTTTGCAAATTTGTTCCCGCGCATGTACAAATGTGATTGGGTCCAGAAAATGATTCGTTAAGTTGCAGGAAGTCTGATGAGGTGACTGTCCCTGTGATTGGGAAGTTCCAGTTTCAGAAAGCAAAATGATTGCTGTGTTGTACGATAAAGATATTTCTCCTAAAAATTGTCTCTACAGAAATTAGTCTACTTTTTTCAGGGTTGACATTCATCGAAAATTCTTTGTTGGATTGCTCGAGGATTTCTGGGATATAGTAAGGAACATGACTGCTGTGAAAAGGAACACCGTGCTCTTTTAGTGAGTAAATTATTATCCCCACGCTTAAAAAAAAAAACACTGATATTTCTGTTTGTCTGTCTGTCTGTCTGTTTGCCTGTCTGTTTGTCCTTCATGTTACCACCTTCTAAACAGTTGTGTAGAAATTCGCCAAACTTGGTAGTTATGATCACCACATGGCAGGAAGGTGTGAGAGCAGTATCATCTTGTGGGACCTGAGTATATTTGAGGGTGAGTCGTAAAGTATCCGCAGTATATTTTTATTGAAATAATATAATTACAATTCAGCATGTACAAGAGCATCTTTTTTCCACATCGTCCCCCTCCTTTTCAACCCACTTAGTCCATCGGTTCACAAGCTTTTGTATGCCCTCAGAAAAAAAATGTTTTTGGCTGAGTGACGAACCACACACACACACACACACACACACACACACACACACACACACACACACACACACACACACACACACACACACACACACACACACACACACACACACACACACACACACACACACACACACACACACACACACACACACACACTGCTTCTTTCACTTGTTGGTCACCGGCAAAGTAGCAGCCTCTTAAAGCGTCTTTGAGTGGACCAAACAGGTGCAAGTCTGAAGGGGTCAGGACTGTACAGAGGATGCTCCAACACCTCAAAGTTCAATTGCTGGAAGATTTCCACAGTATGTGTGGCAGTGTGTGGATGGGCATGGTCATGTAACACCTTTCGACATTAGCCTTCGGCATTTCCATTGGATAGCTGGTTTCTACTAGTCCCAAAGCATTTCACAATAACAGACACTGTTTGCCGTTGTGCCCCCCCCCCTCTTGATCGTTTTCCAAAATTGGGCCTTGTGAGTCCCAGAAAAGCATGAACATCACCTTTCTGGCCGATGGTTGACTTTTGAACTCCTTTTTGACTGGTGATGTCGTTGTTTCCACTCCATAATCTGGCGTTTGCTGTCTCACTCATAATGGTGGATCCATGTCTCGTCTCCAGTGACAATACGTCTCAAAAAAAGCGTTCCCTTCATGATGAAACCGGTTCAAACGGATTTGGCAGATTGTCACATGGTTGTGATTTTGCTTTTGTGTAAGTTGTTTTGGACCTAATCTTGCAGAAACTTTACGAAAGCCAAGTCGGTTGTTGATGATTTCATGTGCAGAACCATGACTGATGTTCAGGATGTTGTTCCGCTTCAATAGTCGGCCGTTGGTTATCCAGAATCGTGGTGCGGACTCGTTCAATGTTTTCTTCTGTTGTGGAGTTGGATGGGCGTCCTGGTCGATCATCATCGGTGACACTTGTGCGACCGTTTATGAAAATTGTAATCCAATCATACACAGTCTGTGATGGATTTCTACCCCTCATACACCGTCAGCCCACAAAAATGGTATCACTGCACGCTGCTCTTCTTTAGTACAAACGGACAGCAGAGCGGTCATGATAACTCAGTTACGACACAACTACTGACTTCTCAAGGTTGAAACTGCTCCACAGTGGCACAGACAGTTCATACTTGTACCTGCAAGTACAATAAGCAATGTATTCAACACAACGCAGTTTTTAATAAATCATTGCGGATACTTTTCGACTCACCCTCGTATGATGTACTGTATAGCATGGGGTCAAAAGGTCAAATATTTACCTCCGCGACCAAAGATGGATGAAGGTTATCTTTTCACACCTGTTTGTCTCTATCTGTTTGTCTGTCTGTGAGCAGGATATTTCAAAAAGTTATGTACTGATGTGCACAGGTTGGGTGTGTGCCAAGTCCGAATTGATATGATTTTGGTGAAGATCCGAACCTTTTGCCATCTTTCAACTTTGCCTTGGTAGAAAGCGTGAAGATTTTTGTATTTGTCTTTGATACCTGTTCCACCATTCTAATTAAATATATAATATTTTGTCCTTTGTTAAAAGGATAACCCCAAGTATAACCTCAAATGTGGAATATAGGCCAACATGAGTGACTATAGACATTGAGATGAGGCATGTCCAACACATGACAACCAGAGATGTTGGTGTAGTCGAGAGATTATTTCTTTTTTCTTTTTTCTTTTTTCTTTTTCCTTTTGAGGATTAGCTAAATGCATTTCAAAAATAAATAACATGATGAGCAAAATCGTCTTTTGTCACCAAGCTCCTCCATTTCCAGTAACTTGTGGGCCCATTGGTCTGATGTACCAAAATTTCATTGGTCTTCACAGCCTTATTGCATACCCACCGGCTGTACTGCTCGAGCATTAGCTTGCCTTTCACCAAGTCCAGATGTGCTTGGGGCCAGCACGGGGATTATTTATGTTCGTTATTATTATTGCCATTTGATACTACTATTCTTATTATTGTTGTAAATATTATAAGTATTTATGAATATATGCTTTGCTACAATGTTATCATTGTTTTTTGTAAGTTGAATGCCATGGTGGAAAGACATATTAAGCTGCTTAATACACCTTGACATGGTGTGCATTTAAAACATGGGAATTATAATGGACTTTTTTGTTGTTAATTAGCCTAATCGACTCAGGAGCTCATGACTTTCATTTTGGTGCATCACATTCCACATACTTTAGTGTAGTAGATAGTAGAAAAATCGTGCAAATGATGATACAAGCATCAAATTTGGCATTTCTGTTCAGCAGGGCTTTCTGATCAAATCTGCCTGATTGGCCATTTGAAAATCCAAATTTTGAAAAATTTGAAGAAAAAAAAAAACTTCAAAAAAATTTGAAGTCACAGCTGGCTGAAATTCTTGAAGTGCAAGTGAACATCCCAGACAGAGAACCAAGGGGAGATGCAGTCATCATCGATGGCTTAGCACTTATCAATGCCCTACCTCCACGTTCTTCAAAGATATTTGATGACTATGCTAAAGAAGACATCATCCCAAAGGTAGAATCCTATGGTGCCAGGTACGAGAGGGTGGACGTAGTGTTTGATGTGTACAAGAAGTAAAGTCTGAAGTCCGAGGCAAGGTCGAAAAGGGGGCAAGGAATCAGAATAAGAGTGACAGGAACCAGTAAGACCCCAAGTAACTGGAGAAGCTTTCTTCAAGATGACAGCAACAAGACTGAGCTGTTTCACTTCCCTGCGGAAAAGATGTTTGAAGCACAGACGACAAGCACAGTCATTGTCACAAAAGAAGATGCCATTAGCAACACAAGGAAGTCACCGGATGCTGTGTCTCCATGTTGTCATGAAGAAGCTGACACTCGAATATTTTGTACACGCCAGGGATGCAACGACGGATGGTAGCAAGTCCATTATCATTAAGGCTAATGACATGGACGTACTAGTCATAGCAATATCTGTACTGCCATCCTTACAGGAACTAGGTCTTGAGAACATGTGGATCGCCTTTGGCCAAGGAGCCAAGGCGCGATGGATTCCAGTCCATGAGGTAGTTTCTGCAATACGGCTCTGAGAAAGCTCGAGGGATCCCATACTTCCATGCGTTCACTGGATGTGACGTCGTGTCTGCCTTCCGCGGTAAAGGGAAGTAAACTGCATGGCAGACTTGGAACGTCTTTGATGATGTTTCTGAAACGTTCACCAATCTCAGCCAGCATCCAACATTGATTCGTGATCTTGACTTTTTTGAAGTTTTTATTTTTATTTTTTCAAATTCTTCAAAATTTGGATTTTCAAATGGCCAATCAGGCAAATTTGATTAGACTCCCCTGGAGAACAAATGTGCCAAATTTGATGCTTGTATCATCATTTGCACGATTCCTCTCAAAAATTGCTGTTATCTGCCCCACTAATCAGAATGGTCGAATAGAACTCCACAAATAAACATGACACATACACATACAAGCAAACACTAAGAAACAAACAAACGCACGCACCTCAACCATTTATAGTATATTGCAGTTTTCGTAAGGCATCTGGAATTTATCCCTTGTACAGTTTTTTAAAGTTATTTCCTTTATTTATTTATTTCATAATTTTTCAATGACCTTGAAAGCACAGGTTCTCTCTTATGCATCATTTATTATTTATTATTATTATTATTTTTTAATCTTCTCACTTTTTGTGTGTTGCCCAGCCATCCCAGAAACGCATGGATCCAAATTTAACGAATTTCACTCTGGCCTGTTCTCAAATCTCACATTTTCATTTCATTTCTTTTCTTCCAATGGTTAAGGCTTATCTTATTCTACCTTAGCGGCCACAATTACTTCCATGTTCCTGTGAGATTGGCTGGGGGAAGCTTGGCCCGAGTCTTTCATGAACCAGCTGGCCAGGCCCGTCGTTTGCCTAAAGTTAGGGCAGGAATTTGTAATTTGTTCGTAGTGCCGGTGATAGCTCACCTACTCTTTACAAAGGACACCATGTAATGTTTAGCCTCCACCAGCTAATGCTGGCAAACAGGACTCCCAGTTTGATGTCCATCTGAGGAACGGCACACATATTGATGTCTCGCCCTGCCTGTGAAACACCAAGATGACAGTTTATAGCTGGGCAGCGATTCAAACCCAGACTAGACAGCTTTGAGACAAATGTGATGGGTTGAGGCTTATGAATGAGCTGAAAGAGCTCATTTGAAAAAATATATTTTTAGTTGCTTCAAATTGCTTTCAATGCATGACCACTGCTTCCTTTCTTCCACAATGCCCAATCACCTTTTTTTCAGTTAATGGAGAGCCAAGACCATTGGAATCTGACCAAGTCAGCAGTTTGCGTCAAGAGCTTTCATTTCTACGCAACAGGCTCAATTCCCTTCTCGACTCGCTGGAGATGCGACAGCCAGCTCCTCCAGCTCAGCACACGACTGGCAAGACTCCACTTTTGCTGGCATATGTTGTTTGCTTGATCGCTTCTTTTTCTTTCTTTCTTTCTTTGTACTTCATGCTAACCGTTATGTTATTGCAAAAAATAATAATAATAATAATAAACTTGACATTCTGCTTTCGGGACTGCTTCAAGTTGATGTAAATGTTGAGTATTTTATCCTTCTAATAGTGTGCTGCATGTATTCTGAAATCTACTGCTGGCACAACTTTCACCGTTTTTATATATTTTTCTTATTTTGTTGGAAGTGGAGGAGAGTTTTGGAAAAAACGTTTTCCATCGAGTTGCTCACTTTCTCATCTATTAAAGATGTATTTTTTTTCTCTGGATGATAATGAATGGTACCCTGTGCCCAATCGAACTGAATATTTTCATGCATGTACTCTACCAGTCAAAAGTTTTTAAGGGGTTTAAGTCTGGAGACTGTGCTGGCCATTCCATGATTTGAAGCCTACCGTCTTGTTCTTTTCTTCGAAGGTAGTTCTGACATAACATGGATGTATGTTTTGGGTCGTTATCTTGCTGTAGGATGAACCCCTGACCAACTTGATGTAGACCAGAGGGCATTGAATGGTGCTGAAAAATGCTGTGGTAGCCCTTTTGGTTCAGGGTGCCAGTCACTCTATGCAAGTCGCCGACTCTGGATCCAGCAAAAAAGCCCCAGATCATCACGCTTCCTTCCTCCTCCATGTTTGACAGTTGGTGTCACACACTGAGGAACCATCCTTTCGCTGACTCGACGGCGTACAAAAACCCTGCGTGATGAACCGAAGATTTCAAATTTTGATTCATCGGTCCATAAGACCTTCTTCCAGTTTTCAGTAGTCCACTGGCGGTTCTTCATGGCTCAGGCAAGCCTCTTTTACCCCTCGGCCCGAATTGCCTAAGGGGTATTGTCGTCGTAGGCGTTGTCCGGGCGTCTGTCAACTTTTGGTTTCCGTAAATTTAGAGGAGAACACCTTGTCCGATTAAATCCATTTTTGCAGGGTGTGCTGGGGTTGAGTAGAGGAAGGTTCCTTTCTAAAATGGGGGCGCTGCCATTTTCAATGTGGCCTCCATGGCAGCCATGTTGAAATTGGTTTCCGTCGATTTCGAGGAGAACGCCTTGTCCGATTAAATCCATTTTTTCTGGGTGTGTTGGGGTTGAGTCGAGGAAGGTTCCTTTCGAAAATGGGCGTGCTGCGATTTTCAATATGGCCACCATCTTGAAATTGGTTTGTGTCAAGGGGCTGAGGGGTTACGCCCGCTTTGCGGTGCTATTTTTTCTTATTTTGCCATCTTAGCAATGGCTTTCTTTCTGCCACTCGACCTGTCGAACCTGCAGCTCGAAGTTTTCTCTTCACAGTTGAAACTGAGACTTCCTTACTTCGACCAGTGTTAAGCTGTGCTTGAAGCTGCTGTCCTGTGAGCCGCCTATCACGCGAGCTGTTGACTCTCAGAAACTTGTCTTCTGATGAATTATGTTGTGGCTTTGGGTCTGCCAGACCTCTTCCTGACAGAGTTTCCTCCAGTTTCCAAGTGCCTTTTGATGGTGTAGGAAATTGTACTCACTGACACCTTGGCTTCTTTGCAATTTCTCTGAAGGAAAGACATGCACTTTTAAGGGTTATAATGGTCTGTCTTCCTTTGTTAATTGTCTTTTTCTCGCAATTTTGATCGCAATATACTACTTCCTGCAGTGCAATATTGTTCAAATAATGCTTCAGAGGGTGAAGCAATACAGTCTGTTCCAACACTGCTTTTAGACAGACAGAGGGTTTGTAACTAACCATCAAAAGTTGAGACACCCGTAGGAATTGTTTGCATCATCTTTCAAGGCTTAATTTACTTCCATTGCTGCAGAACAGCTGCAGTTGCTAACCCATTACTTGTTCCCTGAGTAGGGCCTTTTTTTAACAAGTCTGAAATTTACATTATTTTTCAGTTTTTGGTTACCTAAACTTGTTTTTTGTAACCTCTGGCAGTTTACCGCTTAGCTTTGCTCTATTTCAGGTTATTCACTGGACTTGAACTGCTTAAATTTCAGTAAAAACTGAAAAATGGGGGTGTTCTTAAACTTTAGACTGGTAGAGTATATTATCTCTATATATCGATGTATTGATGCAAGTTGCCCGATTGTGTCTGAGCTGGGTAAACATCGTAACCACAACACTTACAATGCTGAATGATGCCTCATTTAAGAGCTCTTGTGTCCAGACGGTGCACGTGGAGGTTTGATTTTCAAATACTGATATTTATGCAATTTTGAGTTGTATTCATTTTTGTTGTGCACATGATTTATATGCTCAGTTGTTAGTTCACACACCTACCGGAAGTTAAAAAAAATTGAATTCCCTTCCAAATGAATCCCCTGACAAACGGAATCTGTGACCATTTACTAATTCTTCTACTTTCTTTTCATGCACATGTGAAGTGTACAAAAGAGTGCTCTGACAATGCCGTGTATGAATGGAAGCACGAAGTTTCTCGGGCAGTAAATGGGCTCAGTCCCTCGTTTGCATATCCACCGACTATTATGTGGCCTTGGAGTTGTGGGGTTGGGAGGTTGAGTACTTGAAGAAGAAGGAAGATGGAGCAGAGAATGGATAGAGTTGGGAAAGGGGGGGAGGGGTGAGGACTGGGTGGGTAGTGGGGGTTGAGGACTTGAAGCTGCATTTTACATTACGTGGAATTTCCATGGGTCACTGCCATTATGCTGTCGAAGGACATTCCTGTCAAACTCCCTAAATATTCCACTCTCTCTACTGGGAACGAATTCCCTTCCAACAGCCCTTGCAGTGTATTGCTTTTACCTGTTGCTGTGTTTAATCCTTGAGGAGGGAGTAACTGCTGAAGTCTATCTATCCAGGTTCTTCCTGACATCTTTGATCTTTGTTCCTTTCTCTTTCACATGTCTTTCTACCTTTTCACATTTGTCTTTATTTGTGCAAAATCTTGCTTTTTTTTTTTTGCTTTTTTTTTTTAATATTCATTTTCCTCATCTTTTGTTTACTCTTAATTTGTCTCTATTTATTTATCTGTCTATGGAGAAGTGAATTCTTACAATTTGTTTTTGTAAGGCTCACTTGGCTGCACCTGCATGAATTTGAGGGTAGGAGGAGTAGCTGCTGAAACCTGAATCCTCTCCAGATTCCTCTTGATGACTCCATCTTTGCTTATTTGGGTTATTTCTGATTGCTCCAATGCAGTATTTGATCTTTCCTTTGATTTGTTTAAAGTCCCCCCCCCCTCCGCCTCCCCCTCCACACTTGTTGTCAGACATCAACCTTTCTTGCTTTTATTCTTCAAAGATTAGCCAGTTCGGTCTTGTGTACCAGTCAGGATGTGTTGGGTTATGTCAATGAGACATCCTGTCTCCTGTTTAAAATACTAATATTGCTCATTTCTTTGGTCTGACAGGATGGCCTAGAGGTACGCATACTTGCCTCGAAGCTGTCTAGCCTGTGTTTGAATTTTGACCCAACTTTAAATTGTCATCCTGATGTTTCACAGGCAGGGCACAGCCTGGTGTTGGCTTAGTGGTTTGGGTGGCTGGCTTGGGATCTTACGATCCTGAGTTCAAGCCCCGTTGGCTGCTGCATTAACACAAGGTGGGGTTGACTCAGCCTGTCATCCTTCCGAGGTCGGCGAAATGAGTACCAGTGTACTGGTATAGCGCCACAGCATCAGTGGCAGTCGCGCCCCAACAAAATGATAGCTACCTGGGAGCCACGCTGCCAAACGCAAGAAGAAAACAGGCAGGATGATTCATCAGTGCATGTGCTGTCCCTCTTAACAAGCATCCCGTCTGTCAGCATCTGTTTGCGAATGTTAAAGTTCCCATGGAGTCCTTTGTGTGGAGTCTGTGAGCTATCACCATGACCAAATTCCAAATTCCTGCCCTAACCAGCAGAGCCCATTGCATTAGTGGCACAGCCACGCCCTCAGCTAATGATGCTACCCCACAGCCCTTTGCTGCATGATCGAAGAAGACATTTCTTTGGAGTGAGCTCTGTCTCTGTGCCTGTTTCTGTATTTTTGTCCATTGTTTGAGATGTTTCCTTTGCTAACGCACTTGATTTATATTATTTACACCCCCTCCCTTTTATTTTATTTTATTTTATTTTATTTTATTTTATTTTTCTCTGTACCCACAGATCCTCCATCCCGGGAAGAGTCAAGCCCCACGGGTCCAACTCCTTCAGTTCTCCCTAACCCTGGCTCTGTTTCTGCATTTGATCCTCTTAAGTCTACAGGAGGAAATGTCATGGCTGCTTTTGGATTAAAAGATGATCAACCAATGCATGGTAAGTGAAACTTTTTCTTTTGAAAGGGAGCTTCAACCTGTTCTTCATCAATTTTGCCACATCTCTTCAGCTCCTGCGTGGTCCTCAACCCCTTCCCCCATCTCTTGTCGACATAAACCCCTTCGGAGTTTGTGTTTTGGTACTTTGTGCAGCAACTTGTTAATCTAGTTTTTTTTTTCACAAAAACTCCATGACATCCCTGCAGAGGTAGTTCACTTGCTTTTTGAGCTGGGGATATTTGAGTTTGATTTCTGACCTGGCGATTAAACTGGCAAGGCATAGCATCATTGAGTGTGTCATCCTTTGACACACTCATAAGTTGCGTTGGGTGTACTATCTTGTCGTGTTCATTGCTGGATGTTAATTATTCCAAGGTGCCTTTATAAAAGAGTATGTGATTGTGTGCTGATACCCTGACCAAAATGAAAATTCCTGCTCCGACTGCAGCTACACAGAGTAGTGTAAAACCACCCGGTGTATTATCTGCCTCGTTACTTCCTGGCTAGCGCTGACGCTCTGGAAAGAGCATGGTCATGGAGGTCATAGATGGTTATATGTGCATATTTGATATTGGCATTGCATTACATCAGTCAACCTGAAGGTCTAGTGAACTTGCGTTGGGGCTCAGTGAATTCGTTTACTAGTTGTTCCTCACCTTGTGTGATCAGCTGCATGAGTTTTCTCTTTCCACACCCCTCTATCCCGAGCATTCTCTTTCTGCACTGCCACCTCTCTAGTGTCCATCTCCACTACCATGTTCCACTTCATTTTTGCTTTGCCCCTTCTCCTGCCAAATTCTGACAAGCTACTTGGTTGTATGCAAAATTCTACTATCTTTGACCCCCCCCCCCCTGTCAAGCTCTCATTTTTGTGCCAGCAAAATGATTGCACAAATCATTGAAGTAAAATATTTCACCGATTTACTTGAAACATTTTTCAAATGGCTTGGCATAGCATTTTACAGCTGAAAAAATTGCAAATGATCATGGCTGCTGTTTAAATGCCAACTTTTATTGCAGTATTTTGTTTCCTTAACTGAAAGTGATAGCTCTATCTAGAACGCTTGCATAAATCGACTTCCGAATTGCAAAATGGAATCTTTTGTGCTGCACAAAATATTGTTGTTCAATGTGGATGGCATTGTTATTACATCAACAGTGCACGTATTTGTCTCTTCAATTACATTGTTTACCGTTTTATTTGCAGTACCTTCAGGTGCGGTTATGGGAATAGAAGAACGAGCTGGAACTCCAGACAGTATTCATTCTGCCTCATCTGGTCATGGGATTCCCAGCATGGCACCCTATCAAGCACAGCCGCAGCCACAGCCGCAGCCGCAGCCGCAGCCGCAGCCACAGCCATCACATCAGGGTGCAGTGATATTTTTTTTTTTTTTTTTTTTTTTTCCACGCCTGACCTCCATTGAAAAATTAGTTGAATTGGAAACCGCTTGAATTCAGTGCATCATATCAAAGGAGGGACCATTATATGACAGGTCTTCGGGGAACATGAAGTACATCTTTATTTTTTATTTATATGGATAATTGATGATATTTGTCAAATTTCATTGTTTGCGGTATTGGAGCAGAAAATGTTATGGTAGTTTGGCAGGAGGTTTTTATGTATTTATTTATTTTCTAACTTTTAACGAAACAGATGTTAAAGCAAAACATTTGGTTCAACAATATGGGATATGTTTATCAATGTATATATATATATATATATATATATACATACAGTGCCTTCAGAAAGTATTGTCGCGGGGGTGGCCGACCCAAGTTAACCTCCCGACCCAAATTTGTCGGAGCCAGATGGTTAACACCAACAGCTCCCAGACGGCCAAGCGGTCTTTATTAGGAGGCCGACACGTTGATCGACAGATTTAAACATGTGCTCGAAGGACATGGCAGAGGGCGATGGTGGACGGCGGAGGAGTACTGGGAATGGAACGGATACACGGGGGGGAGGGGCTTAATTCGCGAACCCACGGCAGTTACACAAATACAATTTCTTCAAAAGGAATACATTTAATGAACATACACAAATATTTACAACAGGATAATTCAAAAGGAAATGATACCAATAATAAATAAATAACTCTGGTGGTCGAGGCCTCGTACACGGACACAAATACTGACAAACGGGTGACAAAAATGAAAATAACCCCTCCCCCCCTCGCCTTTTAAATACACTGGTACTCAGCTTGGGTCAGAGCTGATCCCCATCAAACCCGGAATGGAGGCGCTTCCACCAGCACGTGCACATGCAGGCAGAATGGCGCTTCACTTGTAGCAGGACACACGCGCGCAAAATGGCGCTTCTCACGTTGCAGGGCAGACATACACAAGGCATCCACAAGCAGCTTTCCACACGCCGGCTCAATAACGTCAAATCTATGCCTTCCTCTTCCAAAGGTGCCACCTGCCTCGTGCGGTCCTCACACCGACTTCATTCGTGTGTGTGCTCTGCCGAACTCCCGTCCTTTTCAGATGGAAGCCTTCCTCAATCCCCCTGTGCGATGCACCAGCCTCTCTTGCGTCTTCGATCACTCCCCTCTCCTTCTGCGCTCTATATCCTCCGCCTCCGGGGCGTGGCCTGCTCACCCCCAAACCCGGGAATTGAAATATTACGGCCTGGCTTGAAATATTAAAAAAAAAAACATAGGGAGAATCACAGAGGGCAATCACGCACTGGGGGGACTTATTCTTACTCTCTAGGCTAATTAACACCCCTCGTCTGGTGACATGTAACACTTAAGCTCACAGATTCCCTAACTTGGTTCCATCAAGATACTTCTACTCGCCCTGGACCAAGCAACCCTACACAATGCTAAACTCCCATTTAAATCCTTAAATCTACCCCCACAACCGTAACAGTATTCACACGCCTTGACTTTTTCATATTTTGGGTTGCAGCCTGAATTTAAAATGGATGAAATTGAAATTTTTTTATCACCGATTTACACAAAATACCCCATAATGACAAAGTGAAAGTGTTTTTAAAAATTTTTTCTTAATTAAAAAAAATGAAAACCGGAAATATCTTTCGGCAATAAGTATTCAACCCCTTTGCTATGGCACACCAAATTGAGCTCATGTGCATCCATTTTCCTTTCATCATTCTTGAGATGTCTCAACAACTTGATTGGAGTCCACCTGTGGCCAATGAAATTGATCGGACATGATTTAGAAAGCAGTACACCTTTCAATATAAGGTCCCATGGTTGACAGTGCATGTCAAACTCTACCATGAAGTCGAAGGAACTATCCGTATAACTTTGATATGGGCTTTTGTGGAGGCATATATATGGGGAAGCGAATATAACAATTTCTCTTGTTGAAAGTTCCCAAAAGCACAGTGAGCTCCATCATGAGGAAATGGAAAGAATATGGGACTACCCAGACTCTTCCTTGAGCTTGCCGTCCAACCAAACCGAGCACCTAGTTATGCCTCCTCACAATTCTATCTCAGAGTTCTATGACAAAAATTCGATTTCGGTGACCAAGAACCCAATGACCACTCTGACAGAACTACAGAGTTCCTTGGCTAAGATGGGAGAAACTGCCAGGACAACAGTCTCTGCAGCACTTCATAAATCTAGGCTTTATCGGAGAGTGGCCAGACGAAAGCCACTCCTGAGAAAAAGACTCAGAGCATGAGGCAAAAGACTCTGTGGTCTGATGAGATGAAGGTTAAACTCTTTGGACTGAATGCAAAAGGTTATGTCTGGTGGAAACCAAGCACAGCTCACCACCCATCGAACACCATCCCTACCGTGACGCATGGTGGTGTCAGCGTTATGCTTTTCAGCGGCAGGGACTGGGAGACTTGTAAGGATAGAGGGAACAATGAATGGAGCCAATACTACAGGCAAATCTTTGAGAATAAGCAACACTGGATTGGCTTTAGAATTAGACCAAGAACGTGAAAGTCCTTGAGTGGCCCAGCCAAAGCCCAGACTTGAATCCCATTGAGAAATCTGTGGAAAGACTTAAAGATTGCTGTTCACCGATGCTCCCCATCCAACTTGATAGCTTGAGCAAACCTGCAAGAAAGAATGGGAGAAAATCCCCAAATCCATATGTGCAAAGCTGACACAGACATGCCCAAGAAGATTTAAAGCTGTAATCACTGACCAAGGTGCTTCTACAAAGTATTGACTCAGGGGGTAGAATACTTATTGATGCAAGACATTTCAGCTTTTCATTTTTAACTAATTTGTAAAACATTCTAAAAACATGTTTTCACTGTCATAGGGTTGTTGTGTAGATCGGTGACAAAAAAAAAAACTTTAAATTTAAATCCATATTAAATTCAGGCTGGAAAACAACAAAATGTTACGAAAGCCGAGGGGTGGGAATACTTTCTTTCGGCACTGTCTCGTGAACGTTCATTCCAAGTCGCAATAAATGTAGCATTGACTGTTCAATACCATAACCATGCTTCCACACCCCTACCCCCACCGCCACCTTGCTTTTTCACATCTGACCTCTTCCAAACCACCAGTCTCTCTCAAACTTTTCGGAATTGTGCTTGCTGTGCTTGCAAGGTCAAAACTTTCACCTTTATTTTTCACTGCAAGTCATTTCATAAAACACGAGTGAACTCGCAGGGCAAGACCAGTTACTGCATGTCAACATAATGCAGTCTGTTAATTGATGTAACATGGGTATTTCTTGTGTTACCCAATAATTAGTCACTTAAAAATACCAGAGCTTAGCTTAGGAACCACAAAACTTTTTATGAATGAAATGTTTTGGCCTGAAGATTATAATTACATAAAATATCGAAATGCATTGCATTGGTTAGTCAGAGCAACATCAGGTATTTTCAATGCTACCATGGGATTGTTGGCAGTGGAAGGTACCCAAAGATGGGTAGGTATTTAGACATGGAAATTTATTTGTGTGCTTGTGTGACAGGTCAGGGATATATGCAGTTTGGAAATGCTCAACAGCAGCAACCTCCTCAACATGCATTTCCTCAACAAGTTTATCCACAAGGTAACTAGCAAAGGTCATGAACATGTTGTATAAACATCAATCATTCCTTATCTAACCCATAATGTAAGTGCAACAACAACTGGAGCCCACCTGGGTGATCATTTTGCAGGATATTGTCCACCTGGATGATGGACTGCCTCCACTGACTGTAAAACACTTAGGGTTTTAACATATAAACACTACTTGTTGATGCATTTACATTGCAGGTTGGAGAAGGAATTATGGATGTTCTATTTAACATGTTCAGTGTTCACGTTCCGAAATGTTATTACCGCTTTGAGAAAATTTAAATTTTCTTGGCACAGTCACATTTATTTGTTTGTTTCAACAGTACATGGGTATTTTCCTCCTGAAATAGTCACTTCGCTGTAGCACATTATTCATCTGGCATAAGGCTGTCAAGTTGCCTTGTATTACAACAAGCAACTACAATGGCACTCAGTACAGCATGTCCCTCTGCCAGGCTGAACCGTTTATATTTTGTATCCCACTAATGGGCTGGACCTGAACTGAACTGCATCCGGACCTCAACCAAAAATTAATCTGCTTGTTCTTGTCAACTATCCAACTCATCCACCAGGTTTTGTCATAATCCGTCCACAACGGTTTGAGACCGTGCTGTATGATCGTGTTTGGCTCTATATCGCAATCGTGATTCATCACTTTAAAATTCTCATGTCTGGATCTTCACCGAAATCTCATCGATTCGATTCGACCTTCGACCCAACCTGTCCACCAAGTTTTGTCCAAGTCTGCTCATAACCTTCTGAGATATCCTGCTTGCAAACAGACAAATGGACAGGGGTGATTACCTAAACTTCATCCATCTTTGTTAATTATTTCATGCACATTGATGCAAATCATCGGTACCATGTGGCATTGCTTCGAAATCTCCATTGCAACAATGAATGTGGAATGTAGTCAGGAATGTCCTGAAGCTTATTTCCCCCACCAGTGTATTTGTTTCAAACTATATTACAGAAAGTGTCATTCCACGTTATCATTCGGAACACTTTTGGTCATCCAAATCGGGTGGTTTAAGATACTTCAACCACTTGTCTCACATTTGACAACCAATACAGTAGCTGTTTTAGTATCAACAAGAACAAATGTGTCCAAGAGCCGCGTCATAAAGGTTTTGTCTTCACCAGAAGAAGAACAACAACAACAACAATGCGGAGCTCTCTTAGAGCCAGCGTTCGCAACGCGATGCGGCTAAAAAAACAAATGCTTCAGAGTGAGTGCCATGATACTACAGTTGATGCAGAAAAGAGTTTGGATGATTCTGGTACTTATCTGCGAGTTGTCGTTGGTGATGAGGGAGACAGAGACAGACAGATGCATCCAGCTTTAAGAGTTTGTTAATGTTATGTTTATGAAGCACAGCAATACATTTATTCTTTCATGGAACATGAAGAGCATGGTGGTTCTCTTCATGAAACTGCTCACCTCCAATCATTTGTTCTTCACTTTCATCTGTGGACTAACTTCCTCAGTCTGTTCAATCTCGTTTTTCAATCTCAGGTCACCCCCCCCCACCCATCTATACCCCTGATCCTTTCTAACCCCATTAACCCTCTCCAAGCCCACCTCTTTTTGGGTTTCTGGGTTATTTCCCCCCACTCCCTCGCCTTCCTTGTTTTTTGGGGTTTTTTTTCTCTCCCCTTCCTAAAGGGTGGAGGAGCTCCTTGTGAGCCGACGGCCATCCATATCTAGTGCCCAACTGTCTGCGGATGTCCTCCTGCAGTTGGGTTACTTTTTTTTTATTAGGAGGTTGGTGGCAGGATTTGCACTCTGGCCACCGTAAAACCCTTCATTCCGCAAAACACAAAAACGCAAAAAAATCTGAAAACCCACTCCGTGGGAGTACCTCCTGTGCAGCTTCCCTTCGCAGGGCAGCTCACCGGATGACGGGATTGGGGCAAAGCCTTCGGGACCCCCAATCTTTGATGATAGGAGGGAAACCACGGGGTAACATCCCTGGGTCAGATTGCGGGAGAGTGTGGCGGAGTGGTGCTGAGGTGTCGTCTACCAGACGGCGGTCTCCTTGGGTTAACCTGAGGCGGTCCCTTCGGGTGGGTGTCTGGAATGTCCTATCCCTAAGAGAGGATGATCACCTGTCTCTGTTATCATCTGAGCTCAAGCGTTTGGACATCGGGATTGCAGCTCTCCCTGAGGTTCGGAGACCGGATTGCGGCGAGATAATAGTGGATGGTTACACCTACTATTGGTCTGGTCGCTCTGATGGTTACCATACCAAGGAGTTGCTGTAGCTGTGTCCAATAAGCTGACCCCAATGATAATTGAGGTAACACCGGTCAACGAGCATATTATGAAATTAATGATTCGTCACTCCTTAGGTGTCATTTCCCTGGTCTCTGTTTATGCTCCGACTGAGGCGAGTGATCTCACCGTGAAGGATGCATTCTACGCCACGCTCGAGTCTGTGGTTGATCAGTGCCCCAGACGAGATACACTTCTCGTCTTGGGGGATTTCAATGCATCGACTGGAACTGATAGGGATGGTTATGAGGTGTGTGTTGGTCCCCATGGGTCTGGAACCGTGAACCTGAATAGCACTAAGTTCCTTGACTTTGCAAGAAGTCATGGACTTAGGGTGGCCAGTTCATGGTTTCAGCGCCCACAAGCTCATCGCTGGACTTGGTATTCCAATGCTGGTGGTGTGGCAAAGGAGATTGACCATGTCCTCATTGACGGTTGTTGGAGGATGATCCAGAACTGCAGGGTCTACCAGAGTGCTCAGTTCCTCAATACTGACCACAGGCTTGTTGTAGCAACTCTAAAGCTGCACTTTAAATCCTGGAGAATGGTACCATCCCAGCCTAGGCTGGATGTTGGCAAGCTCAGGGATGAGAGAGCAGCTGAGGAGTTTGCGAACAGGCTGAGTGGACACTTGGGGGGTCTGGGTGCTTTGGGGGGTCCTGAAGAGTTGTGGAGTGCCTTCAAGACAAGACCGTCCTTGATGTTGCCGGTGGATGTCTTGGAACTCACCGCAGGGCAAAGAAGAATTTTGTCTCTCAAGGGACACTGGATACCATTGATCAGAATCGCAGGGCCAGGCTGAATGGCAGAGCTGAGCTGTTCAGGGAGCTGAGGCGTAAAACTGTACGTGCACTGAGGGTGGACAAGGAGGCCAAAGTGCGAGGAATCTGTGAGGGGGTAGAGCATCACCTGTGGACAGGTGATTCTCGTCCCGCTTACAGGGGAATTCGCGCATTGCGTTCATCCAAGCCCATCCCTCGGAGCACTGCAGTTAGAGCAGAGAGTGGTAGGCTCTTGACAGAGGAGTCTGAAGTGAAGGCCCGTTGGGCCGGTTACTTTGAGCGGTTGTACCAGGCTGATCCCCCAGCTGTCGAGTTGGACGTCAAGGGTGTTACAATCCCTGTTGCTGACCCTCGAATCAACTGTGGCCCACCTTCGCTTGTTGAAACAGGGCAAAGCTCCAGGGATCTGTGGCATCCATGCTGAACTTCTCAAGGCTGGTGGAAATGCTGCGCTCGTGTCGTTGCATGCAGTTTTGTGCTCTGCCTGGAACACAGGCATCATCCCAACTGATTGGAAGAGGGGCCTTGTTGTTCCTCTCTGGAAAGGAAAGGGTGATCGCCAAGACTGCAACAGCTACCGAGGGGTGACGCTGCTCTCAGTGCCGGGCAAGGTCTTTGCTCGGATAATTCTTGATAGGGTTTGCCACCATCTGCTTGAGCACCAGTGTCCAGAGCAGTCAGGCTTTACACCAAAGAGGTCAACGATTGACCTTATCCTTGCTATTTGTGTCCTCACCGAACGCAGATGAGAGTTACGGCAGGGGCTGCTTGCAGCCTATGTTGATCTCTGTAAAGCGTTCGATTCAGTGAATCTGGATGTCCTCTGGAGGATTCTTGGTCTTCGTGGGGTGCCACCAAAACTGTTCGATCTGATGTCTGAACTCTACACTGGTACTGAGAGTGCTGTGAAGTGTGGTGGTTCCACCTCTGACTTATTTCCAGTTATTACTGGAGTTCGTCAGGGGTGTGTACTGGCCCCCACACTTTTCAGCACTTGTATGGACTGGATTTTAGGGAGGATGTCGGAGAGATCAAGCTGCGGTGCATCGTTTGGGAATGTCAAGATGTCGGACCTTGATTTTGCAGATGATGCAGTCATCTTTGTGGAGACTTCAGACATCCTTTTGGGGGCCCTCGAGGTGCTGAATGAGGAGTCGGAGCCGCTGGGATTACGGGTTTCTTGGGTCAAAACTAAGATCCAGGCTTTCGGTGACATCTTGGATGCTGCTGTCCTGTCTGTGTCTGTTTGTGGTGAGAATGTTGAGGTCGTGGAGAGATTCACTTACCTTAGCAGTGATATTCATGTCTCTGCTGGCTGTGAGTCAGAGGTCAATAGACGTCTGGGTCGGGCCTGGGAGTCATGGATTCACTGGATCATGGGGTGTGGCGCTGCCGTTACCTGTGCGGGAGGGCGAAAGTGGTACTTCCACTTTCCACTGTGGTACTTCCAGTCTTGCTCTATGGATGCGAGACTTGGACCCTGACCAAGGATCTGAGATGGAGACTTAATTCCTTTGCTACCAGGTCTCTTTGGAGAATCCTTTGCTACCGTTAGTCGGATTTTGTGTCCAACGAGCGGTTGCTGAGAGAGACTCGGATGACATTTGTTACCTGCATAGTCCGTGAGCGTCAGTTGCGGCTGTATGGACATGTGGCTCGTTTTCCTGACGCTGATCCTGCTCACCAGATTCTCTCAGCGAGGGAGTCTCATTAGTGGAGGAGGCCAGTGGGCCGACCACGTGCCTCATGGTTGCAGCAGGTTGACCATCTCAAGGAGATGGGGATGGGCCTAGCATCTGCCCGGGGGATGGCCAGACGGAGGCCCCTGGAGTACCGGCGGAAAGTGGACGCAGCGACGCGCTGTTCTGGCACATGCTCCCATACCTGACCTGACCTGACCTTCCTAAACTGGAAACATGTTCTGTGATTGAGACTTTGTGCCAGTATCCAGTTTAGTCATCCCCTGTCCTCCTCCCCCTCTCCTTGCACGCACACACACACACACACACACACACACACACACACACACACACACACCGATTTTATAATGCCAGAGATCAGTGTACAGTGTGTGACTTCTGATTGGCTATCTAATTTTAGGAAAGACTGGCATGACTCATTTGACCACATGGTGCTGAGACTCCATCTTGGAGAAGACTTGCATTTCGGCTTTTCATCATGTTGTGTTATTTACAAAACGCCTCGGATCTGAAAAATAAACAAGCAGAAAAAGGAAGCAGGTCAAAAAGGAATACGAAGTTGGGAAGAGGATGAGGAAGTATCGACCGGAATGTGAGAGTTTATGTGGCTTGATTGCGAGGAAGATTGGGACATTGATGTTCTGCAAGGTGTATGTACGGAGGAGTATGTGAAAAGCAACAGAGGCGGGAAGGAAGCAAAATGTATTTTCCACCGCGAAATGTGTGTGATTATGAGTTACGAGGTTGCTGGTATGAAAAGCGCCGAAATTTGATCTGTCGGTGTCGTGAGAAATAGTAATTTAAACATGGATACTGATTTTGTTTTTTTGAACTTTGATGCACCAGCAAATAATATATGGTCAGGCAACCAAAAATGCTGGCTGGCCACAAAAACAAAATCTGTTTAGGTGGCCCGGTGGACCACAAAAAGAAATTAAGCGTGACTCCTGCTTTTAATCCTTCCCTAATTTGATTTTTATTTCTTCCACTTATTTTTTTAACTTCCATTGCTGACCCACAGTATTGTAGTTGGAGATTTTCATTGGTCATTATTGCCATTTAGTTTTATTGTATATCTATAATAAATTACATATTTATATAATGAAGGTAAGTTACTCGTTCATTGCAGAAAGTGTCATTACAAAAAGTGATGGAATTAGGTTGTAAATAATTTGACCATATGGGAGATTAGAATGGGTTTAATCTCTGACCTGATTGGCCATCTGAGTTCACAATTAATAAGAGCTCCACCCTTAAGGTGGGAGGTGTATAACAGTCCTCTTCCACATGGCCATGCAGAGATGTGCGAGAATTACACCAATTGGTAAATTTCTAATTTTTTCTGCCTCCAAATTGGTCAATAATTTGATGGGGGTGAAGAGTTGCCTATCCCTCAACCCGCTCCCCACCTTGTTGATATTAACTGTGACCATTTAAAGATTAATTTTGTATGAAAAATCTATAAATGCTCATTCATGTGGGCCTGCACCTTTAAAGTGAGGGCAATTTCAATATGTTTTGAGTGTACGAGGCGTTGTGATGAGCTTTCCAACATTTTATTTATGATGGAAAGAGCTGATTGTTGTGGTAATGTGAACATGGGTTTATATACCATTAGCAACATTTTGACTGGAATAATTATATCAAGTGAGCTACATTATTTTATAATATTGACACCAAGTTTGTTCTCAATCTCAAGCTTACCCACAGTCTCAGCCTCAGCCCTCATTTGCTCCCTTTACTGGGCAGCCACAAGGCCAGGCTACAAATCAGCAGCCCTTTTATGGAGTCTCAGCATCTGCTGGGGGCTATCATCCTCAACCTCCTCAACCACCTCAACCTCCTCATGCTGCTCAACCTCCTCAACCACCTCATGCAGTTCAACCTCCTCATGCTACACAAGCTCCTCAAGGGCAGCGTCCAACATATCCACCTGGAGCTCCACTTCCTCCAGCAGCAGCACCTTTACCACAAACCCCTCAGGCAAACCCTTATGCCCGTGCCCGTCATGGCGTACCTCAAGGTTACAGCCAGCCTGGTTTGGGCTACCGCTAGCTAAAGAGTTTGCGTAAAGCTGAAATAGATTGGTGGTGAGTCACTAAATTGTTTAAACATTACAGGTGGGGCAATTATTACTCCTGTGATTTAGTTTAATCTTCAAAACATTGAAAACACCAACTGCATGTTTATGCAGAAAGTTATTTCTGTCTGGCTAGCCATTAGGCTTGTCAGTTATCCCTGTAATTGTCTGGCTTGACTGTGCTTTGCTACCTGATTGGCTATCTGGCAAATGTGCCACCATTTGGGCAGTTAGCCAAAAAAAAGTGGACTTTTTGACCAGAGAGATGAGTTTGAAATGGTTACTTCGCATTAAAATGTAACATGTCAAGTGAAAGTTCTTGCATCTCTCGTTCCGTTTCATCATGAACAAGCAAAAGATGTGTGCTGTTAACCTTGTAGTGCTTTTAAGTTTTGTGTCCTGTTTGCTTTTGGGATTAAATCAAATAAATAAACGTGAAATGCATCCTGCCTTATTATTATTATTATTATTATTATTATTATTATTATTATTATCATGATTTTTACCCCTCAGCCCGAATTGGCTAAGGGTTATTGTCGTCATAGGCGTTGTCCGGGCTGGCGGGCGTCCGTCTGTCAACTTTTGGTTTCCGTCAATTTCGAGGAGAACGCCTTGTCCGATTAAATCCATTTTTGCAGGGTATGTTGGGGTTGAGTAGAGGAAGGTTCCTTTCGCAAATGGGCGCGCTGCGATTTTCAGCGTGGCCGCCACAGCAGTCGTCTTGAAATTGGTTTTCGTCAATTTCGAGAACGGCTTGGCTTGTCCGATTAAATGCATTTTTGAAATGGGCGCGCTGCGATTTTCAATATGGTCTCCATGGCAGCCATCTTGAAATTGGTTTCCGTCGATTTCGAGGAGAACGCCTTGTCCGATTAAATCCATTTTTGCAGGTCCGGGCGTCCGTCTGTCAACTTTTGGTTTCCATCAATTTCGAGGAGAACGCCTTGTCCGATTAAATCCATTTTTGCTGGGTGTGTTGGGGTTGAGTCGAGGAAGGTTCCTTTCGAAAATGGGCGTGCTGCGATTTTCAATATGGCCACCATCTTGAAATTGGTTTGCGTCAAGGGGCTGAGAGCTTACGCCCGCTTTGCGGTGATATTTTTAAATTTTAAAATCAGATGTCACCACACAAACTTTTGTCGTTCTCACGGAAAGATGTTTGTGTTTTGGGGTGGGGAAAAAATTAACTCTCAGTAATGAGGTGCTGTATCATCCCAATACAACTGGAAAGGCTGAGTTTTATGCTTGTTTAATTGTAGATAATTATCCAGCGATCCCGATCTTGCAAAATCGAGTTGGCAAGCTTTGGAAGATCGTTCAGTTTTGGGAATTGCCCTGAGTGGGGGAGGGACAATTGATGTACCTCTTCACAATTGGCCAATTACCTTTGAAACATTGCTTGCGACTCGATTTTCAGGACATCTCTGAGTCTGAACATGAAGTGGCTTGCATTACAATATCATCGAGATTATTTCATTTAATGAACTTATTTTCTCCCATTTATGGATCATGAAGCAGTTTGAAAATAAAATTTTAAAATTGCTTCTCTACATCACATTGAGGCTCCGCTCTTGGAAGAGTAGGGTGACCTGAGGGTAAAAAGACAATATCATGTTAGTGGGGTCACAGTTTGATGAAAGAAGCAAGGGAATGAACAAACAGGAAAAGAAAGAGGAGCACTGTTTTAGGTCGGGTTAATGGGGGTTAAAAAAGGTCAATGGGTAGAGATGGGGTGACATGAGATGACGATGGACCACAATCACCATCTCAACGACTTTTTCTGGTGATGGACTTTTTCTGTTTCTGATGTCAATGCTCTGTGGGAATTTGTGTAAAAGGTCCATTTGTGCTGGGCATCATTCATTTAAGTTCACAGAGCAGCCTTTCCTGATTTGGCACTTCAACATCAATTGTGGCACTTCTTGCTTGGGTTACTTCCTCTGATCAATGGTGAACGGAATCTTCAACCAGAGAACTGACATAAATAAATATAAGTTATACATGTGAAGGAAGATGCACATGTGGCACCATTCATTTAATGTCTTGTCTTTGGAAGAAGGGGAGTAGAGGAAATCACAATCTATCTGTCACATACTGTGGGAGAATTCCATGGAGAGAGAACCTCCAATATGGTGTCACAGACTCGATCACTTTAAGTTTGCGAGACAGCATTGGGGTATGCGCACTCACCTTTGAGCTGTGTAATCAAGGTTCAAGTCTTGACCCTGTTTTACATTGCCATGGTGGTGTTGCGCATGCAGAGCGATGCATAAATGTATTCACCAGCCATCAGAAGGAGTTTGGCCAGAGGACTTGTCTGACGGTACAGGTTTCTCGTGGATGTTGAAATATCCCACGGTGTCTTGTGAAGAGTAAGCAAGTTAGTGCCAGCACCATGAACAAATTGCAATTCCTGCCCTAACCAACAGAGGGAATTGTATCAGTGGCACAACCATGCCCCTAATGATGCTACCACCACAGCCTTGGGCTGCATATGAACGAAGAATAAGATTGCTTCTTAAGTGTCAGATGATGCTGTCCATTGAATTAAAAATAGATGTTTTGAAGTGATATCTGTTCATGGATGAGCTTGCAAATAAATTACTTGGAGGACAAAAGCCTTAGTAGGCATCAGTGTACCTTTACAAGAAGGATATGCATTATTCAATTCAAAGTCGTTTTATCATGGCTTGCAGCGGTGGCGCACACATTTGTGTTGACCAATCTGGATTTCATTCTGAGTTGGATCGGGAATCAAACCATAAAATGGCGGACTGGTGCTTTTGCATCCTTGAGCTGATGATGTTAATTAATTGCTGCCTGGGTGTCCAGTCTTCCAGCATTAAACTGAACAATTCCTGCACAAACCATCTTCACTGGAACATATGAGGCCTGGCCAGCTGGTTCGTGGAAGACTTAGCCAGACAGTTTCCCAATGACTGACTCCACAGAAAGGAGAATAATTATGTCCCTTAAAGTGTTTTCTTTTCCAGCATGATTACCTTTTTATCATGTAAAAGTGGAATGTGCTTGCATTCTACAAGGAGATAAATCTTTAACAACCACAATTATTCCCACGTTCTTGTATGCTTGGCCGGGGAAGCTTTTGGCGCGTGTTCACCAACCTGCTGGCCAGGCCTTACGATTGACGATGTAGTTGAGGCGGGAATTTGTAATGTCTTCAGGGTACTGGCCAGCTTGCTATCGTGTGCAGCCTATGGCTGCTGGTTGAATCATTTTCTGGGGGTCTAGCTGTGCCCTCTATTACCAGTGCACTGGTACTCATTTTGCCGACCTTTGAAAGATGACAGGCTGAGTCAACCGGCCCCACCTGGTGTTAATTTAACAGCCGACAGGCAGTTCAAACTCAAGACCCAAATATATTTAGCCAGCTACCTTTACTGTTAAGCCGATGCCGAGCTTAGGGTACTGGCGATTATCTCACCTTCTCTTCGCGATAAGATTCTGTGGAATATTTAACCTCCACCAACTAATCCCGACAGATGTGACGCTCAGTTGAATGTCATCCGAGGGATGACTTTTGTAAAATGCATTCCATGCATGAAACTTGGGGAATTGGAGAGAAGAGGGAAAGATTCATGGATCAACTGAAGTTAACAAAATTGGCCACAACACCAAAAACGACCCCACTTTTCAAATTTGAAAGAGTAGCATCGACGATCCACAAGTACCTGACTTGGACAGAGTAGGACTTGGGCCAGATGAAAGTGACAAGAATGAAGAAGGAGTGAGAAGCTGGGTGCTTACCAGGGGGAGGTTGGTGGAGAGAGGGATGGAGGTGGCTTAGTTGTAATGGCATGAAGATGGAGGAGGAGGAGATGGGACCATACTCTGTGCAGAGCGTTGGTGCTGCTTAAGCAGTCTCCTTGGCTATTGGGCACAATCCTGGATGGGTCACCACTCTGACACAGTATACCAGCATGCTGGCACTCGTTTTGCCGACCTCGGAAGGATGACGGGCCGAGTTAACCCCACCTGGTATTAATTCAACAGCTGAGCGGGATTTGAACTCAGGACCCTCGGATCCAAAACCTGCCATCCCAACCATTAAGCCAACACCAGGCATGTGAAGAAGGACTATGTAGCAAAGTCAAAGCTTGGACTGCAGCCTACCACTAGAGTTACAGAAGCGAAGACCAAGCATGACGAAAGGAAATTAAGGAGACCCACCCCAGGAGAGGGAACAAATTCATCCTGCTGTAACCCAAAGCACATGACACCTACACAGACAGAAGTGATAAGAACAAGAGTAGTAGATGATGAGGTGGAGGAAGACCAGGGAGAAAAACAGAAGAGAAGAAGAGGAAGCTGAGGGTGATGAGGAACAGCGAAGACTTAAAGAAGAGCTGACAAACAAAATAGAGGAGATGAGAATGATAGCATTTGGGGAAAGGCCAAAAGTACAGAATACAAAACAACAAACATGAAAATGTTAAGAAAGAGAAGCAACAAAGTGTTTAGAAAAATGTGTGTTTTGCAGCGGCCCTGTTCATTCAACAAAAAGTAACAAGGACACAACAGAGCAAGAAAAAAAGACCACTTCCCAGAAATAAAAGTCATGTCGGTGTGTTCACATCTACACACACGTGGACTGAGTGACCATGTTCTCAATGACAATGGACACCTGATCCAAGATGACACCAGATGACACCACCACACGTCATGTTGGTGTGTTCACATCTACACACACGTGGACTGAGTGACCATGTTCTCAATGACAATGGACACCTGATCCAAGATGACACCACCACACGTCATGTCGGTGTGTTCACATCTACACACACGTGGACTGAGTGACCATGTTCTCAATGACAATGGACACCTGATCCAAGATGACACCACCACACGTCATGTCGGTGTGTTCACATCTACACACACGTGGACTGAGTGACCATGTTCTCAATGACAATGGACACCTGATCCAAGATGACACCACCACACGTCATGTTGGTGTGTTCACATCTACACACACGTGGACTGATTGACCATGTTCTCAATGACAATGGACACCTGATCCAAGATGACACCAGATGACACCACCACACGTCATGTTGGTGTGTTCACATCTACACACACGTGGACTGAGTGACCATGTTCTCAATGACAATGGACACCTGATCCAAGATGACACCACCACACGTCATGTCGGTGTGTTCACATGTACACACACGTGGACTGAGTGACCATGTTCTCACTGACAATGGACACCTGATCCAAGATGACACCACCACACATCATGTGTGTGTGTTCACATCTACACACACGTGGACTGAGTGACCATGTTCTCAATGACAATGGACACCTGATCCAAGATGACACCACCACACGTCATGTTAGTGTGTTCACATCTACACACACGTGGACTGAGTGACCATGTTCTCAATGACAATGGACACCTGATCCAAGATGACACCACAACACGTCATGTGTGTGTGTTCACATCTACACACACGTGGACTGAGTGACCATGTTCTCAATGACAATGGACACCTGATCCAAGATGACACCACCACACGTCATGTCGGTGTGTTCACATGTACACACACGTGGACTGAGTGACCATGTTCTCAATGACAATGGACACCTGATCCAAGATGACACCACCACACATCATGGTAGTGTGTTCACATGTACACACACGTGGACTGAGTGACCATGTTCTCAATGACAATGGACACCTGATCCAAGATGACACCACCACACGTCATGTTAGTGTGTTTACATCTACACACACGTGGACTGATTGACCATGTTCTCAATGACAATGGACACCTGATCCAAGATGACACCACCACACGTCATGTTGGTGTGTTCACATCTACACACACGTGGACTGAGTGACCATGTTCTCAATGACAATGGACACCTGATCCAAGATGACACCACCACACGTCATGTCGGTGTGTTCACATGTACACACACGTGGACTGAGTGACCATGTTCTCACTGAAAATGGACACCTGATCCAAGATGACACCACCACACGTCATGTGTGTGTGTTCACATCTACACACACGTGGACTGAGTGACCATGTTCTCAATGACAATGGACACCTGATCCAAGATGACACCACCACACGTCATGTTAGTGTGTTCACATCTACACACACGTGGACTGAGTGACCATGTTCTCAATGACAATGGACACCTGATCCAAGATGACACCACCACACATCATGTGTGTGTGTTCACATCTACACACACGTGGACTGAGTGGCCATTTTCTCAATGACAATGGACACCTGATCCAAGATGACACCACTACACGTCATGTGAGTGTGTTCACATCTACACACACGTGGACTGAGTGACCATGTTCTCAATGACAATGGACACCTGATCCAAGATGACACCACCACATGTCATGTCGGTGTGTTCACATCTACACACACGTGGACTGAGTGACCATGTTCTCAATGACAATGGACACCTGATCCAAGATGACACCACTACACGTCATGTGAGTGTGTTCACATCTACACACACGTGGACTGAGTGACCATGTTCTCAATGACAATGGACACCTGATCCAAGATGACACCACCACACGTCATGTCGGTGTGTTCACATCTACACACACGTGGACTGAGTGACCATGTTCTCAATGACAATGGACACCTGATCCAAGATGACACCACTACACGTCATGTTAGTGTGTTCACATGTACACACACGTGGACTGAGTGACCATGTTCTCACTGACAATGGACACCTGATCCAAGATGACACCACCACACGTCATGTCGGTGTGTTCACATCTACACACACGTGGACTGAGTGACCATGTTCTCAATGACAATGGACACCTGATCCAAGATGACACCACCACACGTCATGTTAGTGTGTTCACATCTACACACACGTGGACTGAGTGACCATGTTCTCAATGACAATGGACACCTGATCCAAGATGACACCACCACACGTCATGTTAGTGTGTTCACATCTACACACACGTGGACTGAGTGACCATGTTCTCAATGACAATGGACACCTGATCCAAGATGACACCACTACACGTCATGTTAGTGTGTTCACATCTACACACACGTGGACTGAGTGACCATGTTCTCAATGACAATGGACACCTGATCCAAGATGACACCACCACACGTCATGTTTGTGTGTTAAACAAGGAACTTTGCTGCACCATTTGGCCATTGGGTCCATCATGCCTGCGCTGCACTAACACGACGGGACACGTTAACCGGTCAAGGTTGACAACGACTTCACTCCATGAGGAGTTGGAGGAGACGAGTGGGAATGAGGGGTTGGGGGAGAGGGAGTGGGAATGAGGGGTTGGGGGAGAGGGAGTCGGAATGAGGGGTTTGGGGAGAGGGAGTGGGAATGAGTGGGTGGGGGAGAGGGAGTGGGAATGAGGGGTTTGGGGAGAGGGAGTCGGAATGAGGGGTTGGGGAGAGGGAGTGGGAATGAGTGGTTGGAGGAGACGAGTGGGAATGAGGGGTTGGGGGAGAAGGAGTGGGAATGAGGGGTTGGGGGAGAAGGAGTGGGAATGAGGGGTTGGAGGAGACGCGTGGGAATGAGAAAAGTGTGGAAGGCTCAGGGAGATCACAGGAGAATTACAAATAAATAAAATCAAAAGGATAAAGTTTGTGTGTCGGTGGTTTGAAGGTGAGGAAGGAACGTCACACACACCATCCCTTGAGGAGGTCCCTCTCACAAACATCGCAATCACGACACTGACGTCCAAACGCCCATTCACACCTCATCGAACTCACGTTCAAACCAAATATTCCAATAAACGTATATCGAGGGGGAAACCGGATTTGACCCGATGACCTTTTCATCTCCAGTCAAATACTCAATCACTGAGATATACATTTTATATATATATATATATATATATTTTCCATTATGAGTGATTTGTAACTTTAAATAATCGTTTACTAATAGTTTGCATTCCGCAGATTTGTGGGAATGGAATTTGTTGACGGCGGGTGACGTCACACGTCACGTGGTTCCTTCCACCGTCCGTCGAGCGGTGAATGGTGACGCGCATGCGCAGAGGACTACGGAATCCCGTCGGTACCAAACTTCCGGGCACAGCCCTCGCCTTTGGTTTCTCAAGCGTCCTGTTTGTGTCGATGTGTCCGTTGATATTTATGTGGAGAAACGTTTAGAGATCTCTCCCGAGGCGCGAGCGGGCGATGCGGCCCAAGACGTTCCCCGCGGCGTCTCCGGGAGCAGGAAACGGCCGCTCGTTGTTACAAGAAACCCGAGAGAACCTTCGACATCTGGGCAAGGCCAACGGAGGTGCCTCATTCGGTGGAGATCGGGAGTTACAGCGTGCGTCCACCATGACGTCACGAAGTGGCACCGGGCGGTCACCCTCTCACCAAAAGGCTCTTCAGGAGATTCGGAATTCCCTGTTACCGTTCGCTGCGGATGTGGTGGATGTGTCTTCGGGGAAGGGAGGACATTTGGGACGGAGGGGATCGAGAGGAGACCCGACTGTGGGGTTCGTGGGTCCCCTGGAGGAGGACGCGAGGCACATCGTCAAGGAGCTCATGGAGGTTGGAGTGAGTGTGGTGAGTGGTTCAGTGGGTCCTGTGTGTTTGTTTGGTGAACCACCATGTTGTTGGTTTGGCAGGTGACTAGGTGAGCTCTTTGTTGGTTTGGCAGGTGACTAGGTGAGCTCTTTGTTGGTTTGGCAGGTGACTAGGTGAGCTCTTTGTTGGTTTGGCAGGTGACTAGGTGAGCTCTTTGTTGGTTTGGTAGGTGGCTCGCTTGTCCCACTACGTTGGTTTGGCAGGTGACTCGGTGAGTTCTTTGTTTTGGTAGGTGACTCGGTTTTCCCACTACGTTGGTTTGGTAGGTGACTCGCTTGTCCCACTATGTTGCTTTGGTAGGTGACTCGCTTGTCCCACTATGTTGCTTTGGTAGGTGACTCGGTTGTCCCACTACGTTGGTTTGGCAGGTGACTTGGTGAGCTCTTTGGTTTGGTAGGTGACTCACTTGTTCCACTACGTTGGTTTGGCAGGTGACTCGGTGAGTTCTTTGGTTTGGTAGGTGACTCGGTTTTCCCACAACGTTAGTTTGGCAGGTGACTCGGTGAGCTCTTTGTTTGGCAGGTGGCTAGGTGAGCTCTTTGTTTGTTTGGCAGGTGACTCGGTGAGTTCTTTGGTTTGGTAGGTGACTCGCTTGTCCCACTATGTTGGTTTGGCAGGTGACTCGGTGAGCTCTTTGTTTGGCAGGTGGCTAGATGAGCTCTTTGTTTGGCAGGTGACTCGGTGAGCTCTTTGTTTGGCAGGTGACTCGGTTTTCCCACAACGTTGGTTTGGCAGGTGACTCGGTGAGCTGTTTGTTTGGCAGGTGGCTAGATGAGCTCTTTGTTGGTTTGGTAGGTGACTCACTTGTCCCACTACGTTGGTTTGGCAGGTGGCTAGGTGAGCTCTTTGTTTGTTTGGCAGGTGACTCGGTGAGTTCTTTGTTTGGCAGGTGGTTAGATGAGCTCTTTGTTGGTTTGGTAGGTGACTCATTTGTCCCACTACGTTGGTTTGGCAGGTGACTCGGTGAGCTCTTTGGTTTGGTAGGTGACTTGGTTTTCCCACTACGTTGGTTTGGTAGGTGACTCGCTTGTCCCACTATGTTGGTTTAGCAGGTGACTCGGTGAGCTCTTTGTTTGGCAGGTGGCAAGATGAGCTCTTTGTTGGTTTGGTAGGTGACTCACTTGTCCCACTACGTTGGTTTGGCAGGTGACTCGGTGAGCTCTTTGGTTTGGTAGGTGACTCGGTTTTCCCACTACTTTGGTTTGGTAGGTGACTCGTTTGTCCCACTATGTTGCTTTTGTAGGTGACTCGGTTGTCCCACTACGTTGGTTTGGCAGGTGACTCAGTGAGCTCTTTGGTTTGTTCGGTGACTCACTTGTCCCACTACGTTGGTTTGGCAGGTGACTCGGTGAGCTCTTTGGTTTGGTAGGTGACTCTCTTGTCCCACTACGTTGGTTTGGTAGGTGACTCGCTTGTCCAACTACGTTGGTTTGGCAGGTGACTCGCTTGTCCCACTACGTTGGTTTGGCAGGTGACTCGGTGAGCTCTTTGGTTTGGTAGGTGACTCTCTTGTCCCACTACGTTGGTTTGGTAGGTGACTCGCTTGTCCAACTACGTTGGTTTGGCAGGTGACTCGCTTGTCCCACTACGTTGGTTTGGCAGGTGACTCGGTGAGCTCTTTGGTTTGGTAGGTGACTCGGTTTTCCCACTACTTTGGTTTGGTAGGTGGCTAGCTCGTCCCACTGTTGGTTTGGCAGGTGATTAGGTGGCAGAATTATCTGCGGCTTGTCAGCTTTATGGTTGAAGATGGAGAAGTCCTTCCGAGAGAGGCCACGCATGACCTAGCCAGTGAACCCATAACGATATGATCGCCCTGTGTCCTTATTTATTTATTTTGTCAAGCAAACATTCTGATTTGATTTCCACTTTTTCTTTTTCCATGTGTCACGTGTATGTATGTATGTATGTATGTATGTATGTATGTATTGGTACGAATTTGGTGAAATTCATAATTGTGGAATTCTGCCTTGATATATATATGGATATATATATGTATATATATATATATATATATATATATATATATATATATATATATATATATATATATATATATATATATATATATATATATATATATATATATATATATATATATATATACACACACACACACACACACACACACACACACACACACACACACACACACACACACACACACACACACACACACACACACACACACACTTTTGTCACTTATTTCCAACATTCCAAGATATGGGACCAGGAAGTAAGTGATGGCTGAAATTCATCCATAAATGTGGGCTGGCGGGATGGTGTGGAACCATACACACTTGTAAGCCGTCCAGCCTTGGTTTGAATCCCGACCCAGTTATAAACTGTCATCCCGGTGTTTCACAAGCGGGGCGATTCATCAATGTGTGTGCCCGTCCCTCTGATGGACGTCGAACTGTGTGTCCCATCTGCCTGCCTTAGTTGACGTGAAAGATCGTATGGTTTCCTTCACGAAGAGTCGACGAGCTATCCCGGCACCATGAACAAATTTCAAATTCCCGCCCTAACCTACAGAGGGCACTACATCAGCGGCACAGCTGTGCGCTCAACCAGCGATGCTCTCCCACATCCTTTTGTTCCATTCGAAAGAGGAAGAAGAGAAAAAAAAAAGGGAGATCCTGAAACGTAATTGGACTCCTTTGATCGAGTTTCCTTAGTTATAAACCAAAGCGATGTTTAGTGGTTTTTTTTTGAAGCTCTTATTGAGCACATCACCAGTGACCAATTACTAATATTTTGATCAAATCCAAACTGTGATGCCTTACAAAAGAATTTCAAGCACCAAAGGATTCCAGATCTTCTGCAATTAATTTTGACACATTTCATCATCTGCTTAACCAAGAAGCCTGAGATTTTTTTCGATGCACGTTTCATCTACAGCTCTTACAACTGTATTAAAATCCGTGTTTGTGATGAATCAAAATTCATGGAACCCGCTGAATTTGGCCCTGAATGATCACTTCTTTTTCTCTCTCTTTTACGTGTTATATTGGCTTTGTGAAATGTTTTTTTTTTTTTTTTCAAAGCAAAGAGAGGATAGTTTGGCGTCGTGCCTTTAGCTTGGCTAACAGACAAAAACAGGACGCAAAACACACATGGACGAGGTGGACAAAATGAATACAGAAGGAGACTCCAAGGAGGGAAACATTAGGAGGAGGGATTTGGGTGGGGTTAATGAGGGTAGAAAAGATCATGGTTTAGGAATGGGGATGATCTGAGATGGTGGTGAACAGCTGTCTTGAAGACCTTTGGTCATTGTCTAATCACCTTCCGTGGATTTTCACGTCCCTCATCTCCCAGGAGTTGGCCACCGCTGCTGTGAGGCAGACCGGCGCTCGGGGCATTCCGGCTGCTATCGACTGTATTGGCAAGATGGGTTACTTGGATGCTGGTGCTGCTCGAATAGTTGCTGCTGTGCCAAGAACCAAACCCGGACAACTATCAGGTGATGAGAGAAATGAGTTGGTTAATTAGTTGAGGCACTGCAACCCCGGCACCTGACAGTGGTGCATATTTAGAAGCTTAGAGGAGGTGAATATTTGCACTCGACTACAAAAACAGTTTCTGACATACCCTTCATGCTTTCCTGCGACACTAAAGCATCTTCATATTTTTGTGACTTGACATGCTCGCCCCGTGATGTATCGGCATGATGTCATTATCCTATTCATTGTGAAATTATTATAATGCTAATTTGCCTCGAAATTCCATGTTTTGAACTGTGATCTTTTCCTCTGGGCCCAGGTGGCTTAATGATATCTTGAAGAGCGGACATTGTACCCTTCTGGTGTGAAATTGTGGCCGATAATGCATTGAAGTCGATATTGTGAAGTTTTTTTTTTTTTTAAGGAGCAGACAAACCAATTGTGCCATTTCAATTGCCAAAAATGATATATTGTTGCGAATCTGGAAGCCATGAGCACACAACAGACAGGTCCTATAGATCAGTTATATCGGTAAGTACATGTTGCCAGTTAGGGTCCCGACTAAAGTCTAATGGGTGATTAAATGTTCCTGCGCTGTGGAGTTATTTTAATAGTCAGGTTTTCTTTTCGTTTATTTTTACACCACCAACATCAACGCCGACGACACCGCATCACCCTCACCCTCACCTTCACTTTGCTTCCTTCACCTCACTCTGGCCGACGTCATGGTGGGCGGAGTTCAAGGAGGAGCCGCGTGGTGGCCCTCGACCAATCAGCGTGCAACGAGTGAGGTGACCGTCGCCCGGCCAATCAGATCCCGCAACAGGAGGAAAGGGCTCCGCATAATGTCATCACACCACGGGCCAATCAAGGAGCCAGCCCATTTTGGCCAGTGGGAGAGATGAAGTGCGATGCGCGCCAAAACTGGTTAGTGAGAGAGACTAAGAGCAATTTGCGCACCAAAACCAGCCAGTGAGAGAGGGAGGGTCGCGAGGAAGCAGCCCCCCTCCTCTGAAGAGGGGGGTATAATTATAGGTGCAGTCTGCACATTCTGGGGGTTCTGAGAGTTCTGACAAGGAAGTGAACATCTACGCGCAAGGGGGTGGAGTGAAAAAGCATCTGCGCACGGAGTGGTTGGTACAACGGAGGGTCTTCTCCTGACAGCTTTCGCCCTGCCGACTTCGTTTGCCTGGAGCCCAGTCGCGAGGGCATCTGGATCGTCTGGATCTTGCTGGGGGGTCCAGTTCTGCCCCGAGGACCTGGTCCTTGAAGACCGCACGAGGCGGAAAGGTCAAACAGACTCTCACCTCCAGCTCGACTTCTCCGGGCTGGAGGTCCGAATAAACACCATTTTGGTCCGATTCTTTGGGTGTGTGCGTGTGTGTGCTTGTGGGGCCAGTCAGTTAAGTAGGAAATTGTATAAGTGCCGTGCTGTACATACGTGCATTTCTTTTAATCGGTTTCACTCTGCTCTTGCGTGCTTCTCTCATTCCCCAATTATTATTGTAAATAAACATCCCCATTTGTGAAATGTATCCACTCGTTCGTGTCCTTTCCTCCATTGGCTTAGCGTGTTGCGTGTTGGAAAATTAGCCAGGCTGTTGCCGTTGTAACGGGAGATTTGGACCAATGGATCTCGGTGATAAACCGCTCGGATCGCACACTGTTCGAGTACGCTAAGCGGCTCGTTTCGTACGGGTGCCGTCCGGGGTGTGGAGACTCGGTAAATCGCCACGTGGAAATCTCGGTATTTTGAAAATTGGCGAATAACCCTGTACCACGTGGCAAAAATATTGACGCTTTACAGTCCGATAAGGGACCCGTACTTTTCCGAAAAGGTACGATCTAAATTCCAGGTGATCGGTCAAGTCGACTCTGCTACTCCATCTAGCGGTCGTGCTCGCAGCCGATGCCCGGCCCCGCAACAATATAGCACGATATCTCAAAAAGTTGTTGACGGATTCGGATGAAACTTAGAGGACAGGTTGGGTGTGTGACCGCAACAAATTGATTCGATTTTGGTGAAGATCCGGATCCGGATCTGGATACTTCGACCGTTTAATCACCAATCGTCATCGCAGCATTTACAGTGCTTCATCCGACTACGAGAATTAATAAAAGTGATTCTCCACCATTGAAAGATAGGGCTCAAAAACGATATATAGCATGATATTTCAAAAATGTATTGGGCCTGATATGTTCTTGTGGATCAGGCATTACAGGGTGGAGGTCTGTGCTCTACCGAGTGCCCTTCTAGTAAAGATGCTGTTATGAGTTTGCCAGCCAGGATATGAGTTTCCTCTCGAACCCTCTTCTCGATCTTTGACCATGAAGTCGCCGAGCTGCAGATAACTCCTCGGCAGTTGAGTTGCAAAGCAAACACAGGTGCCATCTGACATGACTAATTCTGGTAGGGTCCTCACGTGCAAATCCTGTGTTACCTCCCTGGTGAATTACTTATCCCAGATAAGGCCTGTGCTCTCAACGTTAAGGTCGCGTGTAGTGCGATCTCTAAAAATATTTGCTCCAAACTCAGGTTGATGCTCCAGAACAGTGTTGGTCAATGAGGTGTATGCACTTGGAGATGCAAAGGTATGAGGTGTGTGTGTAGACGTGTAAGAGAAAAGTCGGTTTGGAGGAGTTCTTGGTCGGTGATCATTCCGCTTTGTGCAACGCTCGTTCTGTCTGGTGCTGTTGTCATTCCGCTTTTTGATTTGGGAACTCGGTCAATCCGGCCAGGTCTCTCTTCCCACCCCCCCCGGGACTCAGGACCTGAAGTCTTTGCATTCAGACTTTCGGAACTTGACACACTACAAACTGTGTAACCCAGCACCCAAACTCCAGAACTCAGTACATGAACTCCAGAACTCCACTTTCAGCTCCTCACAAACTGCTCCGTGAGGCTTTTATTGCCCTTCTTCCTGCCTCCATTGACCTCTGCCTTTCGGCATCCCGCCATGCCGATTGATTGGCTCACTGCGATCCAGCTATCGCGATTGGTCCCAGGGGGGCAGGGTGGCTGGCATGGCCCTGGCGGTGCCGATGGCTCGGCGGTCCAGCAATGATGCCAGTAGCACTGTAAATGCTGCGATGACGAAATTATGATGCTGCGATGATTGAAGCTCTGGAATGGTGATTAAACGGTCAAAGTATTTTGAGAAGGAGAAGGAGCACAAAGGGGATAGTTCTAACGACATTCAAACACATCTTCCCTTCCACTGATGCGAGGGGGAGGGGTATTTTAGTTGAACACAATTGCTATGGAGGTGCATGTGTCTGTGTCTGTGAGAGGACTCGCCACCCGGGGTCTTCCAAAACCGCAACAACACTTTGCTTCGAAGCAAAATCATGGCTGCTGAAAGAGATCTTCGTTTGGGTGGTTTTCCAGACAAATACTCGAATGACCAAGTGTTGAAAATTTCCTTTATTATTGAATGAAGAAAGAAAATCAAATTTTACTCTCCAAAGAAAATATTCTTGAAAGCTAATTTAAGTCTATATGAAAATATTTTGGGTTGTATCTGTTTGCAAAAATCTACTTGATGACCAGCAACAGATGTTTTGCTTTATTTCTTTGTTTTATCGCAAATTATAACTGTGTAATGTCTTATTTGGCCTCTGGCTCCATGGATGACACCACTGTCTCGTTTAATGGTCAACATGCACACGGTAACATGCATTTTCAACACTTGATCCAACTTGTCGTGCCATGATCTAATGTATTACTAAATGGAGAAGTGTCCGTCTGTGTGTCACGCTTCATACTAAAGGGTTGCTGCTGTCGTAGGATAATCCAAATGGAACCGTTGGAAAGCTAACACTCGATTTATTCGGAAAAAAATGTTTGTCCATTTAATCATAAAGGTGCCTGTTTTAAATGCCTCTCTATTTGGATTTGTTTTGTTGTTAATACGTCGTCGTGGCTCGTGGAAGAGCTAAAACATAGGATGGATCAGGATGCAACAAAACAAAAGGAAACAGCAGGAGAAAGGGGAAAAATGCCAACAGCTGTGTGGAGGGAGAAAATAGACTGAGATGGACAAACAAGGGACGTGGGTAACGATGAGGGCAAGGGGTGGACTAGTCGGATACAGAAGCAAAATTTTGGGAGAGGTGATGGGTGGTTTAGCGGGTGTTGAAAAGATCATGGTTTTGTATGTGCAATATAGGGTGCTTCATAATAGGGGGTAAAAAAATAAAAGTATGAATATTCATGCTCCCTGGGTGTGCCTTTGTTCCATTTGACAGTAGAAACATACACACCAAATATGAAGCAGATTGGAGGATGTTTAGGGGTTCCTCAAGTTTGGCACAATATTGTTGAAATTTGCCAAACTGTAACTGACAACTTACCGTCGAATATGCACAATGCAGTACACTTCACAATTAATATGGTTGTTTGATATTTTCAAAAACCACAGCAGTCATATAGGATGAAAGAATGGTTTTTCCAAGGAGACCGAGATGAGCTTTTTGACATTGCAGTGCAAAATGCCCTCTCCATAATGGACATAATTGTGCCAACTTGAGGAACCCCTAAATATCATGGAATTTTGTTCATTTTTGACCTACAAGTTCTTATGGGGTATTGGAACAAAGTCAAAATCAGGGAGCAGCAAAAATCAAACTTTCATTTTTTTGGAACACCCTAATGTGCAAATATGTTCCAACGGTAACATTTATTATTCTATGACAGCAGGAACTTTTTATTAAGGGCACTGATGAGCACACAAAATTATATTTTGTAACAATTCTTGAATCCATAGAAAAATATCTTAAGTACACAGAAGGAGCGCACAAACAACAACCACAACCACCATGACAGCAGCAGCAGCAACAATGAGTTATAAAAGATCAAAAAAAAAATGTTTGCGTTTCACTTCCCTTTACATGCTCATTGAGATTCATAGATGGACATGCAATATATTTGTGAAGTACATCATGCAGTCTTTTGATCAAACCCATTGGCGGACCAACGGCTTAGCCCACCTAGTTTCTCAAACGAAACTGGTTTGCCAATGCTTCCAGCAGCATTTGCGTCATAGGTTCATTTCTGCATGACGTTCTTATTTGACATTTGCTGCAGTAAGCATTAAATTGCCAGACTTGGCAAAAGCGACTGCAGCACCATTAGCGGGCATCTTGGTGTCTGTGTACTTAAACTTGGGACCATCATTAAAATATTGTATATTGTGACGGTTTTTGAAGACCCTGGTGAAGCACATACCTGTACACACAGAGGGACCCCAGTGTAGTTATCCCTGTAGTATATTGCGTAGCTAAATTCCCCCCCCACCCCCTCAGTCATTGGGAAAGGAATATGTATTGTTTGTGATATAATCCAACCCCATTGTGACTATCTCTCCATCTCTCTCTACACCTGTACAGCGCATCCATACATGCTTCATACAACATTACAAAGCCAGCGGTCTACCTTGAGAAACATCAGAACGTGGTGGGGGAGACTGAAGCCTCCGCGCCGACTAGCCTCAGTACAGCTGCACCTGGCCAAATCCCAATGGCAGCAACCTCGATGCACAATGCCGCTTGTCACCGGCTGCTTTGTGGAACCCGAGTGCAGCCAATGGGTATCGCCTGGATATACAGTGGGCCAGTGGGGACGCAAAACTTTGCCGACCTCAACAATGATTGCGTGGGCAGAATTGCGGCAATGCCACAGTGCTGCTAGGACAGAAGAAGTGGAACATCTGCGCCGCCACACCTCCCCACGGCTTATAAAAATATGGGCTGGAGGGCAGAACGAAGCTAACACATCTGGGGATATATGGACTGGTGGTATGAGAACGAGCTGGTGACCAGAGCACAGTGGAAGGCTGGTGGAGTGCTCGAGCGAGCGAGGTTCCATGAAGGCGAACGGATCCAGCCAGCAGGGAATTCCCGGCCACATTGGCCACACATACATACTGACTCACACCACTTACTCTCTTCTTTCTTCTCTCCCCCCCTTTTTGGGGATCAATGTAAGCCTGGCTTTCGTCCTGTGAGCCATAGGCAGAAAATACGCCTCGTACTCTTCTCTCTCTCTTCTGTATCCCTCTTCCTTACCTTGTTTCCCGGTGTGAGTGAGGTGCTTGTGCTGTTGACCTGTGAATAAGTGACTGTACAAGAAGGGCTTCTGTGCTAGGCGTAATAACTTTTATTTTGTGACACTGCCTTGGAGGACACACATGTCCTTTTGTTAACTGGATAAATCGTTTCCTGAACTTTCTGATTGTCAGCGTCCATTGGTTAAAGATAACGTGTAGAACAGGGAGTTCACCTCCACCATTTCACCGAGTAGCCATAAGCCAACGTTTCCACGAGTGGTATCACTCGGCCATTTGATAAATCACAGTGAGACGTTGAGAGCATGGTACTCTTTCTAGGGGGGTTCAATTCACAGGAGGGTAAAGCGGATTCAGATGCTCGACCCTACCTGAATTAAACGTCTCAGACAGCATCCGTGGTTGCAAAGCAACATGCCGTATCGCGGAATTATCCCCGTTTCATCGGCTTCAAAGTCGTTGGCCAGATCGTTGATTTGATAACTCCCTTCGTGATCCCTACCACCCTCTAATCCACAACAATATTGAAAAACTACATAGATTCATTTTTGAGTTTATTTTAAGATTCATCAGATTTCTCCTCCATTGGAAATTGTGAAGATGTACTGGGTAATTTCTACAATTGATGAATACACATTATTCCTAAAAGCCTAATGATAAATGCATTTGTGGTGTTGTGTGAAAAGCAAGTTTCTCTTCCTTTTTGTTCCTAAGTGACAGAACATCAGTTTTTGGTTTCTTACTGATGATGCAACATGACATCTCTGTTAAAGGATCTGTACTTAATTATGCCAAACGTTTTGTTGCAAAAGCCTTGCCATTTTTGAGTCGTTATTGTAAAACTGTGCAATGGAACCTGCGACCTTAATTTTGCAATTGTAGAATTGCACCAAAGGCTCATGACTTCTAATTCTTTCTTCACTCGCATTGAAGACGCTTCCAAAATGCAGCTTCGTACGATGAAGCATTTCCTGTTATGGACCAGACAGACCAACAGACACGACTGAGTAACACAACAACACTACTCTTTGGAGAAGTCTCACCAAAAATGCAGATCTGACCCTTCTGCCACACATCAATATATTACATTGTATGATCGTAGTCATCGTAAATTTAATGCATTTTTTATTTTTTTTGGAAATTCATGAAAATTGGTTTCCATCCAGCTGGAGGCAGTTTAATTAATTAATTTCATTTATTTTTCTCTGAGATTGCCTTTTGTTCCCTCGTCATTGAAGTAAAGGTACAACTCAAATATATTTGAGATTGAAATAGATGGTGAAGCTACTGTGTTTAAGTGAGAAAATGAAGGGGGTGAATTTATCGTTAAAATCTATGATTTTAACATTGGAATGGGGGAAAAGCTATGGGTTCGGTGGAGCTAATTATCCACTTTTTTCACAACTTAGGGAGGAAGGCAAGCTTTCAAGACAGAGAAATGGCAGTCGGTAAGTGGACTTTAAAATTTCTATCGTTCAGGCCAGTTTTCTTGACTGTAAGTAGTAATATTGTGCAATCATATGGTAGTAATTTATCTTAGTGTTGATATTTAAAAAAATTCCCACTTGTCTGAACTTCATGTCTTCTCATGACATTATTAGCTCCCCTCCCGCATGACGGGAGACGTGTGCGTGCGTGCATGTCCAGGCCATAACTTCTTTTTTTTTACCATTTGAACTTTTTCTCTTTTTTTTAATCACATTTTCAACAAACCTTTATGATGAGAATATGGAGAAAATAATTAAAAATTGGGTTAAAATGTGAAAGGGCAAAGTCATAGTAACTATAAATAGCCCTTATGAGTCCCCAAAGCGTGTCAAGCACAAAAGTTTTTTTTTTATTTTATTTTTTTTTGTTAATGACGTCCATGTTTGTTTATTTACCATGGAGCTTCAGTATGTCTATCCATGCCATAACATTTTTACTAATTGAGCTTTCATCATCAACTCTTCAACAAACCTTCATTATGAGAATATGGAGAACACGAATTAATAAAACGTACAATTTTTTTTTTTTAACTGTCATTTTCATCATTTAGTTTGAGTACAAAGTCGACGTGGATGGGTTTTGCATTTTGAGATGCTTTCTAGTTACCCTCGCCAGAAGAGAGGGCATTGCACTTGGGTCCGTTTGTTTGTCTGTTTGTCTGTCTGTCCGCACAAAAAGCGAGTACGATTTTTCTCTGCAACCGCTTGTCGGATTGACCCAAAATTTTTTCAGCATAGGAGCGACTACTCATGTAGAATGTTTAAATGATAACTATGACGTCATAGGTCACATGGTGTGGCAGCGATGTTGGAAAAAAGGAAAAAACTTTGGACCTCTGTATCTCTGGCACCGCACCAAGGAAAAAATTGAAACTTGGCACATAGCAAGTCCTCCTCATGGGGAATAAGTGTTATTTTTATGATTATATAGTTCCCTTCAGTATGACGTCATAATTGCATACTACATCCGATCAGTATGAAAAATTTTGAGGGTCCTCTACACATAAATTCGTTTACAGAAAAAATTATTGATGTCATCAGTCATGTGGTTCGGCAGCCATTCGTATTTATTTGTTTTAAACCTTCAAAAATCTTTTCAAATGGCTGAACAGATTGAAGTGAAACTTCACAGGTATTTAGGTATCAAACTGCCTATCCATGAGAAACAAAATGTTCGCACCCTATGACATCACAGGTCACATGTTTTGGCATCCCAAATTATTAGATCCTTGTGGAGGATCTCTAAGTCTTACTCGCATTGTTGTTCTTGTGGACTTTTTTGTTTCACAGCCTACAGTTTTCATCGAAACATCCTGAAACTTGGCATATATATATATATATATATATATATATATATATATATATATATATATATATATATATATATATATATATATGTATATATGTAAAAATACGCTGCGCAGACAGTAACCATCTCCGATTTTAATAATTCCTCCCCCAAAAAAAGTTATGACGTCAAAATATCTCCGCAAATGGAAATGGCCTAAAAAATTATCTCTGAAACTAGGCAAGCTTTTTGAATTCTGTTTGCGGGAATCGAACAGGGCATTAGCAGAGATTGATTACCGCACATATGATACATCACTATGACGTCATATCAATTTTTATGACGTCATTCCTATTTTTTGACATTTTGTGTTTCACAACCCAGAGTTTTCATCGGATCTTCGTGAAACTTGCCATGGATATGCAGAATGCCCACGCGCAGGCAGTAACCATCTCCGATTTTGAAAATTCTTCTGAGAAAAAAGTTGACGTTATATCGCCGCTAATGGAAATCGCCTATACCATTATCTCCGAAACTAGGCAAGCTGTTTGAATTTTGTTTGCAGGAATCAAGCCGGGCATTAGCACAGATAATTTATCGCAAACCTGATGCATCACAATGACGTCATATTCGTTTTTATGATGTCATCATTAAGAGGACGAGGATCTTAGCTCATTCGAGCTTGTTAATTTTTTTGGTCTGGGTTCTTTTTTTCTTTTTTTTTAAATGGCTCACTTGGCTGTGCCTGGATGGGTTTGAGTTTGGGGGTAGAGGAGTAGCAGCTGAAATCCAAATCGTATCCAGATTCCTCCTGATGACTTCATCTTTTCTTTTTGCTTGTTCGGGTTCCTTCTGATTACTCCAATGTAGGACTGTACCTCTTTAGTCTTCCATTTGATTTGAATTGAATTTATTTGAATCCCACTCTAAATTCAATTGAATAATAATAACCGTCATTGGTCAGGGTCAGTTGTCCGATCAAAGCGGGACGTCTTGGTATCCGGTCATCACTGCCAGCAGTTATAAAGCGGAAGTTCTAATTATGTCTCATTCATTACAAAATACACCACACAAAACTAGTCCTGGCGAGGGTCTGCAATCTTTGATTGCTCTTTCTTGTTCTATTTTGTTTTGGATATGCTGCTGCTCCTTTCATTGGTGCATGTTCATGGTATTTTTACTTTGTGCTTCAAAAATGGGTTTGCAAGATAAGAAGAAGCATACCATGATAGCTTGGTATGTCGAAGGAAATGTGCTGCTGTCGACAACGTCAGCTCATCGAAGTAGAGTGCTTCTCAATCTGGCTTTATGGATACGGGCCGATGGGAGAGATTTCATGTATTTGGTATTTATACTTGAGGACAGAAAATTTTCTCATCTTTTGGTCTTTCGCTGTAGGATATACTGCAGTAACACTCCTAATAGCATGAACATTGACGTAAAAGCATTGCCAATTTGTGGCTTCTCCTCCTTCCAATATGAGTGACTATGATCTATTCCCACCATTAAGCATATGACGTTTGAAGAAGAGCTGAATAAATATAATCTGGTCGGGATATGCCCCAGTAATAATTGATTGACCTGGAAGTGCTGTTTTGGTCAAAAGTGAAAGAATGTATTCTAATTTTGCAGGAATAAGCTTATTCTATGACTGACTTAGGAGGGAGTTCTATAATAGGCAGCTTGGATTTTTAAATCCTTTGATTTTATCCATTTATGTTCAGTCCATTCAGAAAGTATTCACATCCCTTGACTTTTGTCGCATTTTGTTGTGTTTACAGCCTGAATTTAGAGTGGATTAAATTTTAAACAATTTTTTGTCACCAATCGACACAAGATGCCCCACAATGACAAAGTGAAAACAGGTTTTTAGAAATTCTTACACATTAATTGCAAATGAAAATCTGAAATGTCTTGAGTTGATAAGTATTCGACCCCCCCTGAGTCGATACTTTGTAGAAGCGCCTTTGGCAGTGATTACAGCTTCGAGTCTTCTTGGGCATGTCTGTATCAGCTTGGCACATCTTGATTTGGGGATTTCCTTCCATTCTTCCTTGCAGATTTGCTCAAGCTCTGTCAAGTTAGATGGGGAGTGTCGGAGAACAGCAATCTTACAAGTCTTTTTACAGATTCTCAATGGGATTTGAATCTGGGCTTTGTCTGGGCCACTCAAGGACTTTCACATTCTTGTTCTGAAGCCATTACGATATTGCTTTGGCTGTATGCTTGGGGTCATTGTCCTGTTGGAACGTAAATCTTCGCTGCAGTCTCAGGCCTTTTTGCACTCTGAAGCAGGTTCTCCTGAAGGATTGGCTCCATTTATTGTTCCCGCTATCCGTATACGTCTCCCCATCCCTACCGCTGAAAAGCATCTCCAAGGCATGGTGCTCACACCACCAAACTTCACGGTATGAGCTGTGTTGGATGGGTGATGAGCTGTGCTCGGTTTCTGCCAGACATAGCGCTTTGCATTCAGGTTAAAGAGTTCAGTTTTCGTCTCATCAGACCACAGAATCTATTGCCTCATGCTCTCAGAGTCTTTCACGTGCCTTTTTGTGAACTCCAAGGATGCTCTCATGTGCCTTTTTCTCAGGAGTGGCTTATGTCTGGCCACTCTCTCATAAAGCCTAGATTTGAGAAGTGCTGCAGAGACTGTTGTCCTTCCCTCAGGTTCTCCCATCACAGCCAGGGAACTCTAGTTCTGTCAGAGTGGTCAGTGGGTTTCTGGTCACCTCCCTGACCAAGGTCCTTCTTGCTCAGTTTGGTCGGATGGCCAGCTCTAGAAAGAGTCTGGGTAGTTCCATATTCTTTGCATTTCCCAACGATGGAGATCACTCTGCTCTTGGGGACTTTCCACACTCTAGAAATTGTTTTATACCCTTCCCCAGAACAAATTCCTCCTTGCAATTCTCTCTCGAGTTCTTAGGACAGTTCCTTGGACTTAATGGTGGAGTTTCTGCTCTGACATGCACGATCAACTGAGGGACCTCATGTTGAAAGGTGTATTTCTTTCTAAATCATGTCCAATGAATTGACTTGGCTGCAGGTGGTCTTCAATCAAGTTTCACAGATATCTCAAGGACGATCAAAGGAAATTGGATGCGCCTGAGCTTAATTTGGTGCGTTATCGCAAAGTGGTTGAATACTAGTGTGATGCAAGAAATTTCAGATTTCCATTTTTAATTAATTTGTTAAAATTTCTAAAAACATGTTTTCACTTTTCAATTATAGGGTATTAGGTGTAGATCGGTGACAAAATATTTAAATTTAATCTATTTTAAATTCAGGCTGTAACACAACAAGATGTGACAAAAGATAAGGGGTGTGAATACTTTCTGAAGGCACTGTATGTATAACCTCCCCATTTTCCAATTATTGTTGTATGAGAGGTTGTAAAAGAGCCATTTATCTCAAGTGTTCATCTTTAATTTGAGAGTACTGTAACATCATGTTTGAGAGTAAAATGTTAACCTTTGAAATGCATTGTCGATTCTTCATGAGGAGGATGCAATCGATCGAATTTGTCATGTATACGTGTGCAGAATCTTGTAAATGACCATTAAGCCCACCGCGCACGAGCTGGCGTTCACTTGTGTGACGCAACAAGACCATTGGCCACAAATTCTGTACAATCTTGTTTTGTCACCAACTGTGGCATACTAATCGACTGTCGATGACACTATTGTCAGAAAACAAAATACCGATGAAGAAATGCAGGGAGAGTATAAGAAGGGTGAAATATCAGAGCGCTGTTGCTTTGGCACAAATGCTGGTTTGTTGCCGACGGCGTGCCAGTTGAAAGAAGCGGCTGTGGGTAAAGTCCTGGGTGGAGAGGCCGGTTCAGGGAGCGTTCAACAACTTGCTCGTGGAACTTTCTGCACAGTTTATTATATATTTGGTAATTATTTTGGCAGTCGATGGGGTTGTTAAACACTCAGTTGAAGCAAAATTGTAAAAAAAATCCGGATTTTAAATGATTTTAGCCCTCATCACGTTGTCCCACCTCAGCGACCATTCCTCCATAACGAAACGTAATTGTCGTACGAAGTGATGATGTTTTGGACCCTGTCTGAAGCATGCTCTGTTATTGTATATCAATGCTTGTTTAAACTTGGGGATTCGCCGCCATCAGTCTGTCGAGGCCCAGGGTGTAAAGCCCACCATTTATGTGAGTGCTGGTGTCGGTTCAGGATCGCTGGTTCGAATGCCTCTTTGTAAAACAAACGCCTCTCCAGATGAGTCCTGCAACCCGGGATGACGCCAAAAATTGGTCAATACTTTGCTCAGCATCGGTGATCATCATAAACCACCATACACTACACACCGATGCACAACTGTTGCCAACAACACATCGTAAAAGTTTAACAATTTAATATACAGATTAAACTGTCGCAGATTGTCTTGTTGCATTACATTGGCGAGTGTACGGCTGGCTTCAGTTTAACTAATGCCTTTTCCTTTTTGCCCATGTCTTGTATTCAGTAATAATCCAATCTTAATAGGCCTTCCTTTGAATGCCCTATTTTCGATTTTGAATCTTCTTTCTTGTTCTCAACCCTTGTAATTCAATTGCATATTCTTTCTCCCCATCAAATTTCTCTTTGCTAGTTATGCCTTCAATGAATCCCTCATTTTTACTTTGTCTTTCTTTTTTTCTCTACTTTCTAATTTAGAACCCAGTGACTGGATCTCTAACCCCTCTTACCCACGTGAACTTCGGAGTTTCACCCCTCCTCCCACTGCTGCTCCTCATGGTGTCCCCGGACCACTTGCCTCATCGTCATTTCAGCAAGTACTACGTCGTTGTGGCAGCCAGCAAAATCTTGTTCCAACTGCCGGGGAGATTATTGGCCGGCAAGCACAGGGTCATGCACTGGCTTTTCCGCCTTCTTGCTGGGCACTTACCCCTGGGCAGGTCTCTGTTGTTCGTTCCAAACCTCCATTTCGGTCTAATTCTTTCAATGCCATTGCCCGGCCAAGAGCTTATAATGGCAATTCTGAAGGTATTGGAACACCAACATCAGCCAGAAATCCAAATCCATCATCTGGCTTGGCTGTAACACCTGCTCCTTATCTTTGCCCTGCTGTAAGTACACCAGTCCAAAAACCATCCCCACAAACGGCGGTTGCTCCAACAAGACCAGGTTTTCGTGGAGCAGAGCGAAAAGTACCAACTCCCGACTCACAATCTTTAGCCCCACCTTCACCCCCTGCTTCATCACCTTTGGATCCTCGCGTAAGGCCTCCGCCACCCCCATACCCAGGGAGAGAGAGGGAAGGAGCTGGAAAGACAGTAAAATTGTCTCCAAAGCCTGTGAGGAGGAGAGGAATCGAAGAAGTCCAAGGAGACAGTGGTGGAACTTGGGAGAGGATAGGAGAGTTTGGGAGGGACACGGAACTTGAGGAGGATGTCGGAAGAATTGGCAATGAAGTGGCAAGTGACGGATGGGGACCTGACCTGGATAAAAAAACGAGAGAGGGAAAACATGAATCTGAGATGAAGAATGATGATAATGTCACAATAGGAACAGAAGGATGGGGAGCCAGTGGGGAGGTTGGCCAAGAGAGATTGAGAGCTGGAGTGCAGCAAGGAGAAGCAGTGAATGAGAAGTTGAGTGTTGCATCAGCAAGGTCTGTTGAGGAAAGAAGAGTTAAATTTTCACCAAGAGCATATCGGTTCTATATGGAACAGCATGTGGAGAATATACTGAAGAACCGAGAACAGCGTGAGAGCCGGCGAGCCCAGCTTGAAGAAGAGATGGAGAAGGTGAGGGTGAAGTTGTTGGTCGAGTGGAATCGATTGATTATCTGGTAATGGTTGTGTGTGTGAAGTGTTTTGTAAATGGAGGGATATCCCAACTTGGTTCATTCAGAGAGGTAAAGTAAAATTGTGTTGGTCGATCTAATGTTGGAATAGGAGGTAAAAGTGATAAAGAAAATGGTGGTAATGTGTTCCAAATTGAACTTGAATTTGGTGGCCATTTCATTTTGAAAATTCATGTGCTGCTTCAGTATTGTGGGGAGATGGAAGCATTTATGAAATGTATGCAGGGAACAGACTGAAAGCTACAGCCAGTAGCTGAATGACTTGCCATGTGAGTTAATGTGTGAGCAATTAGGATGACCTTGTAACCGAAGCACAAATTGCAGGTGTCCCTTCCACCAGAGGCACAGCAACAAATGAGAAGGATGCTAAGCCAGAAAGAATCGAATTACATACGCTTACGACGAGCAAAGATGGACCAGTCAATGTTTCGGAGAATACACAGCCTGGGTGTGGGGGCATTTGGAGAGGTTGGTCTTATTCATCTGCTGTCTTGTATCTGATGTCATTTGCCTGGCTGAATCTTTAATTGTGTTTGTATTTTTAACATTTGAGTCACCTTATTTCTTCGTTAAAAGGTACAACTATTTCTAAGTTCTTGTGGGGTTGGCTGGGGGGGGAAGCTTGGCCCAAATCTTTCACGAACCGGCCGACCAGGCCTGATGTTCGATTACGGTTAGGGCAGGAATTTGTAATTTGGCCATGGTGCCGGATATAGCTCGCCTACTCTTCGCGAAGGCCACCATTTAACATCCACCAACTAATGCAAGCAGATGAGACGCTCGTTTAATGTCCATCCGAGGGACGGCACACCCATTGATGAGTCGCCTTGCCTTTGAAACACCAGGATGACAGTTTATAGCTGGGTCGAGCTTCAAACCCTGGCTCGACAACTTAGAGGCGAGTGTGCATACCTCAAGGCTATCTTGCCAGCCATTTGGATCACTTTGTTTCCTTAAGTTGTATGGATCACCTTCAGGCATCATAAGAAATTTTTGCATTTTCTGAATGTCTGAGTCATGTCCAAGATTTGTACAAACCAGCCTCTGTGGTGTAATGGTTCTAACCCTTGCCGAGTCATACCAAAGACTTTAAAAATGGTATGTGCTGCTTCCTTGCTTGACACTCAGAATTGTACAACAAAAAAGGATAGAACATGGACAAACAACCATAACTTGGCATCCATGGGTACGAGGAAATTCATCCTTTGTTGCTCTGCTGAGTGTGGAGAGAAAAGTGACATAAAAAGATGGCCCTGCTAGTATCCAGAATGCTTTGGGAAGTGATGCCATCTCCACCAAGCTCAGTAGCTGTGTTTGTCTGAAGTCAACTCCAGTGTCATCTCATGTATGGTATTTATCTTCACTTGTGTATTTTATAGTGATTATGACCATTGCATATAACTTTATTTTTTTATTATGCATAATGCTAAGGCTTGTATGAGAGCTAACACACATAATGTGAGACAAGAGGGGTGGGAGAGGGAAGGAAAAAACAGTGGGGAACAGAGACACGAGGAGATCTGTGGAAGGGAGAGAGATGGGGTGGGGTACACAGGGTAAACAAGATGGATGCTACAGGGACTTGCAAGTGCTTATATAACAGGGACTTTCAAGAAGGAAAGCAGGGAATTTGAACGAGGTGGGTTTGGGGCGGATTAGTGGGGGTAGAAAAGATCGAGGTTTTGGATGGGAGAAGATAAGAGATGGTGGTGAACAGCTATTTTAAAAATCTGGAGGGAAGGGTGGGATTGAAGAGAGTGTGAGAGTTTGTTACAAAGGTGGGGGAAAAAAGAGAAATGAAAGGGTGAAGATGAGCAGTGATTTGTGATTTTGGTAGTTTTACCAGAAGGGCGTTGCTGGCCGACCTTGAGTGCCCTACCAAAATATGGGAGGGGGACACATTTCAGACAGAGTAGGGCAAGGCCGGAGAGGAGACGGTCAAAGACAGAAAGACCAGCGAACTGCCTGCGGTGAGAGAGTGACAGACTCAAAGACTCAGCCTCCTCGCGGGAGATACCAATGATCCGAAATGCCTTGGTTTCCACAGCGTGAAGCCGAGAAAAGAAAGAGGTGGGAGCACCAGCCCAGAGGGGAGAGCAGTACTCCATCAGGCTGCGGACAAGAGCTTTGTATGTGGTGAGGAGCTCAGGGTTGCCAAGGAAGGACTGCACGACGGAGGATGCCCAGTTGGCGACTGGCTTTTGAGGCTAGTTTGGAAATGTAGCTTTCGACATTTTGAGGCTAGGCGACAGATGGTACCACAGAGGGTGAAGTCATCAGCAAAGAGATAAAGAGGATTTTCCAGAGTTGGAGAGATCATTGATGAAAACCAAAAAAAGAACAGGGTCCAGAACACTGCCTTGAACTCCAGCCTGGACAAGAAGAGGGGTTTGAGAGAACTCCATTAAGGGCCACACGTTGGCTGCGACAACAGAGGAAGTCTGCCAGCCATGAGTGGAGATGTCCTTGGATACCATAGGAAGAGAGTTTGTTGAGCAGGGCAGGGTGCCAGATAGTATCGAAGGCACGTGATACGTCGATGGAGATGACCAATTTCATGTCTGGCATTGAGTATCTCCATCCATTGTTGGGAGAGCAGAAGCAGCATATCTAAGGTAGAGTGACCTGATCTGAATCCAAATTGATGATCGGAAATCACCCATCCAGGATTGTAACCCGAGCCAAAGAAACTGCTTTGGGATAAGCAATGTTCTATAGATCTTTAATGTTCATAAGTTTATGCAAGCACGTGGGACAGCTGACTTGATATTCCTTCCCCCCCCCCCCAAAAAAAAAATCATCAAAACAAAATCGGCTTGCTCTTTGATGTAGCATCCCACCATTGAAGCAATAGAACCACAGATTGTAGTCAGATCCAATTGCATCAGCAAGTTTGATCATATTTGAGAGGTGGATTTTGCTCCATGCAGAGCTGTTGATTTGGAATGGGAGGAGGGGAACATATCGTTGACCAATTTGCTTTTGGCTGCAGGTTTGCCTTGTACGCAAGTTAGACACAGGTGCTCTGTATGCCATGAAGACCTTGAGGAAGAAAGATGTTCTCAGAAGGAACCAAGTGGCTCACGTAAAGGCTGAAAGGGATATTCTCGCAGAGGCAGACAATGACTGGGTCGTTCGTCTGCACTATTCATTCCAGGTATGTTTTGACTTTGATGTGAAAAGATTTCTCTTCTCAAAAACTGAGTCCACCTTGATGTTCATTATTTCATTCTCTGTTCATGTTCTCTTCTCTTACTACTTTCACCTAAGACTCATGGCTGTACATAAATCACATGCAGGACAAAGGCATTAATAGACATCAACGTATTTTTACAGAAGTCGCAAAGACATTGGCGGACGATGGACAAACAAATGGTTTATGGAATTTGAACCTCAGTTCTCTGCATGATGAGCCAAGGGGTTGAGATAGAAATGCTTGCAGGTCAATTTGGCATCTTAATTTGTTTTTTGTGAACTTTCTAGATTCCTGCTTGGATAATCCTCACTTATAATGTTTGCTTTTTCCAAATAAAATCAAATCTTGAATGCAAATTTTGACACGGTTTATATATAATGGGCACGATTGCAAATGTATTGTGGGGGGAAATGATATGGAAATCGATTGGCACCAATGACTGCAGTTAGTTATTAATTAATGATGTACAAAAATCGTTTTAAAACCTTAAATGTAAGAACAATGAAGGGTGATGTCGGGTTTCCAAGGAATCTCCAGTTTGCGATTTGATCATGGGGTGTCACACCATCACGAGGCAATTTTTTTTTCTTTGTTCTTATGCAGCACAAGGCTGCGGGGTTGCATCATTGGCTGAGGCGCATGCAGCTGTGCTGCTGATGCAATGCCCTCTGCTGGTTAGAGCAGGAATTTGGAATTTGGCCATGGTGCTGGCAATAATTCACCTACTCTTTGCGAAAAACACAGTGGGATCTTTGACATCTACTAACTAATACCAGGCAGGATGCCCAGTTTAACATCCATCCGATGGACGGGCACACACATGTCGATGAATCATTCTGCCTGTGAAACACTGGGATGACAGTTTATAGCTGGGTCGGAATTCAAACCCAGGCCGGACAGCTTCGAGGCGAGTGTGCGTACATCTAAAGTCCAAGCCCTCCTCTCAACCCATGAGGCAAATGATCAGATCAAACTACCAAATTGGCATCAATGTTTTCCAAAAATGTTATCCACTCCTCTTTAAAAATATTTATTTTTATTTTGGTCTTGTAGCATTCCATTTATTATGAAAAGTTTTTACTTTTCTTTTCTTTTCTTTTTTTTCAGATTAGATTCTCAAATAATGATAATGAAGAAAGCTTTGATGTTAAAATGAAATGTACAAACACTTGTGAATCAAACTGCAGTTGTCACCATTTCTGAAAAGTATTTAAGTAAACAAGTTGTCCCTCATGCATTGATGTATTTGATAAGGGATGGACATCTTCCAAGTCGCACGACTTGTGATTGAGTCTGAGAATTGCTAATTTGCTTTCCAAAAACTTTTTTGTAACAAGATTAGCAAGTTTGGTTACCTCCCTGCCCACCTCTCCTCCCCCCCACCAGCCTTCCTGAACTGCACAACTTTTTTCCCTTTCTCTTAATTTATTTGCTCCCTCCTCTCTCCTTCTTCCATCCTGTCCTCCACTTTTCCCCTTTTCTCTGTTGTCTTTGGTTTGTCTTGTTGAAAATGCCTTGCTTTTACTGTGGCTTTTTTTTACTTACCTCCTTCACAGGACAGAGATAACCTATATTTTGTCATGGACTATATCCCTGGCGGTGACCTTATGTCACTGTTGATTCGTCTTGGTGTCTTTCCTGAGAACTTGGCTCGTTTCTATGTGGCCGAATTGACACTCGCTGTGTCCAGCGTGCATCGTATGGGATTCATTCATCGTGATGTGAAACCCGACAACGTCCTTATCGATCGTGATGGCCATATCAAACTTACGGATTTCGGCCTCTGCACTGGCTTCCGCTGGACACACGACTCTAAGTACTACCAAAACGGTCAGTTATGATACAGTCTTCATTGTGGGATGCTTCGATTTATTTTTTGATTGTGGATAACTACATTTGGGTCTGAGTGTTTGCTTTATTGTCTATGGTCTATACCATACAATAAAGCAATAGACTTTTGATGATTTTCAGAAATGCTTTGCTTGGCGTGTTTCCTGATTCTGTCGACTTTTAAGTATTGTTTCAATGTGCTTGAAGAAATATCGATTGTAGAATGATGCATTCTTGGAGCAATGTTGCAGCTCCTCCTTTGTCACTCTCGCTGTCATTTGCATCTTTCCCGTGTCTTACAGGAGACCACGTGCGACAAGATAGTTTGGAGGTTGGAGCATTGTGGGACGATCCTGGGGAACTTGACACGAAGCCTTTGGCACGGCGGGCAGCTCGGTCAGGCCAAAGAGGTTTGGCACATTCATTGGTTGGGACTCCGAACTACATGGCCCCTGAGGTGTTGACGCGTACAGGTGAGAGATGGGAAAATGACGATTTTGTGAAGGTGTAGGAAAGAAAATGCTTAATGTGATTTATTCCTCTGCCACATGCTCAAGCTGATTCCATCGTCTGTCGCCCTCCCGTCATCCTTAGCCGTCGTGTCCCTGTCCATCAGGGCTAAATTTGTGGGTTTTTTATTTTAACCATTTGAGCTTTTGTAGTCAAATTTTCAACAAACCTTTATGATGAGAATATGAACAACACTAATTAATGAATTTAACCAAAAAAACATTCACTGTTTTCGTCTCATCGAGTTAGTTTCAGTACAATACGGACGCGCACAGGCTTTGCATTTTGGGATGCTTTCTCGTTTCTTTGGTGTGAATCAACCAGAGTCAAAATCACCACTGACCTCCCAGAGACCCAGGTTCAGGGTGGACATTCCACCCATGATGCCACAGTCTGGATTTGAGTAAAAGGAAATGTTTTAAATGAGGAAAAAAAAATTTGCATTAAAGAATTGTGCAGATTTAAAAAAAAATTATTGTTAAATAATTTTGCTTCTTTTTGTGTTTGTTTTATGCAGGTTACACTCAGCTCTGTGATTGGTGGAGTGTGGGTGTTATTTTGTATGAGATGCTTGTTGGACAGCCACCATTTTTGGCACCAACACCAGCTGAAACGCAAATGAAGGTTTGTTGTTTTTATTATTTATTTCCTTTGTGATATCTGCTAACTGCAAGGCCTGCCCAGTCACCCCACCCATCCAAGTGGACCCGAGTATGCGCATATATTTTTGGCTGAGATGTGATGTTATCTTGGGGCTGCTGAATCCGTTAATTGTATCATGACATAATTTGAAAAGGCAGCAACAGAAGGATTTATTACCTCCGCCACCAAAGGTGGATGGGGGTTATGCTTTCACCCCCGTCTGTTTGTTTGTTCTTTGCAAAATCGAAGATTTTCAAGTATATTGGTTGGTCTGGTGTTATTCTGTCTGTTTGTTTTTATGTCGATCGCCTTCAAGTCACATTTTTACTCTGATCTTCACTTCACCACTTGGTAGAGGTAGTGGCAAGCTGGAAGCCTATTGTTTTTGAGGAAAATAGGTCAAAAGATCAAGGTCACAAATCGTCAATTTTCAACCGATTCACTTGATATCAATGTATAGACTATATAAAACTGAAAAAAAAAACATGGGGGAACGGTGAACCCTCGTTGAGGTGACGTCTTTGTCGACCCCTGGGAAATATGCCTTAATTATGTACTATTTGAATGTGAGTACGTCTATTACATATGATTGGACCTTGACTATGTTTATCAATTACAGAGGATTGGAGTCAACCTTTAGAGCCCTTCCACCTTTTAGACTCCTTTCGACCATTTTAAATCTTTTATATCCTTTGGTACTTTTAAGACCGTTTATCTATATATTACTAAAACTCTCATCTTGTATGTATGTTCCTGAAATATAGCGCAAAAATTTTAGTGCCACCTTGCTCACCATTCTCCTGCGGTGTGCAGTATCAAGTTTTGTTAAAATCGGACAACGAAAAACTGATTAAAAAATCAATTCCCGATCAGTCAAGTACTCTTCGGGAGAATTTGATCGATGCAAACAACCTCAGCGGCATAGTTCGCTGGAGCTATCTTTTTTCTTTTTTTTTGAAATAATTTTGTTCATCAACCGCTGTCACAACGGGAACCCAATGGGTTCACGGGTCGTCTAGTATATTACTAAAACGCTCATCTTGTGTGTGTGTGTGTGTGTGTGTATGTATATGTGTATGTATATGTATATATACACACACACACACACACACACACACACACACACACGACGACCCGTGAACCCGTTGGGTTCCCGCTGTGACAGCGGTTGATAAAAAAAAATCATTAAAAAAAAAGATAGCTCCAGCAAACTATACCGCTGAGGTTGTTTGCATTGATCGAATACTCCCGAAGAGTACTTGACTGAATTGGGAATTGATTTTTTAATTTTTTTCGTTGCCCGATTTGAATGAAACTTGATATTGTACACCGCAGGAGAATGGTGAGTAAGGTGGCCCTAAAAGTTTTGCGCTATCATATACAGTTTTGGCTGTATTTCAGGAACATACATACAAACATACATACATACAAAATGAGAGTTTTAGTAACATATATATATATATATATATATATATATATATATATATATATATATATATATATATATATATATATATATATATATATATATATATATATATATATATATATATATATATATATATATATATATATATACAGTGGTACCCCCAGAATCCGAATTTAATTTGTTCCAGGAGGCTGTTCGGATTCCAAAAAGTTTGGATTCCAAAACTATTTTCCCAATAAGAAATAATGGAAAGTGAATTAATCCGTTCCTGGACCCCAAGAAAACCCACTTTCAAGACACTTTCAACTGAAATTACCCATGTTTAAGGTAAAATAAGATGAGTAAATGACCTTTCTGAGTCATGAATCTTCTTCCAAGCCTGGGGGATGAGCAGGAGCGTTGTCGCTTCTTCCATCAGTCTGGATGCAGCTCCAGCCTATCAGTGGCCATTGGGATCCAAAACGTAAACTGTTCAGCCTGGTGGAGGTATGTAATTAACCATGAAGCACCAAGTGGTGTTTTATATCCCAGTACTCTCTGTGGAGACACAAACGTGCCGTTTTCACCGCACGGTTCCATGGGAGAGAATCAAGAGGTGAAGCGATTGGGTGATGCAGCATGACGTCACTACCATGCTCGCGAAAAAACGTTGAGTTCGTTAAAGCCGATTCGTCAGAGGGTTCATTGAATGAGTTCGCTTCACGACGGGTTTTCGCACTTTTATCGCTTCTTTATTTTTCAGAATCCTACACACGGTCGATTTCGGCAGCTCGAACATGGCAGCGAGATCAGACACACGCGTACCGCTCTCATGCTTAGCGATAAGTTCTTTCTTCAACTCAATTGTCGTTCTCACGGACTTCCTCTTACTCCTATTTGCTTCACTGCTCTTCTTGGTTGCCATGGTGAATGCACAAGGGTGATAATTATCATAATAATAATTGTAAATATTATTGAATGGTGATAATAAAAATAATTGAAGAAAAAAAAACAGCACAAATCAAGGTGAAAACACGAGGTAAAGTAGCGATCGACACACGAGAGATGCTTTCACGAGTACTTCCACCGACGAACTGAATGAACAAAGTGTGAAGATGCAGGTCGAACAGGCGGGGGAGACACGTGAACAAACATGAACGCCGCGTTGTGTTCGGTTTTCGAAAATGTGTTTGGTTTTTAGGGCAAATTTTTCTCGAAAAAATTGTTCGGATTCCAATTTGTTCAAACAATGGGGCGTTCGGATTCTGGGGGCATGACGGTATATATATATATATATATATATATATATATATATATATATATATATATATATATATATATATATATATATATATATATATATATATATATATATATATATATAGAACAGAATCCCGAGAGGGCCTTGGAGGAAAGGTGTGAGAAGCAAGGTAATTTACCATGGTTCTCCTGCACTAATTTGCGGATTAGCAGGAGCACCGTAGACTGCAGGATCGGACCCAGGGTCGTTCGGGGTCACATGGGGACCCGGGGTTGTTGCACGCAGACAGTCAGACATCCAGGAGGTGCCGTGCTTGGAAGCCGGTATGACGCACGTGCACAAGATGTGGGGCAGTTACGCCACCAATGACTGTGTGTGAGCAGCTGTGAGAGTTGCAAAGATAAAGGACATTCAAAATGGCCTGTGAAACTGTGCATGGCCTGCAGTGCTAGGGAATGCTGCCCCCAGCAGCTGGTGAGAGAGCTGTCACGAGCAACCATGACATGGCATTGTGCTGGATATTCACTGCCTCATGTTCCTCGTTAACTGTTTTTTCTTTTGCAGGTTTTGGGCCATGGAAAGTGTAAATATTAAAATGTACATAATTATTGTGAGCCCAACTGTTTATGTTTAGTTTCAAATTCTGGCAATTTTAGCAAAAGGCTGTCCGTGTGAGTCGGTTCATTGAGTTATGCAGCACATTAGGTTTCATTATTTTTGGGACGTGTATGGAACTTTGAAATGTCACTCTCCGGGAGCCATAGGTAATTTGTTTAAGAGAAAAGTACACCTTCATGCTACACGATGGTTTGGTGACTCAGGACGAGTCTGGTTAAATGGAAGGGGTGGGGGGGGGGGGTAGTATTGCTGATTTTTGAATCCGGCTCTCCCCCGAGGTAATGGCACACAACATATAGTGTTGCCGAGGAAGTTATTTCAGAAGTATTCGTTTTAGATAGGCCTTTCCTTATTTGTTATGGGTTTATGGCTCATATGCGTTGCGTGGACTTTCGGCAGCTCTTTATTCACATTCTATTTTACTTTGTACACATGACCTCTCTATCATACAAGCATGCAGACCACAGCAACAGCAGCAACTCATTTGCATATGCGTGCCCTTTCACATTCAAATCGCTCGCCATTACCCAACAGACGCATTAACTCAGACTTCACCAGATTTAGACCACAACTTTCATACAATCACCACAATGCCTTCGTTTTTTAAAAATCATCACACCATCGAACCCCAACTCAAGCTCACCTACACCTCACCACTGACGCCACAATGAACGACCACCACCAGAAATCACCACACTGAAAGCTCAGCGCTACACCACCGCTACCATTGCTAAACCACTTCAATCATCACCAATGCCAACACCACTTTTTAGGACCAACAAGGAACAAGGGAGCGGCCCATACCATTGTAGATACTCTCATCTGGATGTTCTAGGATGTAGCTTGAAGCGTAAATGTGCACGAGACTCCGTTCAAAAGTCTGCTCAAAGCCTGAGTTTTCTGCTCAATTACGGCCCCCCTTAGGTGTCTGGCATGTGTTCGTGGCGGAGTACACAACCAAATGCCCCGTCGCCATGTTTATGTCAGAGCTAAGTCGCGTGGCCGATTTCAGGGCAAGTAAGGGTATTTCCGCTGCCAAAGCCTCGCATGGGTGTAGGTAGCACCAGATAATGGGTCATACACCAATGAGGGCGCTGGAGAACACCCAAATCTCCGCATGTTCCACCCTCAAGCACCGCCCCTGCGGGGAGATTATAAAGGGGTGCTTGGTTTTCTGGCACTCACTTCTTGCTCTTAGGGTCACATAGCGGAACGAAGCTTGACGGAACCAGCAGAGCTTGACCAAGGGAATAGAACTGAGTCCACTTGCAAGCGGGATACACCAGACCGAATGCTGCCTTAGCTCTTTAAACACTTTCACGTACAGACATTTTTAAATTCGTGTTAGGCCTATCTTCTCACATGTTCTTTTCTTTGTTTCCAAAAGCCACTGACCCACATCTTTACACCTTCCTTTTTGCCCCTCATCTGCTAAGCACTGCATCCCTCATTTTGCACCTCCCTCTGACCATGCACAGTAGATACCCTCAGTTTTCCTCCCACCCCCCCTCCCCCTTATATGCCTGGTGTTGGCTTAATGGTGGTTTTAATGCTGGTGGTGGGCTTGGGACCCTAGGGTCATGAGCTCAAATCCCGCTCTCCGTTGAATTAACACCAGATGGGGTTGACTCATCCTGTCATCCTTCTGAGATTGGCAAAATGAGTACCAGCTTTCTGAGATGATTGAGCAATTCACAAATCCTGCGCCGGAGTGGCAACCAGTCAAGAGTGGTGCCCAATAGCCCAGGAGACTACTTTGGCACCACTGACACTCTCTCTATACAGAGTATGGTCCCCTCCCCTAATCAGCAACTGGGAAGCGTTGGTCCATCGACCGCGCGAGCTAACAAGGAGGTCGCAAACGCGTCGTTTTTATTTCATCGTTCTTGCTCTTTAACCTTCCTCAGGAAAGATTCTGATGGCGTCTGTCATGTTGGTATAAGATAAGATTGTCGAAGTTTGAGGATCGGTTTCGCCCTGCAGTGTCTCTCTCTCTTTTTGTAAATATGTGTATTTTCTTCTGCCACACCTCATCAATCCTTGCTTTCACCTGCTGTACAAATTGCTGTGCATTATAATCCCTTTTATTGCACACATACTTTTCCTCACCCCCACTTCGAGATAAATTGTTTATTTTATTGGGTCGCCGAAATAGGTGACCCTTATTGTCAGTAATTCTGTCTGTTTGTTTGGATGTTTGTTCGTTTGTCATCAGCATAATTGGTAGTAAACATGGGCGGATTTTGACCAAACTCAGGTGGCAGGTACATCTTATGACCTCGTGCTTTGGAAATTGTGATGGTTGCTAGGGATGCTTTGGTTCCCTAGCAACAACCAAAAAACCTTCAAAATCGGTACCGTTCACGCAAAATCAATTCCGAAAACCATTATCCCACGTAGGATTATGAAATTTGGCACGAATGATCTACAGGTGATGCTCTATCAAATATATTCCGGTTTTTGTGATATATGGAATACTTTACCCGCAGCGCCCTCTACAATTAGGGTATGCGCAAAAATTGGCGAAAATTGAAGGCCCCCTAGCGACCAGGTGAGTGCATCGATACGAATGAAACTTTGCAGGTTATTGGTACTCAATGAGTATGACAACTTTGCCTCAGGACATAGACCGATTTCACTTAGGTCAGGGGTCAAAGCTCAATTAGTGCAGAAATCAATAATATGCGAGAGCTGGAGGTGCCTTCGTGCCAAATGCTACTCCTCCTAGGGTTATGGTCGGATGGTCATGAAAATTCGCACTAATCGTCTGGAATACATTGTGCACAAAAGATCGAGCCGGATTTTCGATTTAGATCTTTGTTCACCCACAGCACCCCCTCGAACTTTGGGGATTTCCGATTTCAAACCGCATTTTCGGTACTTTTCATTCAAATGGATACCGAGTAGTTATCAGTAGATGGAACTGGATGAGATTTGATGTGCACAATCTTAAGGTGATTCCCTATCCGCTATATGACATCCCTTTTGTTCAATATCTTATAGTTTCCATGCTCGGCGACCCATCGCCGCCTACCGGCTTGTAAATGTTCTTTGCTTGTCACGTCCTTTCCTCCAATGCTGCAGCATAGTCCATAAGCAGTGTTTTACCAGGAAGTCTTACCCTACCGACTTGCTTTTGTTAGCCAGTGCATACTTGGCAGCTCCGCTCGACTACACCTGACCGGGTAAGTTAACACAAGTACGCATCGAGGGCACAAAACTCACTTGGTGCGGTCAATCCACCGGAAACGTTAACACGCAAAGTAGTGACACCCTGCCAGGAACGGCAGTACCGATCAGTATTCATGGTTGTTTAACAACCCTCTGAAGCACAGGGTTATCCGTGCTCTGGCCTCAGGGCCGGGCGTTTGAGAGGGACCCGAGTGCTTCCCCTCGTGGTGAGCTTTGAACACTGGATCCGAAACAATATTGTTTAAAAATAAATGGGTGCAACAAGATTTGAAACATGAACTGCACTTTTTATCTGAATTTCAAAGAACTTCTTTCGAACTGCTCTTCTTCAGGTTAAGATACCAAAAAAGCTCATGTGTATTGTTTGCAGTTGTACAAGTTATCATTCTACGTTTTCCATTGTACAAGACTGTTGCACCTTGTTTTATCACTGTTGTTTACCTGATTTCCATGCATGAGTTTGCTCTGTTTTCTCAAGTGTTTTTAATCTAAACATTTGCAACAGAGCTCAATAAAAATATATAATGCTCGCTCATTCATGGTGAAATTGAAATTGAAAGGGAGTGGCAGTATTAATTGGATATTCTCAATCGTATTTTATTTCTCTTTCAACAAGGTAATCAACTGGCGAACAACCCTGCGGATTCCACCAGAGGCCTTGCTCTCTCCAGCTGCCTCTGATCTCATCCTCTCACTTTGTCGAGCTGAAACGGATCGGCTTGGTGGACCAGCTACTGGTGGTGTCGAAGTGATTGTAGAGCACCCCTTCTTGGATATTTATGGCCTATTTGGCCCCTCTGCAGATCCCCATTCCATTCCTGCTCCGTACGTCCCCAAGATCGCTCACGCTACTGACATTTCAAACTTTGACCCTGTGGAAGAACCTGGGATTACAGCCGCAGGTAGTGATGGAGAGAAGCAGGAGGAAGCAGGGGAGGCAGACAAGAAACAGGAAAGGGGTGTTGGTGGTGGGAGAGTTGAATCTGAGCTGCCATTCTTCGAGTTTACATTTCGGAGGTAAGTACTTTCTTTCAAGGCAGGTAAAGCATTTTAATGGGTATAGAAGGGGTGGTTTGAAGTAAGATGAGCAAAACGTTTTTACTACCTGTCATTTTTGAAGTTTTTCAAGGACAATTTACATATGATTGTAAAAGTAATATAAATTTAGCCTATCCTTACACTTCAATGTCTTCTCCCTTTTTATTTTCTCTCAATCTCATTTGCTCCCCCACTTTTGTCCTTTTCATGCATACTTAATATGTAGATATCCTTATGTATTTGCTCTGTTTATTTTTGTCACTTCTAATTCCATACCCGAGTTGTTTCAACTGTTTTTTTTTTTAATTAATTACCTGTTCTATCAGTAGCTTTTATTTTTGCTTTCCTGTTTCCTGATCCTCAGGTTCTTTGATGATGCAGGCTTACCCTCTGGAGCTTCGCACGTAGTTGGAGGAACTGGCACTGGAATTGGAGCCGTGTTTGTATGAGATAAAAGGGAGATTAGCATTTTGTAAGAAGAAGAACAAGAAGGAAAAATTTGTTTTCGGTGTTACTGGTTTATTGCCTGAAGAAAAATGATCATACCAAAATTTTAGAAATTCTCTATGTGTACGTACATGGTGATCCATAATCAAGTCCCTGTTTTAAATAAAGAAATACCATGTTGTTAATGTTAATAAAACACCAAAATGATTTTTTTTTTGTCCCTCTGAAAGGCTATTATGCTGTTTAAATTTGTGAACATTAACAGCAAAAAAATTTCCATCGTTCGATAACATTTTCTACGAAACGCCGAAGAAACTCCTCTGGAAAATCGGCAAAAACATTGCAAATAGAACTTTATAATTAATCCAAATTGGCTGCCTTGCAGACACCCACTTCTTCTTTAGTCCTGTTGTGGAATTTTTGGAAGAAGAAATTTTGAAGCATTTCCAAGCATCTGTCCATTCATTGTGTCGTGGAAGATGTAAAGTCCAATGAGTTGGGTTGAAGTAATTCCGCACCAAACGAGCAGTTTTGGCCGACTTTGGCTGTGTTCGACTGTCGTTTCTAGATCATTTCCTGACCAGTAATGACAGTTGTACCTATTGACAAATCCACCAACATGGAAAACAGCCTCGTCAGACCAGATTAATGCTGTGGAACACATCTGGACTGTCATTCCACTGAGGGAAATGTTCACTAACTTCATTATCACTGGAAATAACTGCTGAACATCATGAGGTTTGTATAGTTGCCATCCCATGTCTTTCAAAATTGCCGGAATTTTAAGGTGGACTGTGCTAACCCGGATTAACATGCCACTTCACTATTCATATCTCCTGCTCTACCCTCCTTATGATCTGCATTTTAGTTTCTAAAGAGATGGATTTACGTTGCACTTTGTTAAACGTTTTATTCACTTACCAAGTAAGGCCACTAGCATGAGCTGGACGTTTGGATGAAATCATTGTGGTAATAAAATCACTATCACTCCAAAAAAAACACTATATATATATATATATATATATATATATATATATATATATATATATATATATATATATATATATATATATATATATATATATATATATATATATTTAACACTAGTATCTCAAGCAATGTATGCCTGGTGTTGGCTTAATGGTTAGGGTGGTGGGCTTAGGATCCGAGTATCCTGAGTTCAAATCCCACTCGGCTGTTGAATTAATACCAGGTGGGGTTGACTCTGCCTGTCATCCTTCCGAGGTCGGCAAAATGAGTGCCAGCATGCTGGTATCCTGTGTCGGAGTGGCGACCTGTCCAGGATTGTACCCAATAGCCAAGGAGACTGCTTTGGCAGCACCAACGCTCTGCACAGAGTATGGTCCCAGTGGATGGATGGATCTCAAGCAATGGTGGGCGGGAGAGGGAAGGCTGGTGAAGTGCGTTGCTGATTGGGTCGGGTGATGGAAATTGGCGAAGCTCTTCCCTGATTGGCTGCTGTTTTGGGCATTTTTTTTGGGGGGGGGGGGGGGTGGTCGACTTGATTATGGATCACCATGCATGTATATATGTGCGTGGATATATATATATATATATATATATATATATATATATATATATATATATATATATATATATATATATATATACACATATCTGAACTTTATAGAATCGAAAGCTGCTTGGCGAATTTTCCTCAAAATTTGCATGTATTCTTGGGGTACTCAGGCTTCGGTCATGGTCATGAAATAATCTCTCCCCCACTAGGGTGGGGAGACGACATGCAATTTCTGCTTGTACTTGTGGCAGAGTGCGTGTTTTAACCACTTACCCCTGCTGGTGGGAGGGGGTATTGTCGAGAAATGACATGATGTAGTGCAAGTCATCATCATCATTTCGTTTTCAGCACATGCTGACTGGTTTGCATCATTCTCAGGTGCGCTGATGCAGTGCCCCTTGTAGATTAGAGCAGGAATTTGTAATTTGTTCAGGGTGCCGGCGATAGCTCACCTACTGTTTATGAAGGACACTGTGGGATCTTTAATGTACACTAACTAATGCCGACAGACGCGATAGTGCAAGTGGTTCACCGATTCACTGACACCATATTTTGCTTCTGCAGGGAGCAGGTATTACGTAGTTTTATAAAACCTATACAGTTATTAGCAGATTAATTTTTTTCCCACACTTTCGCTTTCCCCACTTGGACAAGATTGCAATTGTTTTGTTTATGGCCTGACACAAGAAAGCCTTTCCCATTGATGTTCTAATGACGTATGTGGCAATAGTGCTGTAGTCTCCTCCCGCCCACCCCTCTGTATTGTTCATTTCTTTAGTCACTGTTGTCAAAAAATATGAACCTGACTCGACAGTCACCACACTACTACACCTTTTTTCTTTTTATTATTTTTTCTTTTTCTTTTTCTTTTTGCTGTTTAAATCGTTCTCCCAAATCAATTTTCAGCTGTGGGAATGGATAGGAATCTGTTGTTGCCATGTTTGCAAGGTGAGACCAAGCTAATGTGAATTTGCTTGTGTGTATATATGTATATGTATATTGGAACAGATAGAACTCTAATAAGGCCAGGCTTGGTTGTATGTGAAGGCACTGTTGAAAGATGATTACCTGGGATGTATTTGGCAAATGAAAAGTAGTTTTGTGCTTTGGAAGCAAAGTTTATGCAATAGAGCAAAATTTGTTGCCATGAAAATACAAGTACAATGCTGGAAATGTTATTTGGAGAATTTTACTGAAAAGTAATAAAACATTTCCAAAACGTTTCAGTATTTTGTCAAGTTCAAGATTTGTTGCTTTCCTCCTCTTATATCGCTTCCCCCATATCTTCTCTTCTTTTTATAACCCCTGACATCACATCACACTTTTCTCAAAGGTGTATACTCTGAATTTTGTCTGCTTCTATAAATGTTTTCCAAACCATTGAAATAAAGTTCTTAATTTATTTTAACTTCCTAATTTTATGTCCTGTCCAGAGGTTGTCGGTATTCAGATTGATTACATGGGATTGTTTTTCTTTGCAATTTTTTTTTTGTATACATTCTATTCAGAGTCGATGCTTGTGGAAGAGATAGTTGAGTACACTGAACAGGACAAAAGGAACAGCAGAGATGGGAGGGGGGAGACACCAACAGTAGAGCTGAAGGCCAAGATAGAGGAATGCAAACAAAGAATGGGTGTGGGGCAGGAGAGGATGCATGGGGGTGGATAAGATGGAATCAGACGGAAACTCTGTCACGAAAACTGGAAATTTGGAGGGAGGAGGGATTGGGGTGTGTGTTTAATGATAGTATAAAATATGGTTTTGGATTGTGGACAATCTGAGATGGAGATGAACAGCTGACTTACAGACCTGTCAGGAAGAATGAGATTGAAGACAATGTGGAAGTAGTCGATGATAAATGGGGCTTCTGGGACATCCATTCAAATGAATGGGGGAAAAGGAAAAAACTTTGACTCAAGCCCCAAAAGCCCAAAATGGGAGACTGATTTTCTCTCCACCTATCCCCTTCCCTCCCATACAAGCAAATGTAAAATTGAGACTTACTGATTAAAGCACTTCTTCCCCCCAACATAATCACAGTCCTTTTATATTTTCATTCCACTGAAAGAGCGAACCAACAAATATTTGCCCATGTTCTACTTTAGGGAATAACTTCATTTTCTTATAACATTCATTTCCATCGAGTATATTCACAAAGAATAACTTGGAACTTGGTTTTTGTTATAAGTGTCTTTGTTGAGCAGAAATAAAATGACAAACTTCTCTTCATGCTCTTGTTTGACTACCTCCTGAGCCACATATCATTTTGAGATTGTAGTAAATTGTTTTTTCATTGTTCAATTGATAACCATCAAAGTTTTCAGTCCATTCAAGGATATTAATTTTTTTCTTTACATCTTCCAACTTATTTGTAATTAAATTTATCCGCTTATTTGTTTTATCTACTTTTATCCCGCTTATTTCTTCAAGAAGACTTATTTGATATTTCTCACATTGTTTATGTTTCCCATTTAAATACCAAGGCTGATTACATCTCCACTCTTTGGTTTGGTTATTGCTTAGTTCTATAATTTATAAATCAGTAAAATGATGGTGGTTGCCTTTAAAAATTCCCAACCCAATATCTTAACACTTATGCTTATAACCATAAGGGAGACTATTGATTCCATTCTCTAAAAAATATATCCTTTATCATCAAAAGCTCCTAATGCTTTCTTATATATCTCTTCTATATATTGTTGCGGTTGAGGAAATTCGCAAACCACCATTCAGGTCCCGTAGGTGAGATATATCTGTAAGTACATGTGTAGTTAGCCCCAAACCCGTTGTTTAGAGGGAATAAATGTGATTCATTCAGGCTGCGACTCATCATCAAAGACACGGGTAGGATCCACCCGGTCTCACGGCCCACAGGCCCCGTCTGCCCCTTTGTCTTTGAGGGTTGCCCTTTTCTTTTGCTTTAGAGTAAATGTGTTGGCGGCGCTGTCTGCAAAGTAAAACTGTGTAAGTGTTGCCGTGTGCTCGCGTAGTCGGTAGTAGATCTGCATTGTTGTGTTTCTTTTGTTACATCTGCTTTTGGTGCATAATTGTTGTAATTGTATATGTGTGCTCTCCGTGTGCCGCGGAATAAATGTGAATTATGTTGAACTGTTTTTCCAGTTTCGCTTCGTCTTTTCTTTAATTGAATCTCCATCTTGCTTCACGTAAAGGGTTGGTAGTGGGCTTAATACGCCCGATAATTAATCGGAACCGTCGAGGCCGACGATAACACCGCTCGGTTATCCCGATAGTACGGAACGGGTCGCTTAAGTGGCCCGTGTCCGGAGTCGACCTGCGGCGAGGTGCGATCGCCCGGTCTACCCTCCGCGTGGGTACTTAGGTAGGTCGAATTTGGCGAACCCTATCCCACGCGGGGGCCGATTGGCACGATCGTGGTGAGGCCGAAAGGCCCACCCGTGACTAGCTCCCGGCGTTAGTCCGAGAGGGTCACGACAGAATTGTCCGTCCGGTGGGCGACGTGCCGCGATTCGAGTTACGTGGCCGTTCGCACGCCGGTGGGCGCGAATTCGCAACAATATAATTGATGTTTATAACTTATTGTATTTATTTTTCTGTACTCTTTCTTCTTCATGTTTAAAGTTTATTGTTTCCTTGATTATATTTTTCATTATTCCCTAAAGCTGCAAATCACACATTTCAATGTTATTATTATCAATATATGTAAAAGCATAAGACTTTGATCTCAATCCTATAAATTCACTCATGACCTTCCCACCCAATTCATCTTTAAACTTACCAATAACCTTTTTATTCTTTCATGAAAACAACATCACCTGACTTATAATTACTTGTTTCATATATATCAATATTATCAATCATATCCTTATATACATCACTTGTCTTTATTTCTAATATAAAACTATCTGTATCCAATATGTAACAATGTCACATTATCCTTGTACTTTGATTTTTAATTATTATAGTAATAGTCATACATTAACGACTTTGACAAGTCAAGAATTGATGTTCCGATATAAATATGTTTATCCATTTCAAGACTCTCTTTTTTTCAAATGAATAGCACAAAAGTTCTCCGAAAACACCTCCGCTCGCTCAAAACTTAGTCTATTAATTAACTTTGAAGCCTGTTTCCAAGATGTAGCAAGTCTTATGTTTTGTTGATTCCTAACATTTTCCATAGTCTTTCCAAATACAGCATTATTCATTAATTTATAAAAGTCATTCTCAAAAATCTGTTTTTGCATTAAAATCAATATACCTATTTAACCAATGACTGTTTAAATTTCAAAATCCGATGAATTTTCCTCACTCTCAACCCAGCAGATAAATATTGTTGTGGGCTGGGGGGTCGGGTGAGAAGACCACTCGGTGGGGAAGCTATGTCGATTCCCACCAGACTCCGCAGAATTGTAGGCCGTCGCACACGGATAATTCTGTGATGCGGCGGGTCGCTTAACCGACTGTGGATGCCAATAACTCAACCGCGTGACCTAGGGTCCTCCCGTCTATGGGTTGTCGGTTTACCAAATTAATCACGTGGTTTAATTACTGGGGGAAACGCCCTCGGTACGCCTTGTCCAAACCAGATCACTCTACCGGATCAGATGCAGCCGAGAGACACTGCCAAGGACGTACCGGCTAAAAGGAACGGATCATTGGGAATAAAGTCCCGGCTAAACTAGGATTCGGACCATGCTGGATCAATGAAAGAAACCACAAAGACAAGATGGGAACATTCCTCATGATAATAATTTATTTACAAGAAGTCAGGGAAAGCGATGTGGCACAGTGAAGATTTATTGGGGTGTAATGCAGGGATAGAAAGAAGCGTGGGGTGCAGCAATAATACAAGCAACTTACGAAAGCAGACTTGACGCAAAATTAATAACATTAATGATCTTCTACAGACTTACTTAACCAGAGAGGTGCCAGGACAAACACGCACACACACACACACACACACACACACACACACACACACACACACACACACACACACACACACACACACACACACACACACACACACACACACACACACACACACACACACACACACACACACACACAGAAAAAGAAACCCCGATGAGAGGGGAGTTTTGCAGCCAGGGAGGGAGGAGAGTTGAGGTTATGCTCTCGGTACCTGTGCGCCCGATGGCACGACGCGCCACCAATACGTTTCTGGGGGGGGGGGATGCTCCATGGTGCGTTACCCGACAGTAGTCGTGTTGTCTCTGACCCCAGCCGCACGAGCGGAGACTGTGTTCTGAAGGAGGAGCTTGAGTGGAGAAGGGGTGGAGTCCAGAGTGCGAGGAGGGAGTGGTGGGCGGGACCAGGTAGGTGGGTGGGGTCTACATCGAGGTGTGGGCAGAGGCGGAGTCGAGAAGCAGGAGGCGGATCGACGAGGCGAGGAGTGGGCGGAGACTAGAAGCAGGCGGCATGAACAGGAACACTGCGTGAAAACACACATGAGACGGAGGAACTTCTCCGTCTTTTATCAGGCCCGAAGCTCGGGGGGGGGGCTATGCCAAATTCAAACGTCATCGCCCGAATTGGGTGCTCAGATTGGCCCCCACCCATCACGTGGCCCGCCAGCTTGGGCCGGAAACTGCCTCACTCCGTTTCCGGCAAGGCTCTCCCCAACAGCGGGAACATTGCACTCCGACTCCACAAGGTGACACGAATCACCCACACCGAAATCGGCACGCGAATCAGAAGCAAATCTTCATCGGGTCTGGACCCTTTGTGCTCGAGTGAACCAACCATGGACCCGCGGTCTTCCAGAGAACCTCCTGGACTGACCATGTATCCTCCATCGGAGCCACTTGCGGATCCCGGGGGTGTTCACTCTGAGATCTCGGGTCATTGTGGACCGCACATTGTGTCAGGTGAAGGACGGTATGCTGTGGTAAACGAGATGAGGGGCAAGCAGGGCAGAAGGTACCATGGATTGTTTTGCTGTCAAAAAAACACCATCCGTGCAGCCTCTTAAGAGGTATTTGTTTGCATGCCTTTCTAATGCAATCGGCAATTCTCCCCAGCTTATTGGAAGCTCAAATCGACAGTCCAGCACCGAGCACACGTCACTCGCCGCACATGCCGGGTTTCGGGCTCGCCCGGGAACGAGACTCCGGGTGCAGCGGATCCTTCACGGCAGCGCGGCAGTTTACCCACCTGACAGCAAAAGCGCACGTGACTGATTTATCCCAGGAAACAAAAGAAGAGTGGGGATGAAATGAAAAGAAAATGATTTAGCAACCCTAAAGGCCCGGTCACACCTTGACGTTTTAGCCAGCGATGGCAACGTATTAAAATGTATGTAAAACGCTGGCTTACGTTGAACTTTTGATGTTTTTTTTTAAAGATTCGGACGTATTCATAGCGACTTGGTCTTATGTATAACGCATTGGTAACGGACACAGAACGTTTCGTTGTGTTATAGATAACTTATACCAACGAATGCTGAACCTGTTGTCGGCCTACACAACCGATGCCCAACGATAGTCTAACTTAGGCATAGCGCGTTGCACGCATCGCCGACGATGTCGTGACGTAGCCTATTAAAAGGCTGACGCACAACGATTCGAATCATAACTGCCGTAGAAATGGAAGCGTCAACATCGCGGTCACACCTTGGCGATCTTGCCAGCGTATGCCGACCTAAGAAAAATGTGTCTAAAACGTTGGGGCACGTCAAATACGGTATGAGTAAGTTTGGTACACGTGAGTAGAATGCTGAAGTACGCTATCATACGTCGTAGTAAGTAGAGTACGTCAAGAAATTTTAAACATGTTCAAAATTTTACGACGTACTCGGCGTATGACACACGTTCCGCATGCGATGGGGATAAGTTTTACACACGATATGTGGACGCTTACACACGTCCACAAAGGCTACTTATAAGCTACTCATAAGTCGAAACACGTCGCGGTAATGTCTTTACGCGAAACTTATTTCTAACTTATGTTTGACGTGCTTTGAACCAATTCTTTACGTAGTCCCAACACACATCGACGTATGTAGACGTATTCCAATGATGTCTTCCGGTCGACAAAAAAAATAAATGAACGTGTTTCTAGCTTACAACTGACATATAAAGACGTGTTCCCAGCGGTTTTGGGAATTGGTATATAAAAATGCTGCTCATAAAAGGGGAACCCAACAGTGTTTTCGAGTCCTTTTTGAGTCAATGTCCATGTCAGCAGTAACAGTATCAGTATTAGTATTAGTATTAGTATTAGTAGTAGTTTGTTCATGTTGGCAGTAGTAGGTGAGTGTGAGGGGAGGGTGTGGGTTATGATGGATCGTCCTTGCGTCCGCGTGTCCACGGGTAAGAGACATCTTTTCACCATTGTTCGAAGTTCTTCGCGGCTAATTTTTTATGGGGCTTTTTCAACAATGAGCTATAACTTGTTTTTACGATTTAGGTCTATTCATAACGGGTTGGACAAATGCACAATGAACTAATAATGTGCATAGAGCGCTTTGATTACTTATAGATACGATATACCAACGAATAATTATCGTGAAGCCGGCGTTCACAAACTATGCCCAACGATAGCCTAACTTATCCATATCGTGCGGCAGTTTTTCTTTGCCGGTGACGTAGGGTTTGCTATTCATAGGCTGCCACTCAGCGATTTAAATGGCTGCATCTCCACTATTGAACGTAGACGCTTGCGCTCAACAATTGGATTGTTTTTACACTCAACGACTTTTAAACGGTACCACTCAGCTATTTTCATTGTTTACAATGAACGATTTAAATTGCTGTCACTCGCCTTTGTTTTTTGACGCTGGCGCTCAGAAATTTGAAGCGTTTCTTCTGAACGTGTTAAAACGCTCAAACTCGACTATTTTAAATAGACGCTGCTGATGGACAATTGGAATCATAGCCAAGCTGGACATCGAAGTGTGAACATCCTCGTCATGCCGAAGAAAAGTTTGAAGAATGCTGCAAATAAGTGTCCTGGCCGTGGCCGTGGACGCTGACGCAAGGACGATCCATTATACCGACGTCTTTCAGCCTATGAGTAACTTAAAAGTAACGTCTGTCGATGTGTGGCAACGATCGCGTAACGTGCCAACAACACGTTTATCATAGGTTAGAAATAAGTTTCGGGTATGCTAAACATTACCTCGGCGTGTCTCAACTTATGATTAACTTACAAGTAGCATGTGTTGACGTCTGTCAACGATCGCAGACCGTGCATACAACTTGTGGCCAGCATAGCGGAACGTGTGAGTCATACGCCGGCATACGTCGTGAAATTTCAAGCATGAAAAAATTTGACGACAACCAAAAAGTACAACGTTTAAAGCCAGCGTACAACGACGTATGGCAGTGCTTTTCAGCGTGCTATCAATGTTATCAAAACTTAGCCATAACGTATTCAACGTGTGCCAGTGTTTTAGAAAAAAAATTCAAAAATCGGCATACGTTGGCTAAAACGACAAGGTGTGACCGAGCCTTAACTATTAAATCATCGCAACGCACTCCCTGTTGTCCCGATAAACTAAAGGGAGGGGACTACACGTATAATAATGGCATAACTGTCTTGGGAGACCTATCTGTTGCATGCATGCGTTCCGAGAACCACAACAATATTGTCTCAAGTTCCTTTGATGCAAAACATAACTTTCTTTATGATTTAATGTAGTAAGTAGTTTTTCTGGAGATTTACCTTTTATATTAAATGACTGTTGGTAATCACTTAACCATTGTTTTCTTGGACTTTATCAGGGGCATAAGGTAAGTCTTTATGTTTGTGATGAAGTTCTTCTGGATAATTTAAATCAACCTCAAAATAATATCCAATTTCAGCTTCATCCAATTTTTTGAGAGGAGACAACAATGTCTTGTAAAACTTTTTCACAATATGATTCTTTAACCCATTTAAGTTTTCCATAAGGTAAAGATTGAGACATAGCCCACCCATACAAATTGTTAGCATCATAATACATCAGGTAAGAGTTGTCCTCATTCTTATTATCATCAGGAAGATATTTACCTTCGCATTCTGCGAAAGGTTATGTTTTGGTCGCTGTGTATTTATTTATTTGTGAATATGTGTTTGTTTGTTATTCGCATAACTCAGAAAGTATAAAACCGAATTGCATGAAATTTGGTGGGATGATTCGTGAGTATCCAAGGACGATTTGATTAGATTTTGGGAGCGATCGGGTCAAAGGTCAAGGTCAAGGTCATGAAAAGGTCAAAAACACTCTTTTGAGCATAACTTCCTTCATAATACAGCTATCGACATGCAACCACCACCATATTGTTCCATGACGAGATACCTTTCGGATATGTAATGTCGGATTTGACGTAACGTCATCGGAAGTGTCTAAATGACGTCACAAAATGACGTAAATTTTCAATTTTCGATCTCATCAGTTTTGATCATACCGTTTTGTGGGACTTACCTTAAGGACGTCACACACCAAATTTGACTTCGATCGGTCTGACCGTTATGATGTCATTGACGTTTGAACATGACATTTTTCAATTTTGGCTAAAATGTCCTGATATTTTACATTCAAATATCTATATAATTTATAAAGCAAAGTCTCCCAAATCCAGGCATTAGGATCAGTACCAAAATATCTGTTTATTGGTATGCAGGTTTTGCCAATTAACTCTGTAGTCAAGGTCAAGGTCACACTCAAGGTCAAAATATACTTGTAGGCATAGCTTCAGATCTAATAGAGCTATTGACATGAAACCAACGTTAAAATGTTCAGTGAACTACGAGCTTTCAGAATGGTAGTCCCCGATTGGACGTGACGTCCCCGGAAGTGCGTCAAAATGACGTCAAAAGATGACGTCATTTTTCAACTTTTTAATTTTTCAGTGTTTATCATTCCATTTTGTTGGACTGCCTTCAAGGAGGTTACACACCAAATTTGATGTTAATCGGACTGACGGTTGTGACGTCATGGACGTTTTAAAATGACGTTTTTCAAATGTGCCCGGAAAAAAGTTGCAGCGGCGAAGGTATGCGCTCTACCGAGTGCCCGTTCTAGTTGTTATTTGCTTTAGCATATCTCTTGGAACATACTTGAGATATTCCTCCTCTTTTAGCCTTCTCTATCATTAAAAGCATATCTATATCACTGATTAATTCCAAATTCTGTTTTGTCATTTTTACATAGCACTCCAAGCCAAACCCGGGGCTGTGTAATAGTGAGCGGGGTCTAATCCATAAGAATTTTTATTATGACAGACTGTTCTAAAAGTTTCAAACACTTCAGCCAATAACAATACATCAGTTTTAAGATACAAATCATGATATTTTCCAAGATTCTTTATATTAAACTTCTCCCAAACCTTTTTAACTTGTGTATAATCTCTATCGGAAATATGAATTTTATTCAACTTGCTATAGAAACTTTCCCTTGAAGGAAGTTGTGTTTCTTTAAACTTCTCAAATGAATCCATGTAGTCAAACGGATATATTCCCTTTTGTGATAGATCAATCTCTTCTTGATTTGCGAAATGTGATTTAAGATTCGGTAAGCTTTTAATATTTGATGCGAAGTTAGATAATGGACTTGCCATAAACTTGTACGTGTCAAGAAATCTGATATGGGTTATGGGGGATGTATGAATTGTTTTTGTGAATGAGATGTATTTTTAATCTGTGTTAGGAATGGCAGAAATATCTCCAGATGTCTTTGAAAGTTCATTCATAAATAGATGTGTGTCATAGTGAGCGTTGTTGTGAAGAAAGACAGGAATAAAGTTTGGGGGCTTGTAATTAAGATTACAACGGGAATGAGCTGGACCTCTATATTTCCCAGTAAGATGACAATGATCCCTAACTTTGACCTCTTCCTCATTTTTCTCCTTACAAATATGACAGATACTGTTCTTTCTAAGTTCCTTTTTCTCTCCCTTTGTTAATGACATTGCATAAGATTAAGAGAAATAATGGTTAAAACCTATAAACCAGTCTTTTTCCAATCGTCTTACAAACTCCTCTAAGGCATCTTCTCCTCTATAAAGTTCTAACTTGTATTCATCACCAACAGATGATTTGATATAATAACAGAAACCACAAGGAGTATGTTTTTGCTATTTATTTGTGTATAAAAATTTGGATTTGGAGAAACAGTATCTATCTTTTCAAGGATACTTTCAAAATCAGCATATATCACAAACGGGTGTTTTATATATTTGTTAAAATCTTTGTATGATATGTTTGAACTTGCTTTTGGTAAATTGATTACGGTTGATTTATGATTACGACAATATTTTGAATGTTGATTTAATCGTTCTTTTGTGTGAAAGGAGTTGAGACATCTCTTACAAGGATACGTTTTACATTTTCTCTTGTATAGTTGTGATTTGGTTAGTCTTGATAAATTTTTGATGAAAGCATAATGTGATTTTTCCTTTGAAGTAAAGTAGAGAAGGTCAATGTGTGTCTTATCATTTTTATAGTTGTTTGAAAATTTTAATATCTGAACTTTGTTTGTATCCGTTAATCCATATACATTAACAGATAGATTATTCATTTTCTCAAATTTAAGAATATCTCTCAATGACATTGGAAACATTAAATCTTTAACATTGAATGTATTCGCGTATCTACTATACTAAAGAAATAGAATATGTTTGTATGTATGTGTGTTTGTTACTTACGAAATCTAAAGATTTCGTAAGTATATTGATCAGTTCCGTTTCTGTTTGTTTGTTTGTAGGCACGACAACTCAAGAACAGAAGAAGCTACCAATGTCAAATTACACCACGTGATTCAGGAGGGTGATGGCTCGTGCTGCTTAGATTTTGGTCAAAATCGGTCAAAGGACAAGGTCACAGTGAGGTCAAACATCCAAAAAAAAGTTATAACTCGAGAACGGAAGAAGCTACCAATGTCAAATTACACCACCTGATTCAGGGGGGTGATGGCTTGCGATGATTAGATTTTGGTCAAAATCGGTTGAAGGTCAAGGTCACAGTGAGGTCAAACATTCGATTTTTGATGGTTTGGTACAGAATCATCATAGAAACTTCTGGTTTGCGTCGCTACCTTCCCAAGAGACAGCTTTTATTAGACAAGGTCAGAGGTCAAGTTGACGATTTCGTAAGTACCAGTCTATGACTGCTTGTTTGTTTGTTTGTTTGTTCGTCTTTTATAGGCGGCCGAACCGTTGGATGGAATGAGATGAAACTTGGCATGAGTGATCCTTGGGACATGGGGGGGGGGGGTCAAGTTCAAGGTCAAAGGTCACGGGGTCAAGGTCACCGGGTAACTTCAATTTCATCCGATCGAGACGGGACCAACTCCATTCGACAGATAATCAAAATTAAATGACAGTTGATTGACGACATTCACTTCCGACTTCCGGTTTTCGAGTTACGACGTCATAAATTGACTAAAACGTCAATTTTTTATGTTTGTTTGTCCTTTATAGATGGCCAAATAGTTGGATAGAATGAGATGAAACTTGGCATATGTGATGCTTGGGAACGGACATAAGGGGATCAAGGTCAAGGTCAAAGGTCACGGGGTCAAGGTCACCAGATAACGTCAATTTCTCAATTTCATCCGATCGAGACGGGACCAACGCCATTCAACAGATAACTGTACCCGCCCATGGGTGGGTACTTTGCTAGTTTCTTATAATGTTCAACCCTTTCAGGTTTCCATTGTGGAGGATGGAAGTGAGCAAGAACAGACCATAGAAAACATTTATTATCTTTGTTTTGAATATTAAAAACCACTTTCTTCAGTTTTATCTGTTTTGGTAAATCAATATAAGAAGAAGCTTGAAGAGGATCTGATTTCAAAATGTGTATATCTAAAAAGATGATTTTTGTAATTGCAAATCCACTACCTACTGCAGTGTTATCAACATCTTATTCTTGTCTCTGGAGTTCATCGTAAACATCACATCTTACAAAATCTTGAAATGATGATATAAAGTGAGGTTTTGTCCTCATATAGGGAGTAGTGTCATCACCTTCTCTTACCATATTCAATTTTACTCCCATGTAAAACTTAAAAGTTTTCATTTCACTTAATGTGTTTTTAATTATAGTTTCAATACTTTGTTTAACCATATCAACAGCTTCCATGATTGAAGATGGTCCAGGGTCTTGAAAGCGAAACAATCTTATTTTTATATGTCCTTTAAATGCCCCATCAGTTTTCTCAATGGATAATTTAGTGGTACCTTCCCTTTCTTCATTGTTCTTGTGCTTGCGTGATTGAAGGTGTTTATTATAAAAAAAAAATTTTTAAAGAATATCATTATCACATCTATCACAATGTTTTGTTTCTTGGTCAAGTGGAGATATTTGTCTGAAAAGATTGAATGTGTGTTTGTTGGTTTGAAGGTGTTTTTTATAACATTTATATTCATGATTACAAACGTCGCAGTACATTGTATTCACCATATTTATATTGCAAAACTTTGCTGAAAATAAAATTTTCTTGATGAAAATTCCGTTTAATTTATAGGTGAATCTGTGCTTTAAACCATTTTATCCTCCAACTTTTTTCACTTAATAAATACAATGTATCAAGACACAAAAGACAAGTTTCAATCAACTCTTCATTTGTAAAATATACTCAGAAATATGTCGAGGATGTAAAATTGAATAAAGATAAATATAATAACTATTGGATAAAAACAATTATGGTGAATGATATGAGTTCTTCTATTTCCTTCAGTGGAAGGGCTTTTAGTATATCTGGAAGAACATCAATTAAAGTAGCTCCAACAAAAGTTTCTCCTCTCCTTCTGGCAATATATTCAAAACGAGAAAAAGCAATGAAACAAGAAAAAGTATCAAAAAAGAAATAACCTTATGGATGAAGCTTTAGAAAGAAAAGATAAGACAATCTGTAATATGCAAAGATAAATTTGTATTTTTATCAACAACCCTAAAGATGTAAATACTGATGAAATAAAGGATGTTAATATATCAGGTGAAATTACATTTCGTTCAATAGTAGTTAAGGACCATTTTAAAATTACCTTTAATATAAAAAATGTAGTCGTTGAATCTGTTCATGTAAAAAAGTATATAGATATAGATGGTAGTTTTTTTCTACTAATTAAATACGAGTCATTATTCAACTGAAGATTTTCAAGATTATGAGAGTGATGATAGTATCTCTGTTGGAACAGAAGACAGTTATGATACCGAGAGTTTGTGTTCAAACGATAGTTATGAAAGTAGTTTTGTTGATGATTGTGAAAGCACAAATGAAAGTACCGAAGATGAATTTTATTTGAAGTAAAGTTTTACTTTATAAATATGAATAGTTTACTAGATTTTGAGCCTCTTGAATTTCCTGATTCTCCACATGATAAATTTGAGAATTGTCCTGCGTGTGAAAGATGGGGATTAAATACAGAGTCAAAAGCCTATAAACAATGTATGTCTGTGATTATCTTTTAATTAATGATAATAAAAAATGTAAAACGGAATATAATTCTTTGAGATTTACACCAAAAATGAATTACTTTGCAAGATTGATTCGAGAAATGAATGTAAGGTATGAGGGTGATTATACACCTTTTCTTTCAAGAGAAGAGACTGAACAAATGACGACCATGTTTCGTGGATTGATGATTTATATTATTAATGATTGTCATTTTCAGGGAAATATCAACACAAGATATTGTATAAAAAAAATAATGGATTATCTTGAAATTTAACCTGAACTTCGGATAAAACATAGTTTCCAAAAAAGCCAATAAAAATTTAACAACCTGTTTTCCATATATATAAATGAATTATTTTTTTTACCCATTTGAAAAAATAAGATAAAATTTAACAACCATAAAAAATCTTCCAAATTCATTAAAATGTCTCATAGTTGGTTCAAGCAGATGTGGAAAAACCTGCTTACTTTTAAAGATGCTCCTTACTCCCAACTTTTTACATTATGATAATTTAATAATTTTCACAAAGTCGAGTTTTCAACCTGAGTATCAACTACTCTCACAAAGGTTTTAATGCTGGTCTTCAAAAAGAAGATATAATCAGTTTATTTAAACTTCAAAACAAACTAAATGATTACAACTTTGAAGATATAATACAACTATTTTGTGATACACAGAGATATAAAAAGAAATCACAGCCGATAACTTGTATTCTTAGTAATAATACGGATGATATACCTTCTCCCCAAGATTTGGTTAAATCAAAAAAGAACCTCGTTATCTTTGATGATTGTGTTAATGAGAGAAACCAAATGGTAATGGACAGCTACTACACAAGAGGGGGACATTCTTCTTGCAATTGTATTTATCTTAGTCAATCATACTTTCAACTCCCTCCTCGCTCAATAAGAAACAATGCTAATACTTTTATTTTATTCAAGTTAAATTCAATAGATATAAACAATTTTTCGAGAGACAATTGTTCTACATTATGCAGTAAAAAGGAATTTGGGGATTATATGAAGCAGACGACTGAAAAATATAAGTATATTGTTGTGAAACAAGATGGGATATGAAAAGATATATTTTTTATTTTATAAACAATTGCATTTATAAATGACAACTATTATTATAAATCTTGTGGGTAAATCTGCTTCTGGAAAAAAAACTTTCATAAATCAAGGTTCTTGCATAGTACAAATGAGAATATTGTAAATTTGCTGAAAAAGCACCCCGTAATACGCATTGTATCAACAACAACTGGAGCAATAAGACCTGGAGAAGTGGAAGGTGAAGATTATTACTATATTTCAGAAGAGGAACATATGCGATTGAGGAATGAAGGCCAAACATTTGAGGAGGTTTCTATTGGTACAACAAAATATTCACATTGTAAGAGTGAGTGAAAGAAACTAAAATCTGGTGGTCTTGGGATATAAGAAACTAATCCAGAAGGAATGAGACAAATTATTAAACATCTGAGTGGTAATGGGGTTTAGATTTTATCTTTCGGTTTTGATCTTGATGAAGAAACTCAACGCAAACATATGAAAAGCAGAGATACAAGTATTGGTGAAGAAGAAATTACAACTCGTATTAATGATAATAAAGAATTTGATGAAATATTTAAAGAAAATGATTTATTTGAACACATCTACTTTAATGATGAAGAAAAGGAAAATTTCCCTGTTGATCTTTATAATTCAGTGAATGATATTTTCCCATAAATGAATGGATGTGAAAGAAAGAGCAAGAAAATTTAAGGAGCATCAAGATTGGTTTCAAAAGTTGTAAAACAAAAGGAAGACATAAAGAAGAAATACAGGCAGAAACTAACAGGTGAAGAAGCATTTGAAAGAAAACAAGAAAAAAATTTAAAACCACTTTAAAAACTTCCCAAGAAAATATTATAGATACTTCCACAGTTCCCACAATAGAATATACTCCTAAAAAACTTCAAATGTTAAAAGATTTGTCAAATGACGGAGGAAGGATTAGAGCATATATTGGAGAATTAGAATATGATGATGGATTATTTCAACAACTGGAAGAGATTAATCAACCCCCTGATTATATTGTGAATGCTCTTCAAAACAATAATTATTCAGCAGATTCAAAAACCAAAGCAGGACTCATTCCAACAGAACAACCAGCATTATTTCATCTTGTTCAAGAAAAGGTATTGATATTTAATGATGAATTAAGGTTCTTGAGTTCTGCTCAACCCCCTGTTAAACTAACTCCGAGATTAATGTTTCTTCTCACAAAAGATGGAAAACAAGGTTCAACTGTGAGGGATGAATCAAAAATATTTTGATAAACCATTGGATATGAAAGATAAGGATGATCGAGTATATATTGATCTGCTGGACTCTTAATTATAGGGTGAGTCTATCTGGTAAAAGAAGGAAGAATGAGAAGGAGAATCTCATTATTCAGGCTTGGTTCAGGTGCTAGTTTTCTTCCAAATGACCCATCACAATATATATTGATCTGCTGGACTCTTAATTATAGGGTTAGTCTATCTAGTAAAAGAAGGAAGAATGAGAAGGAGAATCTCATTATTCAGGCTTGGTTCAGGTGCTAGTTTTCTTCCAAAAGACCCATCACAATTAGTTAATGGACTGTTATTGCTGTTAAGTAGTCAGAAGGCTGGAAATAACAATTGTTTTAATGAAGCATCAGCCATTTTAGACCAGTTGATGAACATGAAAATAATTAATAAATGTCAATACAAAGACATTTTATCCCATATTAAATAAGATGAGAAGCGCAATCCTTAGTTGTAATTTCACAACAAGCGACCACACATCTTCATTCCCATACCCACAACAACTTCAACAAGGTTGATTTCACAATTGATAATTTGAGAGTTATTGGGTTTCTCCTCAAAAAAGATTGAAACTAATGGGACATTTTACAGTGATGATGTCGTTAAAATATCCTCACGCATAAATTCGGAATTAATTCACTGTGATTTGATTGATGGCGCTTATAATGATGGAATACGAACAAATACAATATTTTCATTCAGCGCATACTCAACCCCAATTGGTTATAAATTCAATATGGAACGCAAAAATCTGGTTTATCTATCTGTGTCAGGAAAAACCATATACAGAGTAAATTTTAGGATAACCGACCAAAATAATCGCATGATTTCTTTTAATGGAGAAATTATATCCATCAGAATTCACCTATGTGAAGTTTTCCAATAAATAAATACGATGGTTATTGTGAGGAAACACAAGTTGGGAAAAGATAAAATAATTACAGGGGATGGGATGTTCCTTTCCCCATACTACAAGGTTGAAGGTATGTATCTTGGTTGAGGATACTATCAACTTGAGACAAAGGGGTGTAGGACATCAATTTAGGAAAAAAGGAGATGGTATAATTGATACACTAATGGGTGTAGGTTCAACTATTCTTAAACATAAATACCTAATTGGTTCAACTGCCTCTGCTGTGGGAAATGTAGCAGGTGCTATAAAGAGTATAAAAGATGCCCAAAAGGAATCTCATAAATTGCAAGCAATAAAAGAAATTAAGAAAGGCAAAACTCAGTTGTCTCCCCAAGAATGACAGAAAATAATTCAAATACTTGGGTCAGGGTTTCAAAAGTTTTAACATATTTTTTCCTAAATAAATACAAGTATGGAAGCAATTGATAGTATCTATGATTTGGATGATACCATTGTCATCTCAAACTCTACTAAAAAAGAAGACTACTTCAAGGTAAATGCAATAATTGGAACAGATTGGAATGCAAATGGAACAAAAAGTTTTGAAATAAATAATCAACAAACTTATTTGAATCCAGCTGAAAGTTTCTTGTTGTGTAAATTTACATTCACTAAGGATGCGAATAACACAAACACTACACTTGTCAATTATTTCTTCTGGAAAATGTTTGATTGTGTTCGTTTGTATATTGGAACACAAGAAGTTGAAGCAGTTGATTATGTCTCTGCGACATCACAAATGATGAAATTTACACTATATTTATTTAGTGATAGAATGGGAAAGGGGGCTGTCGAAGGTTTTATTCCTGATATGGCAACGGGAACAAACACAGACCCTGGATATAGTCAAAGGAAAGGAATGTATAATGATGATACAAAAACAGGTAATAGTTTTACTGTGGCAGTTCCTCTTAAAGGTATATTTGGATTTTGTGATCATGATAAAGTTCTGTATGGTCTTAAAATTAGATTTCAACTGCAAAGGAATGATCATGAAAATAGATTGCTTTTTGGTATGGCTAATGCTTTTGCTGATCAGAATAAATTTCTAATTGATGAAATTAGTTGGTATATTAATGAATATACTCCTAATCTTAAAACAGAAGAGATGTTGATTAGAAGACTTAACTCAAAGAAACCACTCAATGTATCGTACCTTAAAAGAAGATGCCAACACGTGAAACTGAACCAAACCACTTACACGTGGAATTTCGGTGTTCTGGAAGGAAAGTGATGATATCTGTGCCTCATTTTTTAAAAAAAACCAGATGGTGATACTGCTACTGATAAAAATAATGCATTGAGTGATAATACTAAGGTGAAACAACTTCGCATTTCTCTACATGGAGCATTTTATCCACGAGATAGATTGGAAATTAATTTGGGAAAAAATGATTATGCTGAAGCATACAAGTCTTACCAAAAGGTGTGTGAAAGCAAAGGAAATAAAGAACCTATTTTGGATATGACAGCATTTAAAAGTTTGTATACAATCTATGCGATTGACCTGAGTGCTCAAAAGGAAACTATAAAGTCTAATCGAGTGGATACTTCCCGATACATTGAAAGAGGAGAGAGTGAAGAAGTTGATGCATATTGTTTGCTTTTGGAAGAAACAGAATTACAGATTAATACAGATAATGGTGTGATAATTAGTCACATAATTTTTTTGATAAATAAATGAGTAATAAAGTGCCAACCTTGGCTTATGTTCATCAAATCAATGTTCATAAACTATCATCTTGTATTCAAAATCAAAAGCCTTGTATGATTAACGTTAATACAATTCAGAGAAAAGGAGCAGTAAGAATTGATGTTTTGCTCACAAGAGAACAGGTGAAAATCTTGAACGATACTGGCTCACTTAAAATTAAAATGTCAAAACCAATGTTGAAGAAATATTCAATAAGAGAGACGAGTGGAGGATTTCCCCCATTTCTAATTCCTTTATTTGCTGGTTTAAGTGCGGTTGGAGCATTGACGGGTGGTATTTCAACAGTGGTGAAAACTGCCAACAAAAGGAAGGCTCAACTCCGGGCTCAAAAAGAATTGGAAAGACATAACAAAGAGTTGGACAAAGAAATTAGTGGAAGTGGTGTAATTGTAGATTTTGCTGAAAATCTTGAAAGTCTGCCTGATAAAGCGAGATTGTTAGTTGGAGATATGCTTTCTTCTATCGCACAAGCAGGTGTAAAATTAACTAAAAGAGGTAATGGATTATATCTTTCTCATAAATAAATGAGCATTGATGAGTGGTTTAAAGAATTTGGAAAGAACACAACATTAAATTTAGAACTTTTCAAATATTGTAAGAAATAAAAAATTCATAATGTGGTTATTTGTATGAGAGATGAATTAACAAATGTGCCTAAACATACAAACAATATTATTATGAACTTAGAAGATAATAATGGGAACGGTTCTCATTGGGTTTGTATTTTTTAATAGTCGACAAATATTATTTTGATAGTTTTGGTCTTCCACCACCTGTTGAAGTAATAAGTTCTTCCAGAATGGTGTTTATCAAACATTTCAAGTCCAAGAATTAAATTCCAAGTGTTGTGGTCAATTATGTCAATGTGTTATTTCAACTCAACAAAAATAAAATTTTAATGACATCTAATATAAATGACTTATGTTGGTAAAGATGGTTCTATCTTTGGTTTATCCCAAGAACTGGATATTGATTTATCAAATTATGACACAAAGGCACAGGCTGAATGACAGAAATATAGTATAGCAAAAAATATTAATGTATAAATGCTTTTAAATTAATAAATTATCCAGGCTCGACTGACGCGAATGACTTGGTGAGATTAAGTGATTTATCACAATATATATCCTTAAATAAAACGGCACGTTTTGTTAAAGGAGTAGAATTTACAACCACAACACCTGGTTCAACAAACCATACACGTTTTCTAATTAAATTCAATTATCTGCTTAGTATTGAAATTTATAAAGAAGGAAGAATTGTTAATATGAGAAGAGAGAAATGAGCTATAATATGTGTGATTTAGGATATACTTGGTCTTTTTCATTCAACCTAGAAGACCGACACGATTTTTATCAGTCTCGTAAAGAAGAATATTATCTTCTTGGTAAGACTCAGGAGATATGTGGAAGCACAATTAGCAAACAACAAATACACGATTTCGGGAATAGGAAATTATATGATGGTGAAGCAATAGTTTATATGATAAAGAAGGAAGGAAATTGGATAATTAAACAAAGTCGAGGAATACAAACTGATTTAACAACAGGAAGATGGGGTGGTATTACGTGTCATCATATTAATCTGTCATATATTTCTGATACATAAGTGACAGCAAGAAGGCTTCAAGAAAATTATAATTTTTGCATTCAAGGATACCTACAAGAAAAGGTGTTCGGTTTTACATTCCTTATGAATTGGAACATACACACGGACATTTTTCAATTAAGAACTGGCCTTATGCTGATGTTAAAAACCCACAAATAGAGATTTGATTAAAATATTAAAGAAAAATGAACTTCTAAAGGTGATGAAATAGAAAACTCTTTTAGAAATCATTAACAAATCTTATTGGTTTCCCATTATGAGAAAAATAATTGTGGATTCAAGAGTATCGCAGAATCCAGATGAATATATGTATGATATTCTATGGGGTGAAAGTGGTTCAAGGATCGTAAGGGATGAGGAAGGAGTTGAAGAAACTGAGACAAGAGAAAAGGAGGAGAGGGAGGAGGAGAGGGAGAGGAGAGAGAAGGAGGAGAGGGAGGGAGGAAAGAGAGAGAATAAATAAATATAAAACAAGTGGTGCCAGGCACAACAAATCCTGCCCATTTAAGGCATAAAGTTATTTTGGGGATCAAATTTAAATTTGATACATCCTTAACCTTAATGTTGATTATAATGAAGAGAATAAGGAATAGTTTAGTCTTAGTTTGAAGTCAATTAAACCATTTTTGATGAAGTTATGACCATAAAATGATTTTGACCTTTCAAGGCCATGTAAGGTTGGGTCACGGTGTCAAATGAAAGCCAATAAAGGACTTGATATATGTCTTCCATAGTAAACACTCATATTCCTAACCTTTTTTGATTTACAATGGAAAATTTGTAATTTTGACCGATGACCATGACCCCCAAAACTTTGGACCCTACCAATCTTCACCAATATGCATTTTTCACTATAGGAATGGGTAGAATTATAAGTGACAAATAGAATAAGGTTCACTATAAGCTTATTTTGAAGTAAATTAGATCATTTTTGACGAAGTTATGAGCGAAAAACGATTTTGATCTTTTCGTGACCTTGACCTTGACCTTTGATCCAATTGGACCCAAAAGTTAATGGGGTCGTCCAAGGTTCATTGCCCACCTGTGGATTAAATTTGATAGTGTTTGCTAAAGCCGTTTTGCCGTAAAGTTGCTAACAGACCGACAAACAAACAAACAAACAAACCGGACGTTTACAATATCCCGCTCCCTCCCTCCGGGGGACGGGATAAATACGGAAACCAGTGAGATTATAAAAAGATCAAAGGTATTACAGAAAATAAATAAATCTCAATGCACTAAGGAGGAAAACAAAGAATTAGCGAGTCTCTTAGACATATATGCGTCAAGACTATCAACATCGGTTTCAGGGAGAAGATTTAAATTAGAAAGTGGAGATTAAGAAGAGAAAGAAGGAAAATATTATATTATTGATGATGTTGGTGTAATTGACTTTGATTAAAGTTTTACATTTTTTTCTTAAATAAATGGAGGAGAGAGTGAAGACATTTCTAAGGATTCTTTATGTTTTAAAAATTAAGATTCAAATGTGCATGTTGGAAACTAAAAAGGTTTTCGCACTCTGTAGGATATTTTCACATAAATAAATGAGTTATTGTCTGAAATGTGAAAAGAAAACCAAGAGTAAAAATATCTCGTATGTTAAAAGTAAAAATAATAGGGTTATCCAAAAGCGTACATGTTCGGTGTGTGGCTCAAAAAAGAGTGAATTCACCAAACATAAACGAGGGGGAGATATACAAAAGTTTTCATCAGGAAGTAAATTTACAATAACTGGAATACCAGGGGAATTACATCTACCAGGGTATTCTTTCTGTGATCCAGGAACAGACTTGAATAAAAGATTAGATGAGGCTGACAATCCTAAACCGTGGAGCAAACCTATCAATAGGATTGATGAAGCGTGCATGAGGAACGATATTGATTATGGAAATAGCACGAAGTTGGAAGAAAAACACGAAGCCGATGGAGAAATGTTGTATAATTTGTCTCTGACACAAAATCCAACCTTGAGAGAAAAAGTTGATAAGTTCATGGTGAAGAAGATGATCAGTGCTAAATTGAAACTTGGGCTTGGAAATTCAAAAAACTTATAGGCTCTAATGATATCATTAAGACTGAAGAGCAATTAGCTGATGAATTACATGAACCAATAATCACAAAGTTTCAGAGAAGGAAGGTTTATTCCAAGGAAGTTGATTATATCTGGTCTGCTGATTTGATTGAACTCAATAATGATAAGGGGTACGAGTATGCTTTAACCGTTATTGATTTGAGAAGTAGATATGCGTGGGTTGTCCCTTTGAAAAACAAAACAGGTAATACTCTTATGTTAGCTTTCCAACAGATATTCAATAAAAGCAAGAGAAAACCTAAAAAATTGTGGACTGATGAGGGTACAGAGTTCTACAACAAAACATTTATGAATTTTCTTTAAAATAACAACATTACATTATACAGTACCTTTAATGAAGGAAAAGCCGTTGTTATTGAGCGTTTTAATCGCACTTTAAAAGAGAGACTATATAAAAAATTCACTCAACTCGGTTCTCAACAATGGTTATCTTTAATTCAGGGCATTGTAGATAAGTACAACGACACAATTCATACCTCAACGAAAACGAAGCCATCAGAAACATTTACAAAATTAAAATATGAAAGAGATTAATGCCAGAAAGCCTAAGTTCAAAGTTGGTGATATAGTAATAATATACAGGTGGAAATCTCATTTTGAAAAAGGTTGTACCAAGCAATGGACAAATGAAATTTTTAAAATTGTTGTTGTCGTCGGTACAGTTCCTTGGATTTACAAATTATGTGATTTAAAGGGGGAAGAGATTTTAGGTTCATTTTATTCACAGGATTTACAAACGACAAAGATAAATTGAAAAACAATTTTTTTGACTCCACCCTTTTTAACTCCGCCCCTTTTTGACTCCGCCCACACAAGCTACATCCACACAAGCCCCACCCACACAAGCCCCACCCACACAAGTCACATCCACGCAAACCCCACTCACGCAAACCTTATTCACGCAAACCCCACCCACACAAGCCACATCCACACAAGCCCACCCACACAAGCCCCATCCACCCACACAAGCCCTCACCTTTGACCCACCACCCCCCTCATCCCACCCCCCACCCTTCCCCCCACATACACGGGGAGGGGAGGGGAGAAGGATGAGGGGGGGGCAGTGCGTCATTGGGGGAGCGCACCTACCCCCCCCCCCTTTACATCTGTATTCTTTTCTTGTAATTCAAAATCAGATAATTATAAGAAAAGCATTTATAATTAAACAAAAGTAATAACATTGAACAAAATCTTATTTCGCAGCAGTCTGATGGTTTGTTTTGGTTTTGAAACTCGATCAACATATTCTGTTCAAAACACAAAGTAAAGAACAATTAGGGTATATAAAGATGATTATATTGTGATATTAATAAAATAATAAATATAACATTTACCTCCAGAAGATAATGTCATGTCAGATTCCTCCAGAAGATTAAGTTGTGTGTTTGGTTCATCCAGACTGGTGTTTAAACTGAAAAAAAAAAAAATGAGTCAAAGACAGACAGAGACGCACGCACGCACGCACGCACACACACACACACACACACACACACACACACACACACACACACACACACACACACACACACACACACACACACACACACACACGGAGAGAGACATAAAGACACACAGAGAGACAGAGGGATAATTTCTCACCTTTGACTCGACTCATTCAAGGTTAGAGGATGTGAGAGAATTTCTTTTCCAGCCAACAAAAATGTCATTCAATTCTCTTCTGAACGATCGAATGTCTTCAAGGAAGTCATTCATTTTTAGCCACTCGTCTTGTAATTCAAAGGCCTCCTGTTCTAGATCAGTTATCAACGATGCTCTTATTGGGGACAACCTGTTAGAAAAAAAACATACAATAATTATTGGTTGTATAGTGATTTAATTCTGTATAAAACAACAAATAATGAATTGGGTTAAGGATCTCACCTGTCATCTTGTGAAAATGATTGATCTGCAAGGTTGTCGTAATAATCTGAACGCTCCATATTCGAAATAAAACACACTCGGCAAGTTCGTTTAAATAGGCAACTTGATGACGTCAATGAAATGTGAAAACAATGGGTTTTTTCAGGGTACATCTCACATAGGAAATGAGTTGCCTTTTTGCTTCGGGCGAGGCAGCTTGGCTGACTTCAGACTGACTCATTTTAACACGAAAATGAAACAGCTTGCTTTGAATGATTTTGAGAAAACTTTCATTAAAAATACATTATTTTTATTAAAGTTGATTTTGCTTGCTTTTAGCTAAACTTTGTTCTGTTAGTGTTCTGATGATTTAAGATATAACCATGAGAGACATGGGCACAGAATACTTCCTCATTTTCACAGCACGACTGTGCTCTTAAAGGCACTTCCCCATTTTACAGAACCAAAGGAGGGATAGTGAACTTCCCTTTATTTTGTGCTTGAAGAGATAAAGTGAATACACTCGATGGAAATGAATGTTATAAGAAAATGAAGTTATTCACTAAAGTAGAACATGGGCAAATATTCGTTGGTTCGCTCTTTGAGTGGAATGAAAATATAAAAGGACTGTGATTATGTTTGGGCGACGAAGTGCTTTAATCAGTAAGTCTCAATCTTTCTTAGTCTGAATTTTACATTTGCTTGTATGGGAGGGAAGGGGATAGGTGGGGAGAAAATCAGTCTCCTATTTTGAGCTTTTGGGGCTTGAGTCAGTTTTTTCCCTTTTCCCCCATTCATTTGAATGGATGTCCCAGAAGCCCCATTTATAATCTACTATCTTTTACCATCTAAAAGAGAAACAAATGAATGGAGGCAAGCAGTGATCCTGGATTGAGGTAGTTTCACCAGAAGGTGGTTGATGGTGAACCATGTGTGCCCTGCAGAAACCTGGAGGGGTTGGGGGAGAGGGACAAAGTATGGAAAGAGCAGAGCGTGCAAAATTTGTACTTGTAAATAAGTTGCAACTGGCAGTGAAATGACCCAATGTGATGTACATTTTTTTTGAAAGGCATTACAAATGAGGGTGGTTTCGATTTGACCTGGAAATTTGTTTAAAACTAATCATTTTTCTTCTTTTATATGCAGTCCAAGGGTGTGCCATAGTATAATTGATTCAGGGTGAGACTGTGACGTTGATGCCAATGTCCTCTTGTAGGTTATGGCAGGAATTGGGAATTTGTTCATGGTGCCAGCGATAGCTCAGCACCTCCGCAAAGAACATTGCTGGAGTTTTAATGTCCACCAACTAATGCCAGCAGACGGGACACTAGTTTAACATCCATCCTAGGGAGGGCACACACATTGATGAATTGCTCTATGAAACACGAATCTTACAGTTTCACACCATTTTAAAGCCTTTTTCCCTGAGCAGGGGTCAGATTTTTGTGGGCTCCAATCATGGTATCCTTTTCTTGTGGCAATGTTTTTACGGTCGGATTCCCCTCCTAACACCAACCCTTTAGTCGCCTTCGACATGCACGGATAATTACCAGTATACTGGTGCTCATTTCGCCGACCTTGGAAGGATGACAGGCCGAGTTAACCCCCCTGATGTTAATTTAGTGACCAGTGGGGCTCGAACTCAGGACCCCGAGGATCCCAAGCCACCACCTTAATCAATAAGCCAACACCAAGCTTACTAGTATTACAGTTTATAGCTGGGTAAACATCTCAGAAGCGAGTTTGCATAACTCAAGGCCATCCAGCAAGACTATTAAAACTAATAGAAAGTCAGTACTATATCGAGATTAATTACACTGAACAACAAATTTCAAAAAAATTTTTTTACTGGAGATGTGTAAAGTGATTAAGACTAATTTGGGTACGCTGATTTCAAAAATCATAACCGTTTTGCTGTATCACGTCAGGATTTTCAAGAACAGAAATATTCCCATTGCCTAGAAGTCAGGATTTCAATTAAATTTACATATGTCTTTAACATGTCTATTTCGTACAATTGTTGTTAACTTGTGTTATATTTTTTTCTTTCAGATAAAGATGAGTAGGCGTTCCTGTACCAATCATCCTGACAACTTCTGTTATGTCTGTGGTCGGTATACCAAAAAAGATCAACAGCGAAGTATATCTACAGCAGTGAAAATGAAGGCCGCCTACTTTCACTACTTCGGGTGTAAGGTGGGGGACCAAGAACAGAGCTGGGCACCACACATCTGCTGCACAAGTTGTCACACAACCTTGACTCAGTGGTTGGTGGGCAAGCGCGCGAGCATGCCATTTGCGGTGCCCATGATATGGCGTGAGCCGCAGAATCATCATGATGATTGTTATTTCTGCTGCACAAGCATCGCCGGCTTCAACAAGAAGAATAAAGGTCACATCAAGTACGCTGACTGCGTCTCTGCTCGTAAACCTGTGCCTCATGATGACGAGAACCCCGTTCCAAAACCTCCAGCTTATCAGAACATAGCTGTAAGCAGTGGTGAAGAGGATGGTGATGATGAACCTTTTGAACCCGACACTCAAGAACCACACCTTCTGAACCAGGGAGACTTAAATGATCTTGTAAGAGATCTCTCGCTGTCAAAGGCGAAGCCAGACCTGCTTGGATCACGGCTGCAGCAGTCGAATCTACTTAGAACCTAACACCAAGATATCCTTGTTCAGAGCACGTCACAGAGACATGGCTGAGTTCTTTGAGATGGAAGACACGATGACATTCTGCAGTGACATCAACGGTCTGTTGAAAGAACTTGGGTGTGATCACGATCCTGCAGACTGGCGCCTCTTCATCGACTCGGGGAAGAACAGCTTGAAGGCTGTTTTGCTCCACAAGGGCAACGACAAACCATCAGTCCCACTGGCTCACGCGTTCGGCATGACAGAGACCTATGAGACTATGCGGCAGCTGCTTGATTCCATCAAGTACAATGACTTCAACTGGCACATCTGCGGAGACTTGAAAGTGGTGGCGCTGTTGTTAGGGCTGCAGTCAGGCTACACGAAATACATGTGCTTCCTTTGTCTCTGGGATAGCAGAGACAACAAGAATCACTGGACTAAGAAAGATTGGGAAGAGCGAAAGGAGCATGTACCTGGTCGACACAACGTGAAGCATGTCGCCCTTGTCGACCCAGCCAAGGTTTTCCTTCCACCACTCCACATAAAGCTCGGCTTGATGAAAAGTTTTGTACGGGCAATGGATCTGAATGGGCGTGGGTTTTTATACCTCAAGGAAAAGTTTGGCAACACCTTGTCGGAGGCCAAGATCAAGGCTGGTGTCTTTGTTGGACCGCAAATCCGACAGATTATGAAGGACGAAACTTTTCCGACAACTCTAAACCCCAAAGAGCTGGCAGCGTGGAGGAGCTTCAAAGCTGTGATGGACAACTTCTTGGGGAACGAGCGCGCGGACAACTATGAAGAAATAGTGCAGCAGCTGCTGGAGTCATTCAGGAAACTTGGCTCCAGGATGTCCCTGAAAATCCATTTCCTACACCAGCACCTGAACTTCTTCCCTGACAACTTGGGAGCAGTCTCGGACGAGCTCGGCGAGCGATTCCACCAAGAGATTTCACTCATGGAGACGCGTTACCAAGGGCGGCACAACCCGAACATGATGGGCGATCTCTGCTGGTTCCTGCATCGTGAAACTGACACAGAGCAGCACAAACGCAAAGCCAAATGCCTAAAGCATTTTTAATTACATTCTAGTGGAGTTTTTCTGTAATTTCTATAATTTTGAAGCATTCATGATGAAATAAATGAATAAATGAATTTTTGTAAATTTCATTGAAATCCTGACTTCTAGGCAATGGGAATATTTCTGTTACTGAAAATCCTGACGTGATACAGCAAAACGGTTATGATTTTTGAAATCAGCGTACCCAAATTAGTCTAAATCACTTTACACATCTCCAGTAAAAATTTTTTGTTGTTCAGTGTTATTTTGAGAGAATGATGTTTGGCACTTCTTATGCATGTCCTCAGGAATTATGCATGTCCTAAGGAGTACACTGAAGGCATATGAAAGCTTCCAGTTTTAAAGGACAAATGTGTCCAAGATGGCAGTCTTGCGTCAAATTGGAAACATCCTCAAATTACAGGGTGCCCCACAGAAAACCAGGAAATTTGAGATTTTGAGATATATTTTGCCGTATTTTACCATATCAATAAACTAACATATAATAAAGTGTATCTTTGTTTTACACTACATCTAAATTTGCTTTTGTTTTGTTTGAAAATAAAGTGTATCTTTGTTTTACACTACATCTCAGTTTGCTTTTGTTTTGTTTTAAATAAACTGTACCAAATTTCCTAGTTTTCTGTGGGGCACCCTGTAGAACAGCACTCGGTGCATACCTCTGCCAGGCTGAACAGCTCGGTTTTGTATCCCATTGGTAAGCCGGATTTGTATCCGGACCTGAACCAAATTCGATTCCGCTTGTTCTTGTCACCAAACCAACTCATCCACCAAAATTTGTCATAATCCATTCACAACTTTTTGAAATATTGTGCTATATATCGTTTTTGACCCCACCTCAATGGTGACGAATCACTTAAAAATAATTCTCTGATCCGGATCTTCACCAAAATCGAATCGATTTGTACTTGTCAGACCCAATCGTGGGGTAGATAACAGCAATTTTTGAGAGGAATCGTGCAAATGATACAAGTATCAAACTTGACACATTTGTTCTCCAGGGGATTCCAATCAAATCTGCCTGATTGGCCATTTGAAAATCCAAATTTTGAAAAATTTGAAGAAAAAAAAAACTTCAAAAAAGTCAAGATCACGAATCAATGTTGGATGCTGGCTGAGATTGGTGAACGTTTCAGAAACATCATCAAAGACGTTCCAAGTCTGCCATGCAGTTTTCTTCCCTTTACCGCGGAAGGCAGACACGACGTCACATCCAGTGAATGCATGGAAGTATGGGATCCCTCTAGCTTTCTCAGGCCCTATTGCAGAAACTACCTCATGGACTGGAATCCATTGCACCTTGGCCAAAGGGAATCCACATGTTCCCAAGACCTAGTTCCTGTAAGGATGGCAGTACAGATATTGCTATGACTAGTATGTCCATGTCATTAGCCTTAATGATAATGGACTTGCTACCATCCGTCGTTGCATCCCTGGCATGTACAAATATTCGAGTGTCAGCTTCTTCATGACAACATGGACACACAGCATCCAATGACTTCCTTGTGTTGCTAATGGCATCTTCTCCTTTTGTGACAATGACTGTGCTTGTCATCTGTGCTTCACACATCTTTTCCGCAGGGAAGTGAAACAGCTCAGTCTTGTTGCTGTCATCTCGAAGAAAGCTTCTCCAGTTACTTGGGGTCTTACTGGTTCCTGTCACTCTTCTTCTGATTCCTTGCCCCATTTTCGACCTCGCCTCGGACTTCAGACTTGACTTCTTGTACACATCAAACACTACGTCCACCCTCTCGTTCCTGGCACCATAGGATTCCACCTTTGGGATGATGTCTTCTTTAGCATTGTCATCAAATATCTTTGAAGTGCGTGGAGGTAGGGCATTGATAAGTGCTGAGCCATCAATGATGACTACATCTCCCCTTGGTTCTCTGTCTGGGATGTTCACTTGCGCTTCAAGAATTTCATTCAGCTGTGATTTCAAATTTTTTTGAAGGTTTTTTTTTTAACATTTGGATTTTCAAATGGCCAATCGGGCAGATTTGATCAGAAAGGCCTGCAGAACAGAAATGCCAAATTTGATGCTTGTATCATAATTTGCACGATTTTTCTATCTACTACACTACAACCTGTCCACCAAGTTTCATCTGAATCTGTCCATAACTTTTTTGAGATATCCTGCTCATAGACAAACATACAAGAAAGATGTCATGCATTGCATGATACTTGCAAAATCCAAACAAACAATAGTTGACATACAAACAGCAATTAAAAAAAAATGATCAACAATCAAGTATCAAGACTAATTTTGACCAGATTTTGCATACATACACGACACATACATACAAATAGGCTGTGTACGTTTCAATCTGAAATGTTGAAAAAATATTGAGGACTGTGATTTCCAAATGCCACGCAGCATTTCCAACTGCCACACAGCATTAATAAAATCACAAAAACAACCTATTTTATTATAATGAGGTGAAATTATGCCTGGTGTTGGCTTAATGGTTGAGGGGGTGGGCTTGGGCTCCAAGGGTCCTGAGTTCAAATCCCATTCAGCTGTTGAATTTATACCAGGTGGGGTTGACTCTGCCTGTCATCCTGAGGTTGGCAAAATGAGTAGCAGCTTGCTGGGATGATTGAGCCGTTTAAGTATTCTGTGTCAGAGTGACAACTCATCCATATTGTGCCCAATAGCCCAGGAGACTGCTTCAGCAACATGAACGCTCTGCACAGAGTGTGGCTCTAATGGATGAATGTATGGGGTGAAATTGTCGTGGACGAAGTACCACATGGGACTTTTTCTGTGCAATGCAGAACTTTCGACACCATGTGGGGCCTTTGTCTTTGCCACAGGTCAGGTGAGGTATTGGAGCATGTGCCGGAGCAGCGCGTCGTTGCGTCCACTTTCTGCCGGTACTCCAGGGGACTCCATCTGGCCATCCCCCAGGCATATGCCGAGCCCACTCCAATCTCCTTGAGATGCTGATAAACCTGCTGCAACCATGAGGAACGTGGTTGGCCCATTGGCTTCCTCCACTCATGAGGCTCCCTCACTGAGAGAATCTGGTGAGTAGATTCAGCATCAAGAAAATGAGCCACATGTCCATGCAGCCGCAGCTGACGCTCACAAACTACACAGGTAACAAATCTCATTTGAGTCTCAGCAACCACTCTTTGGACAGAAAGTCTGACCAGTGAGAGCCAAGGATTCTCCGAAGAGACCTGGTCCCGAAGGAGTTAAGACTCCATCTCAAATCCCGAGTCAGAGTCCAAGTCTCTCATTCATAGAGCAAGACTGGAAGTACCAATGACATGAAGACTCAGACGTTAGTCCTCCTGCACAGGTTCCGACAGCGCTACACCCCATGATCCAATGACTCCGAGGGCTGATCCAGACATCAATTGACCTCTGGATCACAGTGAGTGGAGACATGAATATCACTGCCAATGTAAGTGAATCTTTCCTTGACCTCAACATCCTCACCGCAAATGGGCACAGACAAGATAGCAGTATCCAGATGTCGTTGAAAGCCTGGATCTGAGTTTGACCCAGGAAACTTGTAATCTCAGCGGCTCCAACTCCTCATTCAGCACCTCGAGGGCCCCCAAAAGGATATCTAGAGTCTCCGCAAAGATGACTGCATCATCTGTGAATTCAAGGTCAGAAATCTTGACATTCCCAAACGATGCACCACAGCTTGATCTCTCCGACATCCTCCCCAGAATGCAGTCCAGACAAGCGCTGAAAAGTGTGGGGGGCAGTACACACCCCTGAAGAACTCCAGCAACAACTGGAAGTAAGTATCACCACATCTCGCAGTACTCTCAGTACCAGAGTATAGTTCAGACATCAGATTGACCAGTTTTGGTGGCACCCCACGAAGACCAACAATCCTCCAGAGGGCATCCTGATTCACTGAATTGAACGCTTTGCAGAGATCAACATTGTTTTTTTTTTTTGTTTTTGTTTTGTATACCTTGTCGAGGCTCGTATGAGAGCTAACACACAACGCACAGCAAGGGGGCATGAGACAAGAGGGGCAGGAGTGGAAGGGACAAAACAGTGGGGAACAGACACATGAGGTGATCTGTGGAAGGGAGAGGGATGGGGATGGGACGGCAAACATGGGGAAGAGAAGATGAACATTACAGGGACTTTCAGGAAGGAAAGCAAGGGAATTGAAGGCAGTGGGCTTTTGGTGGATTATCGGGGGTAGAAAAGATCGAGGATTTGGATGGGGGATGATAAGAGGTGGTGGTGAACAGCTGTTTTGAAAGACTGGAGGGAAGAATGGGAAAGAATAGAGTGAGGGAGTTTATTCCAAAGGTGGGAAAAAAGGGGAATGAAAGAGTGAAGGAGAGCAGTGATTCGTGATTTTGGTAGTTTTAGCAGAAGGGGGTTGTTGGCGGACCTTGAGCGCCGTGTAGAAATGTGGTGGGGACAAATCGCAGAGAGAGAGCAGGGGGGGGGGCAAGGCTGGAGAGGAGTCGGTAGAAGACAGAAAGACCACCGACCAACCTGCGGTGATTGAGTGAGAGGCCCAAAGACTCAGCTTCATTGCGTGAGATGCCGATGATCCTAAATGCCCTGGTTTCGACAGCGTGAAGCCGAGAAAGGTGGGAGGCAGGAGCACCAGCCCAGAGGGGAGAGCAGTACTCCATCAGGCTACGGACAAAAGCTTTGTAAGTGCTCAGGAGCTCAAGAGGGCCGAGGAAGGACTTTGCACGACGGAGGATTCCCAGTCGGCGACTGGCTTTTGAGGCGAAGTTGGAAATGTGACTTTCCCAGGAAAGGTCATGGCAGATAGTGAGACCTAGAAGCTTGAAAGAAAAGACTTCTTCCAGAGGATTGTTGAGAAAGTGGATGGGGGGGGGGTTTCTAAACGGTCCTTTCGGCGGGACATAGTGAGAGTGTGAGATTTGTCTGGATTGAAAGACATGTTCCACGTGTTGGACCAGCTTGTGATTTTATCCAGATCTGCAGTGAGCGAAGAAGCTGCTGCTTGCCGATCTGAGGGATGACAGATGGTACGGCAGAGGGTGGAGTCATCAGCAAAGAGATATGGAGGATTTTCCAGAGAGTCGGAGAGATCATTGATGAAAACCAGAAAAAGAACGGGGCCCAGAACGCTACCTTGAGGAACTCCAGCCTGCACAGGAAGAGGGGATGAAAGAACTCCATTTAGGGCCACACGTTGACTGCAACAGGAGAGGAAGTCTGCGAGCCATGAGTGGAGATGGCCTTGAATACCATGGGAAGAGAGTTTGGTGAGTAGTGCAGGGTGCCAGACTGTGTCAAAAGCATGTGATATGTCCAGGGATACGGCTCGGATTTCCTGTCTGGCATTGAGGACCTCCATCCATTGATGGGAGAGCAGAAGCAGCATATCCAGGGTAGAGTGACCTGGTCTGAAACCAAACTGATGACCAGAAATCAAGCCATTGGAGAAGAGGAAGAATTTCATGTCTGAAGCGATGATGGATTCCATAACCTTGCTGATGATTGGGAGAAGGCTGATTGGTCTGTAGTTGCAAGGATCTGTTTTTGCACGTTTTTATGCAGGGCAGTGATGTTAGCAGATTTCCAAGCAGATGGCAGATGACTTTGAGCAAATGAGAGGGTGAATAGAGCAGAGAGAGGGTGAGCAAGAGCAGAAGAGCAGGCTTTGAGGACACGTGGGCTGATGCCGTCTGGACCGGTTGCAGAATCTGAGTCGAGGTTGGACGGCAAGCTCTCCACCTTGTCAGGAGAAAAGGACACAGAGTCCAGGGACAGTTGGGTGCGACTGGATAAGGTGGGTAGAGAAAGTGATGGGTTTTGGACACAAGATTTAGCTGCAAACACTGAGTTTAGGCATTCAGCTTTTTCATGTGCGGTATCAGCAGTGCTGCCATTTGAGGTAAGGGAGGGGTTGGAGGGGGAACATACACCAGAAAGAGATTTGATTAGACGCCACCAGGATTTTGAGAAGGGAGAGAGGTTTGAGAGTTCAGACTTGAGATGAGAAAGATGTTGTTTTCTGCCTCTCCTGAGGGTAGATACACACTTGTTCCAAGCTTTGTGGAAGGAACTGAGATTGCCCTCAGTTGGGTTTGCATTCCATGAGGCAAACACAAGTTGTTTCAGGACAACTGCCTCACCACAAGCTTCAGTAAACCATGGGCGGGAGGAAGGGTAGGACAACTGAACACGAGAGGGGATAAATCTGTACATGAGGGAGAGCAAGTTTCTTTGAAAGAATTCCCAGGATGAGTTGATGTTTGAGAAAGTAGTGATAGGAGACCAGTCTGTAAGTTTGATGGCTGCTCGGAGACCCTGCCAGTCGGCTTGAGTGAAATGCCAGATTCGACGGCGGTGAGGGGGTTCTCTGATAACAGCCAGAGAGATGTCCACTTTGACAAGGACGTGGTCAGAAGAACCGATTGGAGCGAAGGAAGAGCAGCAGATATTGTCAGGGAAATTTGTCAAAATCAGATCCAGAAGAGATGGAGTACCATTGGTTGAGATCCGGGTCGGGAAGTTGACCGATTGAGTTAGTCCCAATGAGTCGCAGAAAGCTTTTGCTGAGGTGCCATGACAGGTGAGAGAGGTACTCACACCTAGCCAACTGGCGTGATGACAATTGAAGTCACCACATAAGAGGAAGAGAGAGTTTGGATGAGAAGATAGAAGATGGTCCATGTTTTCGGATAGTGAGGTGTAGATGGAGTCATCACTGTTCGGTGGACGGTACAGTACACATATAAACATGAGGTGGGAGTGGAGGGAAGCTGTAGCCAGAGGTATTCCTGGGGGTGTGGGGAGTGAGAGCAGTGCATGGAGAGTGAGGAATAGAGTCTTTGATGAAGAGAGCAACTCCTCCACCAAGATGAGGCTCAGGTCTGTCATACCGGAGGAGGGAGTAACCGGGGAGAGATACTTGGGAGTCAGACACGTCTTGGGAGAGGAAAGTTTCTGTTAGGCAGATTCTGTCTGGATTGTCAGTGGCAGCCTGTATGGAAAGATCTGAAAGGTTTGAGCGAAGGCCCCGGATATTTGAGGTCCACACTTTTAATGAAGAGGTAGGGGAGGAGGCTTTGGGTGCAGGGGGTGGGGGGGAGGGGAGGGTAGGACAAGGGATGATGGGGGGAGGTAAGTAGGGTTGTTGAAAGAGTGTGCGGGATTGTAGCATAGCCTGCGGAGGGGGCTGAATGAGGAGGAGAAAAGGCTCTGTGGTGTTGGGGGAGAGGGGGACAAGAGACAAGGAAGAAGGCAGTTGAGGATTTGATGAGGTGGACTGAAGAGATGGAGGTGAGAGGGCAGTGGAGGGAGGCAGCTTGGTAGATGAGAGGGGGGCAACTTTGAGAAGGATGAGTGAGGGGATGAAAGGTGGGAGAAAGGTGAGGGGGGAATTTTTGAGAGAGGTGAGAGGGAGGCTTGGAGGGAGAAGAGTGGGATGGTTGCTTTGAGAGTGAGAGTGAGGGGTGAGGGGGTGAGTTTGCACTGAAGTTGGAAAAAAAGAATGGTTGGTGGAAAGCGAACATCCATAGCAAACTGTGGTTTTTAAAAGTTTTAGGTCAGAGATGCGATTTAACACAATTCTTGATGGATGCAATGAAGGCGAATTCAGAGAATGGAGAGAAAAAAACGCTGTAACAGTTGGATTTTTTCTGCAAGGAATGAAGGAGAGGTCGAAATGAGAGCAGTCTGTTAAAATAGCAGAAGAGTAGTGCATTGTGAAACAGTAAAGAGTACCACATGTGTGAGAGAGGAAGATGAAGCATTATAAGATCGTTTTTGTTGTTAATATTAATGTTTGAGAGAGTTTTCAACAGATTAGGTCATGGAAGTGTTGTAGGAAAAATTGAGTAAGAAGACGAGGAAGATAAGAGGAAGAAGAAGAATCAGAATCGGGAGAAGGTGAGCGTGTTGTTGTTGTTGTTGGGTTTTTTTATTTTTTTTTTGAGATAAGAAATAGAGATTAGTTGGGAGAATGGGGAACGTTAGGAAAGTGGGGAGGATGAAAATTGAAGGTAATGGGGAGGATATAAATTGAAGGTAATGGGGAGAAAAATCAAAACAACAAAATCAAAAAACAATCGAACACTGAGGGGAACCGGTAGGCCTCAAGCCTAGGCCAAGGCCTTAGCCTCAAACACCCTGTAAGAATGTCGAAAAAAAACTCACAAAATAGCACGACTTTTGAAACAAAACCGAATTAGGAACACACAGTAACATGTAGGTGAGAAAATTAAACAGTTAAAACGGGACAAATAACGACCGGAAACTTAACTTTGAGAACGTCAGCAGGAGCCCGCAAGGAGACCTCTCGTCGCTCCAAACTCGGAACCGGAAGTGACGCAGGTTGCACGCAGCCCCTACCAAAACTCTCATCTGCATTCAGTGAGGACCCGAAGAGCAAGGATGCAGTCATTCGTTGACCTCTTTCATGTAAAGCCTGACTGCTCTGGGTGCTGGTGCTTAAGCAGATGGTGGTGAACCATATCAAGAATTATCGGAGCAAAGACCTTGCCTGGCTCTGAAGCCAGCGTCACCCCTCGGTAGTTGTTGCAGTCCTGAAGATCAACCTTCCCTTTCAGGAGAGGGATAACAAGGCCCCTCTTCCAGTCAGTTGAGATGATGCCTGTGTTCCAGAAAGAGCACAGAACTGCATGCAACGTAATGAGTGCAGCATTTCCACCAGCCTTGAGAAGTTCAGCATGGATGCCACAGATCCCTGGAGCTTATCCCCATTTCAACCAGTTCACTGCAGGCTGTTTCCACACACAAAGTTGGATCACAGTTGATTGCAAAAGAGATAGTAACACCCCTGAAATCCAACTCAACAGCTGGTGGATTAGCCTGGTACAGCTGCTCAAAGTAACCGGCCCAGTGGACCTTCACTTGGCGGAACGCAATGCCTGAATTCCCCTGTAAGCAGGACGAAAATCACTTGACCACAGATGATGCTCGACCCCCTCACAGATTCCTCGCACATGGGTCTCCATGTCCACCCTTAACACAAGTACAGTTTTGCGCCTCAGCTCCCTGAACAGCTCAGCTCTGCCATTAAGCCTGGCCCTGCGACTCTGGTCAATGATATCAATGTCCCTTGAGAGACAAAATTCTTCTTCGTCCTACGGTGAGTTCCAAGACATCCACTGGCAACATGAAGGATGGTGGTCTTGTAGGCACTCCACAACTCCATCTCGTCTTCAGTTGTCCTACCCTTCCTCCCGCCCATAGTATACTGAAGCTTGTGGCGAGGCAGTTGTCCTGAAACAACTTTCCTCACCTGATGGAAGGACAATCCAACTGAAGGCAATCTCAGTTCCTTCCACAAAGCTTGGAACAAGTGTGTGTCTACCCTCAAGAGAGCCAGAAAACAACATCTTTCTAATCTCAAGTCTGAACTCACAAACCTGTCACCCTCCTCCAAATTCTGGTGGCATCTAGTTAAGTCTGTTTCTGGTGTATGTTCGGACTCCATCCCCTCCCTTACCTCAAATGGCTGCACAGCTGACACTGCACGTGAAAAGGCTGAATGCCTAAACTCCGTGTTTGCTTCTAAATATTGTCCCAAACCCGTCGCTTTCTATAACCACCTTACCCAGTCATACCCAGCTGTCCCTGGACTCTGTGTCCTTTTGTTCTGACAAAGTGGAGAGCATGCTGTCAAACCTCGACTCAGATTCTGCAACCGGTCCAGACGGCATCAGCCCATGTGTCCTAATAACTTGCTCTGCTGCTCTTGCTCACCCTGTCTCTGTTCTAATCACCCTTTCATTTGCTCAAGATAATCTGCCATCTTCTTGGAAATCAGCAAACATTACTGCCCTGTATAAACAAGCTCAAATGAGCTAAGTTCCTCGTCCTCTTAATGATGACGTCATATAAACGAATAAGACGTCATTGTGATCTATCAGGTTTGCGATAAATTATCTGTGCTAATGCCCGGCTTGATTCCCGCAAACAAAATTCAAACAGCTTGCCTAGTTTCGGAGATAATGGTATAGGCGATTTCCATTAGCTGCAATATTACAACTTCAACTTTTTTCTAGGAAGAATTTCCAAAATCGGAGATGGTTACTGCCTGCGCGTGGGCTTTCTACATATACATGGCAAGTTTCATGAAGATCCGATGAAAACTCTGGGTTGTGAAACAAAAAATAGGAATGACGTCATAAAAATTGATATGACGTCATAGTGATGCATCATATGTGCGGTAATTCATCTCTGCTAATGCCCTGTTCGATTCCCACAAACAGAATTCAAAAAGCTTGCCTAGTTTTGGAGATAATTTTTTTAGGCGATTTCCATAAGTGGAGATATTTTGACGTCATAACTTTTTTTCTTGGAGGAATTTTCAAAATTGGAGATGGTTACTGTCTGCGCAGGGTATTTTTTACATACATACGCCAAGTTTCAGGAGGTTTCGATGAAAACTGTAGGCTGTGGAACAAAAAAGTCCTCAAGAACAACAACGTGAGTAAGACTTAGAGATCCTCCACGAGGATCTAAAAAGGTGCATAAACAGATCCCTGCAACTACAGACCAATCAGCCTTCTCTCAATCATCAGCAGGGTCATAGAATCCATCATCACTTCAGACATTAAATCCTTCCTCTTCTCAAATGGCTTGATTTCCGATCATCAATTCGGATTCAGACCTGGTCACTCTACCTTGGATATGCTGCTTCTGCTCTCCCAATAATGGATGGAGATACTCAATGCCAGACATGAAATTGGTCATCTCCCTCGACGTATCACTTGCCTTCGATACTATCTGACACCTTGCCCTGCTCACCAAACTCTCTTCCTGTGGTATCCAAGGACATCTCCACTCATGGCTCGCAGACTTCCTCTCCTGGAGCAGCCAATGTGTGACCCTAAATGGAGTCCTTTCATTCCATCTTCCTGTCCAGGCTGGAGTTCCTCAAAGCAGTGTTCTGGGCCCTGTTCTTTTTCTGGTTTTCATCAATGATCTCTCCGACTCTGGAAAATCCTCTTTATCTCTTTGCCGATGACTTCACCCTCTATGGTACCATCTGTCATCCCTCAGACCGGCAAGCAGCAGCCTTTTCACTCTCTGCAGATCTGGGTAAAATCATAAACTGGTCCAACACGTGGAACATGTCTTTCAACCCTGACAAATCTCACACTCTCACTATGTTTTTCTGAAAGGACTGTTTGGAACCCCCCCCCCCCATCTACTTTGTCAACAATCCAATTGAAGAAGTCATTTCATTCCAGCTTCTGGGTCTCACTATCTGCCATGATCTTTCCTGGGAAAGCCACATTTCCAACCTGGCCTCCAAAGCCAGTCGCCTACTGGGAATCCTCCATCATGCAAAGTCCTTCCTCTGCCCACCTGAGCTCCTGATCACATACAAAGCTTTCATCTGCAACCTGATGGAGTATTGCTCTCCCCTCTGGGCTGGTGCTCCTGCCTCTCACCTTTCTCGACTTCATGCTGTGGAAACTAAGGCATTTAGGATCATTGGCATCTCCCGCGATGTGGCTGAGTCTTTGGGTCTCTCACTCGCTCACCACAGGCAGTTCGGTGGTCTTGCTGTCTTCCACTGTCTCCTCTCCGGCCTTTCCTACCCCCGCTCTGTCTGAAATATGTCATTGTCCCCCCCCCCCGATATTTCCGCAGGGCACTCAAGGTCTGCCAGCAACCACCTTCTGGGAAAACTACCAAAATCAAGAATCACTGCTCACCTTCACTCTTTCATTCCTCTCCCCCCCCCCCGCTTTTGGAGCAAACTCAGACACTCTCTTCAATCCCACTCTTCCTTCAGATCTTCAAAACAGCAGTTCACCACCACCTCTTATCTTCTCCCATCCAAAACCTCAATCTTTCCTACCCCCGCTAATCCACCCCAAACCCACCTCTTTCAAATTCCCTGCTTTCCTTCCTGAAAGTGCTTGTAATGTCCATCTTGTTTACCCTATGTACCCTACCCCATCTCTCTCCCTTCCACATGTGTCTGTTCCACACAACTGTTGTTTTCCTTCCCTCTCCTCCCCCCCACCCCCCCCACTTCTTGTCTCCTGCTCCCATTGTTGTTCGTTGTGTGTTAGCTCTCATACGAGCCTCAACAGTGTATTATAAAAAAAAAAACTTCAGGATTCCCCAAAGCACCCAGACCCCCCGTCCCGCACCACATCCCCATTGAGCCTGTTCGCAAACTCCTCAGCTTCCCTCTCATCCTTGAGCTTGTCAACATCCAGCTTTGTCTGTGATGACACCATTCTCCCAGATTTAAATTACAACAAGCCGATGGTCGGTATTGAGGAACTGAGCACTCTGGTAGACCATGCAGTTCTGGATTGTCCTCCAGCGACCATCAACGTGCACATGGTTAATCTCCTTTGCCACACCGCCAGCGATGAGACTGTAGGTGCTGAAACCATGAACCAGTCACCAAAAGTCCATGACTTCTTGTAACTTCAAGGAACTTGGTGCTATTCTGGTTCACAGTTCCCGACCCAGAGGGACCAACACACGTCTCTTACGCATCCCTATCAGTTCCAGTCGATGCATTGAAATCCCCCAAGACCAGAAGAGTATCTCACCTGAGGTACTGATCAACCACAGACTCTTTCGTTGCATCGAATGTGTCCTTCACGGAGAGATCACTCACCTCAGGCAGAACATATACAGAGACTAGGGAAACGACACCCAAGGAGTGACAAATCCTTAGTCTCATAACGCTCGTTGACCGGTATTACCTCAATTGTCATTGGAGTTAGCTTATTGGACCTTGAGGCTGCAGCAACTCCTTGGGCATGGGAACCATCAGAGCGACCAGATCAATCGTAGGTGTAACCACCCACCATGATCTCGCTGCATTCCGGTGTCAGAACCTCAGGGATTGCTGCAATTCCGATGTTGAAATGCTTGAGCTCAGATGATAACAGACAGGTGATCATCCTCTCCGAGATAAGACATTCCAGGCACCCACCCAAAGGGACCGCCTCAGGTTTACCCAAGGAGACCTCCGTTTGGTGGACCACACCTCAGTACCACTCCACCACACACCACCGCAATCTAACCTTGGAGGTTCACCCTGTGATTTTCCTCCTTTCATCAAGGAATGGGGGTCCTGAAGGCTTTGCCCCAATCCCATCATCTGGAGGACACCAGCACAGGAGGTACTTCCATGGAGTGGGTTTTCAGATTTAACATTTTTGGGGGTTTTGCGGAGTGAAGTGTTTTACGGTGGCCGGAGTGCAAATCCTGCTACCAACCTCCTAAAAAACAAGTAACCCGACTGCAGGAGGATGTCCGCAGACACAGTTGGGCACTAGAAATCGATGGCCATTGGCTTACAAGGAGCTCCTCCGCTCTTTGAGGAGCCAAGCAAGAAAAACACCACAAATAAACATACTCTCAGAAAAAATAACAATAAGAGACAACCGAATAAATATCATTGTGAGAATTTAAAAAAAAAACACGATTAAATGTTCCAGAACACAAAAGGTTCAGGTAAGGAAGCCCAGACATAGGAGAAGGTCACTCAGCCAGCCCATCCTGCCTCTGTCTGTATCCACCCACCTGAGACACTCTCAATAAGGTAACAGTGGAGTGCCTTTTGACGTGAAGTCTGTTAAGTGTCCATGATTATTTGTTTTTTCGAAGGAATTTCAACGCAGGAGGAAGCTAATCAACCCATCAAGCCTGAGCAATCTTGACAATATTCATGTACCCCTCTCACCCCACTGTATGGAAGTCAGTACCTAATGCCAGTTAAAAACAAACAAACAGACACCACGTCAACTGCCACCAGTTTTCCCAGGAGAGCACTCCAAGGAAGGAGAACATTCAAGATTGTGCCTTGCGTCATGTAATCTCTATTTTCATTATTCTTGCCCATCGCCATCAGCTTACACTTGTTTTTGCTAAACTGTGTCTGCCAATCTTCTGCCCAATCTATGTATCAATACTTTCCTGTATCTGATTACCGCCCACTCTCCTATCCACCTTACCTCCAAGCTTCGTGTCATCTGCAAATTTGGAAAACCTACTCTTCACCCCACTATCCAAATTGTTGATGTAAATAATGAATAGTAATGGTCCGAGTACTGATCCCTGAGGTACCAGACTACTTGCATCCTCACAGCAAGACATCCTCCCACTCACAGCCACTCTTTGCTTCCTATCACTAAGCCACTTTGCAATCCAATTATAAGCTACCTGACCAGTCACTCCACAAGCCCTCACTGAAACAACAACCTTCGATGTGATACCTTCTCAAAGTCGAGGTATACTATGTCCACCGCACTTCCCTTATACATTCAATCAGAAACTGCTTCTTTGAACTCCATTCAATTTGTTACACTCGCATCTCAAGCAGGTTTGTGGTCTCAGTCGTGTACTTGCACCTGCTTTCTGGTGTTGCACCAAATGCCCTTTCTGTGCTCTGCACACCCCCCCCCCCCCACCCACTCGCTCCAGGTTTCTGCAGGTCACACTTGGTTGGACTGCCACTAACCCCTTCTTTTGAAACTCCCATAATCCAGGCTCACACTGATCACCTCCACTTACTTTTTCCTCTTCTTGCTTGGAACTAACTTCCTCAGTCTATTCAATCTCATCCTTCCGTTCATGGATTCAAGATGTTACTGGATGAAATCGACAGGATGTTGATCGAGGTATGCGAACCTATCAGCGAGATATGATCAGCACAGACATCAGAGGCTGGGGTTTGCCATAATTAACTCTGCTACCGAAGGTGAAGGAGGTTATGTCTCTCTCTCTCTCTCTCTCTCTCTCTCTCTCTCTCTCTCTCTCTCTCTCTCTCTCTCTCTCTCTCTCTCTCTCTCTCTCTCTCACTCTCTCTCTCTCCTCTCTCTCTCTCTCTCTCACTCTCTCACTCTCTCTCTCACTCTCTCACTCTCTCACTCTCTCACTCTCTCACTCTCTCACTCTCTCACTCTCTCACTCTCTCACTCTCTCACTCTCTCACTCTCTCACTCTCTCACTCTCTCACTCTCTCACTCTCTCACCCGCTCTCACTCACTCACCCGCTCTCACTCTCTCACTCTCTCACTCTCTCACTCTCTCTCCCTCTCTCACTCTCTCACTCTCTCACTCTCTCACTCTCTCACTCTCTCACTCTCTCACTCTCTCACTCTCTCACTCTCTCACTCTCTCACTCTCTCACTCTCTCACTCTCTCACTCTCTCACTCTCTCACTCTCTCACTCTCTCACTCTCTCTCAAAATCGAAGATTTTTCAATTATATTGGTTCATCGATTTTGTTATTTTGTCTGTTTGTCTGTCACCTACAGATCACAATTTTAAACCGATCTTCACAAAACTTCACCACATGGAAGAATTTGTCATAGGAAAGAATCCTATTGCTTTTGAGGTCAAAACGTCAACAGAGGTCAAAGGTCAACAACTTAGGTGAGATTTCTAAAATCCTCAATTTTCATCCCATTGACTTGAAATTTGAAGAGGATTTATATTTTATGTCTGAATTCAACAAGCCAATTATTTTTAGGTCAACATAGGGATTGATGAGAGTGTCTGAGTTTGCTCCAAAAGCGGGGGGGGGGGAGAGGAATGTAAGAGTGAAGGTGAGAAGTGATTCTTGATTTTGGTAGTTTTACCAGAAGGGGGTTGCTGGCAGACCTTGAGTGCCCTGCGGAAATATCGGGAGGGGGGGGGGACAATGACATATTTCAGACAGAGCGGGGGGTAGGAAAGGCCGGAGAGGAGACAGTGGAAGACAGCAAGACCACCGAACTGCCTGTGGTGAGCGAGTGAGAGACCCAAAGACTCAGCCACATCGCGGGAGATGCCAATGATCCTAAATGCCTTAGTTTCCACAGCATGAAGTCGAGAAAGGTGAGAGGCAGGAGCACCAGCCCAGAGGGGAGAGCAATACTCCATCAGGTTGCAGATGAAAGCTTTGTACGTGATCAGGAGCTCAGGTGGGCAGAGGAAGGACTTTGCATGATGGAGGATTCCCAGTAGGCGACTGGCTTTGGAGGCCAGGTTGGAAATGTGGCTTTCCCAGGAAAGATCATGGCAGATAGTGAGACCCAGAAGCTTGAATGAAATGACTTCTTCAATTGGATTGTTGACAAAGTAGATGGGGGGGGGGGTTCCAAACAGTCCTTTCAGAAAAACATAGTGAGAGTGTGAGATTTGTCAGGGTTGAAAGACATGTTCCACGTGTTGGACCAGTTTATGATTTTACCCAGATCTGCAGAGAGTGAAAAGGCTGCTGCTTGCCGGTCTGAGGGATGACAGATGGTACCATAGAGGGTGAAGTCATCGGCAAAGAGATAAAGAGGATTTTCCAGAGTCGGAGAGATCATTGATGAAAACCAGAAAAAGAACAGGGCCCAGAACACTGCTTTGAGGAACTCCAGCCTGGACAGGAAGATGGAATGAAAGAACTCCATTAAGGGTCACACATTGGCTGCTCCAGGAGAGGAAGTCTGCGAGCCATGAGTGGAGATGTCCTTGGATACCACAGGAAGAGAGTTTGGTGAGCAGGGCAAGGTGTCAGATGGTATCGAAGGCAAGTGATACGTCGAGGGAGATGACCAATTTCATGTCTGGCATTGAGTATCTCCATCCATTATTGGGAGAGCAGAAGCAGCATATCCAAGGTAGAGTGACCAGGTCTGAATCCGAATTGATGATCGGAAATCAAGCCATTTGAGAAGAGGAAGGATTTAATGTCTGAAGTGATGATGGATTCTATGACCCTGCTGATGATTGAGAGAAGGCTGATTGGTCTGTAGTTGCAGGGATCTGTTTATGCACCTTTTTAGATCCTCGTGGAGGATCTCTAAGTCTTACTCACGTTGTTGTTCTTGAGGACTTTTTTGTTCCACAGCCTACAGTTTTCATCGAAACCTCCTGAAACTTGGCGTATGTATGTAAAAAATACCCTGCGCAGACAGTAACCATCTCCAATTTTGAAAATTCCTCCAAGAAAAAAAGTTATGACGTCAAAATATCTCCACTTATGGAAATCGCCTAAAAAAATTATCTCCAAAACTAGGCAAGCTTTTTGAATTCTGTTTGTGGGAATCGAACAGGGCATTAGCAGAGATGAATTACCGCACATATGATGCATCACTATGACGTCATATCAATTTTTATGACGTCATTCCTATTTTTTGTTTCACAACCCAGAGTTTTCATCGGATCTTCATGAAACTTGCCATGTATATGTAGAAAGCCCACGCGCAGGCAGTAACCATCTCCGATTTTGGAAATTCTTCCTCGAAAAAAGTTGAAGTTGTAATATTGCAGCTAATGGAAATCGCCTATACCATTATCTCCGAAACTAGGCAAGCTGTTTGAATTTTGTTTGCGGGAATCAAGCCGGGCATTAGCACAGATAATTTATCGCAAACCTGATAGATCACAATGACGTCTTATTCGTTTATATGACGTCATCATTAAGAGGACGAGGAACTTAGCTCATTTGAGCTTGTTTATACAGGGCAGTAATGTTTGCTGATTTCCAAGAAGATGGCAGATTATCTTGAGCAAATGAAAGGGTGATTAGAACAGAGACAGGGTGAGCAAGAGCAGCAGAGCAAGTTATTAGGACACATGGGCTGATGCCGTCTGGACCGGTTGCAGAATCTGAGTCGAGGTTTGACAGCATGCTCTCCACTTTGTCAGAACAAAAGGACACAGAGTCCAGGGACAGCTGGGTATGACTGGGTAAGGTGGTTATAGAAAGCGACGGGTTTGGGACAATATTTAGAAGCAAACACGGAGTTTAGGCATTCAGCCTTTTCACGTGCAGTGTCAGCTGTGCAGCCATTTGAGGTAAGGGAGGGGATGGAGTCCGAACATACACCAGAAACAGACTTAACTAGATGCCACCAGAATTTGGAGGAGGGTGACAGGTTTGTGAGTTCAGACTTGAGATTAGAAAGATGTTGTTTTCTGGCTCTCTTGAGGGTAGACACACACTTGTTCCAAGCTTTGTGGAAGGAACTGAGATTGCCTTCAGTTGGATTGTCCTTCCATCAGGTGAGGAAAGTTGTTTCAGGACAACTGCCTCGCCACAAGCTTCAGTATACTATGGGCGGGAGGAAGGGTAGGACAACTGAAGACGAGATGGAGTTGTGGAGTGCCTACAAGACCACCATCCTTCATGTTGCCAGTGGATGTCTTGGAACTCACCGTAGGACGAAGAAGAATTTTGTCTCTCAAGGGACATTGATATCATTGACCAGTGTCGCAGGGCCAGGCTTAATGGCAGATCTGAGCTGTTCAGGGAGCTGAGGCGCAAAACTGTACTTGTGTTAAGGGTGGACATGGAGACCCATGTGCGAGGAATCTGTGAGGGGGTCGAGCATCATCTGTGGTCAAGTGATTTTCGTCCTGCTTACAGGGGAATTCAGGCATTGCGTTCCGCCAAGTGAAGGTCCACTGGGCCGGTTACTTTGAGCAGCTGTACCAGGCTAATCCACCAGCTGTTGAGTTGGATTTCAGGGGTGTTACTATCTCTTTTGCAATCAACTGTGATCCAACTTTGTGTGTGGAAGCAGCCTGCAGTGAACTGGTTGAAATGGGGATAAGCTCCAGGGATCTGTGGCATCCATGCTGAACTTCTCAAGGCTGGTGGAAATGCTGCACTCATTACGTTGCATGCAGTTCTGTGCTCTTTCTGGAACACAGGCATCATCTCAACTGACTGGAAGAGGGGCCTTGTTATCCCTCTCCTGAAAGGGAAGGTTGATCTTCAGGACTGCAACAACTACCGAGGGGTGACGCTGGCTTCAGAGCCAGGCAAGGTCTTTGCTCCGATAATTCTTGATATGGTTCACCACCATCTGCTTAAGCACCAGCACCCAGAGCAGTCAGGCTTTACATGAAAGAGGTCAACGAATGACTGCATCCTTGCTCTTCGGGTCCTCACTGAATGCAGATGAGAGTTTTGGTAGGGGCTGCGTGCAACCTGCGTCACTTCCGGTTCCGAGTTTGGAGCGACGAGAGGTCTCCTTGCGGGCTCCTGCTGACGTTCTCAAAGTTAAGTTTCCGGTCGTTATTTGTCCCGTTTTAACTGTTTAATTTTCTCACCTACATGTTACTGTGTGTTCCTAGTTCGGTTTTGTTTCAAAAGTCGTGCTATTTTGTGAGTTTTTTTTCGACGTTCTTACCGGGTGTTTGAGGCTAAGGCCTTGGCCTAGGCTTGAGGCCGACCGGTTCCCCTCAGTGTTCGATCGTTTTTTGATTTTGTTGTTTTGATTTTTCTCCCCATTACCTTCAATTTATATCCTCCCCATTACCTTCAATTTTCATCCTCCCCACTTTCCTAACGTTCCCCATTCTCCCAACTAATCTCTATTTCTTATCTCAAAAAAAAAATAAAAAAACCCAACAACAACAACAACATGCTCACCTTCTCCCGATTCTGATTCTTCTTCTTCCTCTTATCTTCCTCGTCTTCTTACTCAATTTTTCCTACAACACTTCCATGACCTAATCTGTTGAAAACTCTCTCATACATTAATATTAACAACAAAAACGATCTTATAATGCTTCATCTTCCTCTCTCACACATGTGGTACTCTTTACTGTTTCACAATGCACTACTCTTCTGCTATTTTAACAGACTGCTCTCATTTCGACCTCTCCTTCATTCCTTGCAGAAAAAATCCAACTGTTACAGCGTTTTTTTCTCTCCATTCTCTGAATTCACCTTCATTGCATCCATCAAGAATTGTGTTAAATCGCATCTCTGACCTAAAACTTTTAAAAACCACAGTTTGCTATGGATGTTCGCTTTCCATCAACCATTCTTTTTTTCCAACTTCAGTGCAAACTCACCCCCTCACCCCTCACTCTCACTCTCAAAGCAACCATCCCACTCTTCTCCCTCCAAGCCTCCCTCTCACCTCTCTCAAAAATTCCCCCCTCACCTTCCTCCCTCCTTTCATCCCCTCACTCATCCTTCTCAAAGTTGCCCCCCTCTCATCTACCAAGCTGCCTCCCTCCACTGCCCTCTCACCTCCATCTCTTCAGTCCACCTCATCAAATCCTCAACTGCCTTCTTCCTTGTCTCTTGTCCGCCTCTCCCCCAACACCACAGAGCCTTTTCTCCTCCTCATTCAGCCCCCTCCCCCAGCCATTCTACAATCCCCCACACTCCTTCAACTACCCTCCTTACCTCCCCCGTCATCCCTTGTCCTACCCTCCCCTCCCCCCACCCCTGCACCCAAAGCCTCCTCCCCTACCTCTTCATTAAAAGTGTGGACCTCAAATATCCGGGGCCTTCGCTCAAACCTTTCAGATCTTTCCATACAGGCTGCCACTGACAATCCAGACAGAATCTGCCTAACAGAAACTTTCCTCTCCCAAGACGTGTCTGACTCCCAAGTATCTCTCCCCGGTTACTCCCTCCTCCGGTATGACAGACCTGAGCCTCATCTTGGTGGAGGAGTTGCTCTCTTCATCAAAGACTCTATTCCTCACTCTCCATGCACTGCTCTCACTCCCCCACACCCCCAGGAATACCTCTGGCTACAGCTTCCCTCCACTCCCACCTCATGTTTATATGTGTACTGTACCGTCCACCGAACAGTGATGACTCCATCTACACCTCACTATCCGAAAACATGGACCATCTTCTATCTTCTCATCCAAACTCTCTCTTCCTCTTATGTGGTGACTTCAATTGTCATCACGCCAGTTGGCTAGGTGTGAGTACCTCTCTCACCTGTCATGGCACCTCAGCAAAAGCTTTCTGCGACTCATTGGGACTAACTCAATCGGTCAACTTCCCGACCCGGATCTCAACCAATGGTACTCCATCTCTTCTGGATCTGATTTTGACAAATTTCCCTGACAATATCTGCTGCTCTTCCTTCGCTCCAATCGGTTCTTCTGACCACGTCCTTGTCAAAGTGGACATCTCTCTGGCTGTTATCAGAGAACCCCCTCACCGCCGTCGAATTTGGCATTTCACTCAAGCCGACTGGCAGGGTCTCCGAGCAGCCATCAAACTGACAGACTGGTCTCCTATCTCTACTTTCTCAAACATCAACTCATCCTGGGAATTCTTTCAAAGAAACTTGCTCTCCCTCATGTACAGATTTATCCCCTCTCGTGTTCAGTTGTCCTACCCTTCCTCCCGCCCATGGTTTACTGAAGCTTGTGGTGAGGCAGTTGTCCTGAAACAACTTGTGTTTGCCTCATGGAATGCAAACCCAACTGAGGGCAATCTCAGTTCCTTCCACAAAGCTTGGAACAAGTGTGTATCTACCCTCAGGAGAGCCAGAAAACAACATCTTTCTCATCTCAAGTCTGAACTCTCAAACCTCTCTCCCTTCTCAAAATCCTGGTGGCGTCTAATCAAATCTCTTTCTGGTGTATGTTCCTCCTCCAACCCCTCCCTTACCTCAAATGGCAGCACTGCTGATACCGCACATGAAAAAGCTGAATGCCTAAACTCAGTGTTTGCAGCTAAATCTTGTGTCCAAAACCCATCACTTTCTCTACCCACCTTATCCAGTCGCACCCAACTGTCCCTGGACTCTGTATCCTTTTCTCCTGACAAGGTGGAGAGCTTGCCGTCCAACCTCGACTCAGATTCTGCAACCGGTCCAGACGGCATCAGCCCACGTGTCCTCAAAGCCTGCTCTTCTGCTCTTGCTCACCCTCTCTCTGCTCTATTCACCCTCTCATTTGCTCAAAGTCATCTGCCATCTGCTTGGAAATCTGCTAACATCACTGCCCTGCATAAAAACGTGCAAAAACAGATCCTTGCAACTACAGACCAATCAGCCTTCTCCCAATCATCAGCAAGGTTATGGAATCCATCATCGCTTCAGACATGAAATCCTTCCTCTTCTCCAATGGCTTGATTTCTGGTCATCAGTTTGGTTTCAGACCAGGTCACTCTACCCTGGATATGCTGCTTCTGCTCTCCCATCAATGGATGGAGGTCCTCAATGCCAGACAGGAAATCCGAGCCGTATCCCTGGACATATCACATGCTTTTGACACAGTCTGGCACCCTGCACTACTCACCAAACTCTCTTCCCATGGTATTCAAGGCCATCTCCACTCATGGCTCGCAGACTTCCTCTCCTGTTGCAGTCAACGTGTGGCCCTAAATGGAGTTCTTTCATCCCCTCTTCCTGTGCAGGCTGGAGTTCCTCAAGGTAGCGTTCTGGGCCCCGTTCTTTTTCTGGTTTTCATCAATGATCTCTCCGACTCTCTGGAAAATCCTCCATATCTCTTTGCTGATGACTTCACCCTCTATGGTACCATCTGTCATCCCTCAGACCGGCAAGCAGCAGCCTTTTCACTCTCTGCAGATCTGGGTAAAATCATAAACTGGTCCAACACGTGGAACATGTCTTTCAACCCTGACAAATCTCACACTCTCACTATGTTTTTCTGAAAGGACTGTTTGGAACCCCCCCCCCATCTACTTTGTCAACAATCCAATTGAAGAAGTCATTTCATTCAAGCTTCTGGGTCTCACTATCTGCCATGATCTTTCCTGGGAAAGCCACATTTCCAACCTGGCCTCCAAAGCCAGTCGCCTACTGGGAATCCTCCATCATGCAAAGTCCTTCCTCTGCCCACCTGAGCTCCTGATCACATACAAAGCTTTCATCTGCAACCTGATGGAGTATTGCTCTCCCCTCTGGGCTGGTGCTCCTGCCTCTCACCTTTCTCGACTTCATGCTGTGGAAACTAAGGCATTTAGGATCATTGGCATCTCCCGCGATGTGGCTGAGTCTTTGGGTCTCTCACTCGCTCACCACAGGCAGTTCGGTGGTCTTGCTGTCTTCCACTGTCTCCTCTCCGGCCTTTCCTACCCCCCGCTCTGTCTGAAATATGTCATTGTCCCCCCCCCCTCCCGATATTTCCGCAGGGCACTCAAGGTCTGCCAGCAACCCCCTTCTGGTAAAACTACCAAAATCAAGAATCACTTCTCACCTTCACTCTTACATTCCTCTCCCCCCCCCCCCCGCTTTTGGAGCAAACTCAGACACTCTCTTCAATCCCACTCTTCCTTCAGATCTTCAAAACAGCAGTTCACCACCACCTCTTATCATCCCCCATCCAAAACCTCAATCTTTCCTACCCCCGCTAATCCACCCCAAACCCACCTCTTTCAAATTCCCTGCTTTCCTTCCTGAAAGTGCTTGTAATGTCCATCTTGTTTACCCTATGTACCCTGCCCCATCTCTCTCCCTTCCACATGTGTCTGTTCCACACAACTGTTGTTTTCCTTCCCTCTCCTCCCCCCCCCCCCACTTCTTGTCTCCTGCTCCCATTGTTGTTCGTTGTGTGTTAGCTCTCATACGAGCCTCAACAGTGTATTAAAAAAAAAACTTCAGGATTCCCCAAAGCACCCAGACCCCCCGTCCCGCACCACATCCCCATTGAGCCTGTTCGCAAACTTCAGCTTCCCTCTCATCCTTGAGCTTGTCAACATCCAGCTTTGTCTGTGATGACACCATTCTCCCAGATTTAAATTACAACAAGCCGATGGTCGGTATTGAGGAACTGAGCACTCTGGTAGACCATGCAGTTCTGGATTGTCCTCCAGCAACCATCAACGTGCACATGGTTAATCTCCTTTGCCACACCGCCAGCGATGAGACTGTAGGTGCTGAAACCATGAACCAGTCACCAAAAGTCCATGACTTCTTGTAACTTCAAGGAACTTGGTGCTATTCTGGTTCACAGTTCCCGACCCAGAGGGACCAACACACGTCTCATACGCATCCCTATCAGTTCCAGTCGATGCATTGAAATCCCCCAAGACCAGAAGAGTATCTCACCTGAGGTACTGATCAACCACAGACTCTTTCGTTGCATCGAATGTGTCCTTCACGGAGAGATCACTCACCTCAGGCAGAACATATACAGAGACTAGGGAAACGACACCCAAGGAGTGACAAATCCTTAGTCTCATAACGCTCGTTGACCGGTATTACCTCAATTGTCATTGGAGTTAGCTTATTGGACCTTGAGGCTGCAGCAACTCCTTGGGCATGGGAACCATCAGAGCGACCAGATCAATCGTAGGTGTAACCACCCACCATGATCTCGCTGCATTCCGGTGTCAGAACCTCAGGGATTGCTGCAATTCCGATGTTGAAATGCTTGAGCTCAGATGATAACAGACAGGTGATCATCCTCTCCGAGATAAGACATTCCAGGCACCCACCCAAAGGGACCGCCTCAGGTTTACCCAAGGAGACCTCCGTTTGGTGGACCACACCTCAGTACCACTCCACCACACACCACCGCAATCTAACCTTGGAGGTTCACCCTGTGATTTTCCTCCTTTCATCAAGGAATGGGGGTCCTGAAGGCTTTGCCCCAATCCCATCATCTGGAGGACACCAGCACAGGAGGTACTTCCATGGAGTGGGTTTTCAGATTTAACATTTTTGGGGGTTTTGCGGAGTGAAGTGTTTTACGGTGGCCGGAGTGCAAATCCTGCTACCAACCTCCTAAAAAACAAGTAACCCGACTGCAGGAGGATGTCCGCAGACACAGTTGGGCACTAGAAATCGATGGCCATTGGCTTACAAGGAGCTCCTCCGCTCTTTGAGGAGCCAAGCAAGAAAAACACCACAAATAAACATACTCTCAGAAAAAATAACAATAAGAGACAACCGAATAAATATCATTGTGAGAATTTAAAAAAACACGATTAAATGTTCCAGAACACAAAAGGTTCAGGTAAGGAAGCCCAGACATAGGAGAAGGTCACTCAGCCAGCCCATCCTGCCTCTGTCTGTATCCACCCACCTGAGACACTCTCAATAAGGTAACAGTGGAGTGCCTTTTGACGTGAAGTCTGTTAAGTGTCCATGATTATTTGTTTTTTCGAAGGAATTTCAACGCAGGAGGAAGCTAATCAACCCATCAAGCCTGAGCAATCTTGACAATATTCATGTACCCCTCTCACCCCACTGTATGGAAGTCAGTACCTAATGCCAGTTAAAAACAAACAAACAGACACCACGTCAACTGCCACCAGTTTTCCCAGGAGAGCACTCCAAGGAAGGAGAACATTCAAGATTGTGCCTTGCGTCATGTAATCTCTATTTTCATTATTCTTGCCCATCGCCATCAGCTTACACTTGTTTTTGCTAAACTGTGTCTGCCAATCTTCTGCCCAATCTATGTATCAATACTTTCCTGTATCTGATTACCACCCCCTCTCCTATCCACCTTACCTCCAAGCTTCGTGTCATCTGCAAATTTGGAAAACCTACTCTTCACCCCACTATCCAAATTGTTGATGTAAATAATGAATAGTAATGGTCCGAGTACTGATCCCTGAGGTACCAGACTACTTGCATCCTCACAGCAAGACATCCTCCCACTCACAGCCACTCTTTGCTTCCTATCACTAAGCCACTTTGCAATCCAATTATAAGCTACCTGACCAGTCACTCCACAAGCCCTCACTGAAACAACAACCTTCGATGTGATACCTTCTCAAAGTCGAGGTATACTATGTCCACCGCACTTCCCTTATACATTCAATCAGAAACTGCTTCTTTGAACTCCATTCAATTTGTTACACTCGCATCTCAAGCAGGTTTGTGGTCTCAGTCGTGTACTTGCACCTGCTTTCTGGTGTTGCACCAAATGCCCTTTCTGTGCTCTGCACACCCCCCCCCCCCACCCACTCGCTCCAGGTTTCTGCAGGTCACACTTGGTTGGACTGCCAGTAACCCCTTCTTTTGAAACTCCCATAATCCAGGCTCACACTGATCACCTCCACTTACTTTTTCCTCTTCTTGCTTGGAACTAACTTCCTCAGTCTATTCAATCTCATCCTTCCGTTCATGGATTCAAGATGCTACTGGATGAAATCGACAGGATGTTGATCGAGGTATGCGAACCTATCAGCGAGATATGATCAGCACAGACATCAGAGGCTGTGGTTTGCCATAATTAACTCTGCCACCGAAGGTGAAGGAGGTTATGTCTCTCTCTCTCTCTCTCTCTCTCTCTCTCTCTCTCTCTCTCTCTCTCTCTCTCTCTCTCTCTCTCTCTCTCTCTCTCTCTCTCTCTCTCTCTCTCTCTCTCTCTCTCTCTCTCTCTCTCTCTCTCTCTCTCTCTCACTCTCACTCTCACTCTCACTCTCACTCTCACTCTCACTCTCACTCTCACTCTCACTCTCACTCTCACTCTCACTCTCACTCTCACTCTCACTCTCACTCTCACTCTCACTCTCACTCTCACTCTCACTCTCTCTCACTCTCTCTCAAAATCGAAGATTTTTCAATTATATTGGTTCATCGATTTTGTTATTTTGTCTGTTTGTCTGTCACCTACAGATCACAATTTTAAACCGATCTTCACAAAACTTCACCACATGGAAGAATTTGTCATAGGAAAGAATCCTATTGCTTTTGAGGTCAAAACGTCAACAGAGGTCAAAGGTCAACAACTTAGGTGAGATTTCTAAAATCCTCAATTTTCATCCCATTGACTTGAAATTTGAAGAGGATTTATATTTTATGTCTGAATTCAACAAGCCAATTATTTTTTAGGTCAACATAGACCCAATCCACTTTCCGCCGGTACTCCACGGGCCTCTGTCTGGCCATCCCCCAGGCAGATGCCTGGCCCATCTCAATCTCCTTGAGATGCTGATCAACCTGTTGCAACCACGAGGCACGTGGTCGGCCCATTGGCCTCCTCCACTCACGAGACTCCCTTGCTGAGAGAATCTAGTGAGCAGGATCAGCATCAGGAAAATGAGCCACATGTCCGTACAGCCGCAGCTGACGCTCACGGACCATGCAGGTAACAAATCTCATTTGAGTCTCTCTCAGCAACTGCTCGATGGACACAAAGTCCGACCAGCGATAGCCAAGGATTCTCCGAAGAGACCCGGTACCAAAGAAATTAAGTCTCCGTCTGAGATCCCTGGTCAGAGTCCAAGTTTCACATCCATAGAGCAAGACTGGAAGCACCAAGGACCTGAAGACCCGGACTTTCGTCCTCTCACACAGGTACCGGCAGCACCACACCCCATGATCCAGTGAATCCATGACTCCCCAGGCTCGACCCAGACGTCTGTTGAACTCTGACTCACAGCCAGCAGAGACATGAATATCACTGCTGAGGTAAGTGAATCTCTCCATGACCTCAACATCCTCACCACAAACAGGCACAGACAGGATAGCAGCATCCAAGATGTCACTGAAATCCTGGATCTTAGTTTTGACCCAGGAAACCATAATCCCAGTGGCTCTGACTCCTCATTCAGCACCTCGAGGGCCCCCAAAAGGATGTCTAAAGTCTCCGCAAAGATGACTGCATCATCTGCGAAATCAAGGTCAGAGATCTTGACATTCCCAAACGATGCACCGCAACTTGATCTCTCCGACATCCTCCCTAAAATCCAGTCCATACAAGTGCTGAAAAGTGTGGGGGCCAGTACACACCCCTGACGAACTCCAGTAACAACTGTAAATAAGTCAGAGATAGTCTCACCACACTTCACAGCACTCTCAGTACCAGAGTAGAGTTCAGACATCAGATCGATCAGTTTTGGTGGCACCCTACGGGGCGAAGAATCCTCCAGAGGACATCCCAATTCACTTAATCAAATGCTTTACAGAGATCAACATAGGCTGCAAGCAGCCCCTACCAAAACTCTCATCTGCATTGGGTGAGGACCCGAAGAGCAAGGATACGGTCAATCGTTGACCGCTTTGGTGTAAAGCCTGACTGCTCTGGGTGCTGGTGCTCAAGCAGATGGTGGCGATCCCTATCAAGAATTATCCGAGCAAAGACCTTGCCCGGCACTGAGAGCAGCGTCACCCCTCGGTAGTTGTTGCAGTCTTGGCGATCACCCTTCCCTTTCCAGAGAGGTACAACAAGGCCCCTCTTCCAGTCAGTTGGGATGATGCCTGTGTTCCAGGCAGAGCACAGAACTGCATGCAACGACATGAGTGCAGCATTTCCACCAGCCTTGAGAAGTTCATCATGGATGCCACAGATTCCTGGAGCTTTACCCCATTTCAACCAGTTCACCGCAGCCCGTGTTTCCACAAGTGAAGGTGGACCACAGTTGATTGGAGGGTCAGCAACAGGGATTGTAACACCCCTGACATCCAACTCGACAGCTGGTGGATCAGCCTGGTACAGCCGCTCAAAGTAACCGGCCCAGCGGGCCTTCACTTCGGACTCCTCTGTCAAGAGCCTACCACCCTCTGCTCTAACTGCAATACACCGAGGGATGGGCTTGGGTGAACGCAATGCACAAATTCCTCTGTAAGCGGGACGAGAATCCCTTGACCACAGGTGATCCTCTACCCCCTCACAGATTCCTCGCACATAGGCCTCCTTGTCCACCCTTAGCGCACGTACAGGAAAGTGGACGCAGCGACGTGCTGCTCTGGCGCATGCTCCCATACCTGACCTGACCTGATAGGCCCAATGGTCAACATAGACCAAAGATCACCAAGTAAGGTGGTATTTCTAAAATCATCAATTTTCATCCAATTGACTTCAAATTTGAAGAGGATTTACACTTCAGGTCACTGAATTCAACCACCCATTATTTTAGAGGTCAATATGGATCAAAAGGTCAACATAAGCAAATTTCTAAAATTGTCAATTTTCATCCGATTCACTTGAAAATTGAAGACGAGTTGCATATTTGGTCATTGAATTCAACCACCAATTATTTTTGAGGTCAAATTTGTTTTGTGGATTTTTGAAGTATCGTGTTCTGCATGACATATTCTTTTTGTTTATCTGTTTGCTTGTGTGCAGGATATCTCCAAAAATCGTGGACGGATCTGGATGAAAATTTGTGGACAGGTTTGGTGTGTGTGACAAGGACGAACCGATTCGATTTTGGTGAAGATCCGGATCCGGATCCAACTACTAGAATTTTTCAGTGATTCTTCACTCTTGAGAGATTGCGGCAAAAACGATATATAGAACGATATCTCAAAAAGTTGTGGACGGATTCTGACGAAACTTGGTGGGCAGGTTCGGAGTGTGATGAGGGCAAATTGCTTCAACCTTGGTGAAGATCCGAATCTGGATACGAGAATTTTTTTTTTTTTTAAGTGATTCTTCACCATTGAGAGATAAGGCCAAAAACGATACATGGTATGATATTTCAAAAATGTATTGGGCCCGATATGTTCTTGGGGATCAGGCATTACGTGGCAGAGGTATGCGCTCCACTGAACTCCCTTCTCCTTTGCTGATGCAGTGTGCCCTGCTGGTAAGAGCACGAATTTGTTATTTGATCATGGCGCCGGCGATAGCTCACCTACTCTTCACGAAGGACACCATGGGATCTTTAACGTCCACTGACTAATTCCGGCATACAGGATTCCCAGCTTAACATCCATCCGAGGTACGACACACACACATTGATGAACCTCACTGCATGCGAAACACCAGGATGGCAATTTTTTTTAGTTTGGCCCAGATTTGAACCCAGGTAAGACAGCTTAAAATCGAGTGTTCACTGAATTTAACAGGCAGAGAATTGTGGACAAAATGTATGAAATCTCCAAATATGTATATATATATATATATATAATCATGAATATCTGATTGATTGATTGATTGTGGCTTTAAAAATGAGTCCTAGATCTCTTGGGCGAACTTACAATGGCATTTGTTGATGTGAATTATTTTATCTGGATGAGCAGAACATAAGTTTATATTGGTTTACCCCCTATTGGCTGCAATTGTTGTTTTTTATGCTGAATTAATAAATGAGCACATTTGTGACATTTCATTTATTTACCTATTGTATACCAAGACGAGGCTCATGTAAAAGTTAAGAATTTAACTAAAATCGTTACTCACCCCACATTCAGTGAATGAACAAATAAATAAATGACTCAACAACCCAATCCCCATTGTTGAGGAAACCCGTAACCAAACCATCGATCGTAGATATAACCTGCATTTGATATAAAATCCCAATCATTATAATTCATTTTTTTCTCAAATGTGAATCAGACGTTTAATTACACTCTGAGAAGCACCAATTAATTATTTGATGAAATATTTCCAGAAGCCTTGCAAAAGTATTCGATGCATTTTCACGTACGTATACTAGGGTGTTCCAAAAAAATGAAAGTTTGATTTTTGCTGCTCCCTGATTTTGCCTTTGTTCCAATACCCCATAAGAACTTATAGGTCAAAAATGAACAACATTCCATGATATTTAGGGGTTCCTCAAGTTGGCACAATTATGTCCATTATGGAGAGGGCATTTTGCACTGCAATGTCAAAAAGCTCATCTCGGTCTCCTTGGAAAAACTATTCTTTCATCCTATATGACTGCTGTGGTTTTTGAAAATATCACACAACCATATTAATTGAGAAGTGTACTGCATTGTGCATATTCGATGGCAATTTGTCAGTTACAGTTTGGCAAATTTCAACAATATTGTGCCAACTTGATGAACCCCTAAACATCCTCCAATCTGCTTCATATTTGGTGTGTATGTTTCCACTGTCAAATGAAACAAAGGCACACCCAGGGAGCATGAATATTCATATTTTAATTTTTTTACCCCCTATTATGAAGCACCCTAACGTATACATATGTTTCAAGATGGAGACATTTCCATGACTGAGTAACGATCAGCATGCCATTTTGAACAGGTGTAAAATCTTAGAAAGTCATTTTGCAAAGAAATTAACTCTTTTTTTGCTTTGAATGACAACATTGAATACGGATCATCCTTGAGACAATGATGGAGCATTATTGCCTGCAGATAGCTGTGGTATTCTGGAGAGATTTCTTATGTTCCTAATTGCCATCTGTCTACCTCGGCGACTTTGCAGCGTCACAAAGTGGCATCATCTTGTCCTGGCACCAAGTGCCCATTTTAACGGTCTTTGTCCCTAGAGGTGCGGATGACGTAATTTTGGAGGTTCGATCTACAATGTACGAGTATTTCTGATCTGTAATAATTCTGTGTTCAGAGCTATTTGTCTTCAGCTGACATTTGGAGGAGATGCCACTAAATTTAAAGGTTACAAATCATTCTTAATACAAAAAGGTGAAAGGTCAGATATGCCAATTATCAACGAATCTTCCCCTCCACGTTAAAATTTCACGTTGGAATGATTTTATCTGCTCATCATGAATCTTTAAAACTATCTGAATTAATCTCTGTTCTCAGAAGGTTGAGAAGAATGTACAGCACTATCAGAAATCATTATGCAAACATTGTTATAGACTATAGAGCATGAAGACCTGGGAATAATAATGAAGGGATATTGATCAGCATTGCCCTGCTCTCACCCCTTTCCACACCAGCAGGCCGATGCATGTTGGATACAATCAATATCGTTGCCTGTTTAATCAGTAACCAATGAGAGGAACACTCAATATTTCATGGACAGAGCTTTATCTTTTTTCTAGCATGAAGGCAAATGTCAGGCTTGCTCAACCTAAGGAGAAGAACTAACAATTCCTTCCTGAACATGAAAGCACAATCAGAAGAATATTCATTGTGCGTGAGACACTCAGAACAAATGTAAGAAGGAAATTTGGTTTCACAAAATGGTCTTTTCGTCTTCCCTACAAAATGCTTCCCTCTCCGTTGACCTCGAAAGGGTCAGATACTGGCCTAACCCTCGGAACCTGTCTTTCAATCCAAGCAAATCTCACCTTCTCACCGTGTCTTTTCAGAAAATAAAGATCGTCAAACGACTCAACTGTGTATACACTCACAAAAACAACGACATAGTTGCGATCACACAGCGATCGCCAAGGTGAGATCCACCCGCACCCACAATCCAGTGATGACCACAATTTGCTTGGACCGCAATATGACTTTGACCTTCAACATTTAGGAATAGTGTTTAAATTAAGAAAATGTGTCACCACCTCGAATGCATCCATGAATCTCAAAATCATGAAAATCGCAAGAAAATTATTCAAGTTATGATCAAAAAGTGCTTTTTGTTAATTGGGTCACAATCCAAAAAGTAGGTCAAGGACACAAATCAAATATCAGGTGCACAACTTCATTGCAGGTACATTATTATGATGCAAGAGCATCTTGGAAGGCCAAATGGTATTTGAGATTCAACATTGGCAAAATTTAGCAATTTATATCTAAAACGTGTGTGTGTGTGTGTGTGTGTGTGTGTGTGTGTGTGTGTGTGTGTGTGTGTGTGTGTGTGTGTGTGTGTGTGTGTGTGTGTGTGTGTGTGTGTGTGTGTGTGTGTAAAAGTGTGTCTCTTCCATAATTCCAAAACGATGAAACCTCAAGGCCCAAATCTTTGCACACATACTGAGAGAATGCCAAGTAAGTGCATTAATTAAAATTGGGTGTTTGGATAAATTTAAACACCCCTTTTTGAAGATAATTAATAGCTTACCTCCAGGGCCTGGTGTTGGCTAAACAGTTAGGGTGGCTGCCTTAAGATCCCAGGGTTTTGAGTTCAAGCCCCTATCGGGCTATTGAGTGAAATGAGATTAGTGCACTGGTAAAAGGGGCACTGCATCAGAGGCACAGCCATGCCCCCCAGCCAATGATGCTACTTGCAGCCTTGTGCTACACATGAAGGAGGAGAAGGCTTACCTCTCCAGAAGGCTTATCTTTGGTCAGCCCAAATTTGTTTTGCAGAGGTAAGAGCTGCCATATTGATTTGGCATATTCAAACATGCATTTCCTTGGAAACACGATATACTCTCACAGACTAATTAAAGTGTCTAATCGAAATATATCAGATTTTAGAATCGGATCTCGTGGACTAAATAAGTATCAAAATTTGGAGTGAAATCTGAAAATTGGTGATTTTTATAATATGTATTTATTTAAGCAAAGCATTAAGCTTAATTTTCTCTACTGTTCAGACGATTAAACTGAGTGAAGAAAAGATTAAGCATTGTGCAGAAAGTGGAACCTCATAGACCACAACAAAAATAATTAACCAGCATGATCGAAGCTGTTTTTTTCAGCAATTACAAACACAATTTTTTTTCACCTTTTTGTGCGATATGCTTTCTTTCTAAAATATTAATGTAAATATATTAATATACAGTATACTTATAATACATAAAAAATATATCATTGTTTCGTTTTTTAAAAAAGTTTTGGTCACAAGCTTCCATGGCAATACTGTGGCTCACTTTTCTTCGGGGACATCTCAGGAGTTGGGAAGGGAAAATAAATTACAGGATTACAATGAGTAAAAAATGTTTTGAGTGGTGACAAATCAATAAATTACCACATCACGGTAAGATAGCTGAGAGGTACGCATGCTCGCTCTAAGCTGGTTTGCCTGGGTTTGAACAGGAAAAGTGGACAGCGACACGCTACTCCGGCACATACTCTCACACCTAACCTAACATTTCACGACCAAGCTGATTTCTGTCCCCTCTAATGTTTATTTACTTCACATAGTATGTGAATTATATGTCCATCAGTTTGTTTGTAAGTCTTAATGTCTGGCGAAAACAAAAAGTTTTTTTTTAAATTAAAGACCACTATTTTCATTCTTACGCATTATGAGAATGTATCTTCGTTGGGTGGTGATTATTAGACTGCTGCCATGTTCGCTACTAAGAAAACATGCATTACCTCCTTTCCTCTGCATGAGTTGTGATCAAAATGTACGTTTTGTTTCCTCAAAATGGTACCTTCATTCAATGATAGAACACTCATTTAGTCTTCAGATGTACACCAGAGGTCTGTGCGGCTGGTTCCAAGGCAAGACATTTTTAATTAGGCTAAAACAAAATAGCTTATTACGACCCTTGCGAGGTGAACGTGGGCTGACCAAGGATAAGCCAGTTTTTGTTTTTTCATGATTAAATAAGTTAATTATCTTCACAGGGGGTGTTTAAATTTACCCAAATACCCAGTTTTCATTCATGCACTCCCTTGGAGTTCCCATATTATGCATGCAAAGTTTCAGGCTGCAAGGTTTCATGGTTTTGGAGTTATGGTGGACACACACACACACACACACACACACACACACACACACACACACACACACACACACACACACACACACACACACACACACACCATTTATTTATATAGATAGATGTGCACAGCTATCAACCATGCAACTTCAATCGTTACATGGGAACTTGTTTGTTTTGTTTTTTCTTCTTCTTTCACTCACAATTTCCAAGCTGTATCTCAGAGCCAGCTGGGACTTTCAGAATAAAATTTTGCATCAACAAGTAAAATAGACATAAAATGTCACAGTGCCAATTGTTTTCGTAATTTTTCTGTCTGGAGTTAAAGGACTAGCCCATATTTATGTACAATTAAAGTGGCCGCCAGTCTACCAGTCAGCCATCTTTGATCAGATCACAAAAAAGGTGAGGGGCACGTTATGGCATCATGTGCTGTGCTTGTGCCAAGTTTTAAACAAAATCGGACCATGTATGTCTGAGAAATGGTTGGGGACACATTTAAGTAACAAAATGGCCACCAGTTGGCCATCTTGGATCTGTCTGCGACATCATTTCTGTCTGTGTGTCCATCGATAGAATCCACCCCACCAGTTGGAACCCCATCATATTGCATACCGTTGGAATCCCCTTGCCAAATGGAGGTGCAAGAAAACATTTTCGAACCTACAGGCTACAGGACAGGGGTTCAGGGTGTGGAGGGGACCCCAATTCTCTCTATGTAAATGTGTATCATATAGCGTCACCCAGTGGTAGGCAGTATTACAAATATTCTTATATCTATATATAAAAGAAAAAAAATTTTAAGGTAAAAACAGAGGGATGAAATCTTAATGAAACAACCAAACAAGGTAGGAATGACACCACACTACGATGCCACAATACGACACCACAATCCTCTTCTGGTTTAGCATCACAACATCTTCTGACATTTTACTTTTGTTGTGGGATTATGATGGATGAAAAAGAAGAAGAAGAATGACAACGAAAAATGACACCATATTACGATGCCACAATACGACATCTAATCACAATCCTCTTCTGGTTTAGCATCATGACATCATTTGACATTTTACTTTTGTTGTGGAATTGTGATGGAACAACATCAAAAGATGTCATTATGGTAATCCAGAAGAGGATTGTGATGTCACATTGCGGTGTCTTAATGTGGTGTCTGTCATTCCTACCTCGTTTGTTTGTTTTTTTGAGATTTCATCAGTCTTTGTTTTTACAATTTTTTTTAAGTTTCTTTTCTTTTTTCTGTAATTTTTTTTAAAGTAATAAAATGCTTAATGTTTCATATATTTTGTTAGTTTGGGGTGGATTGAATCCATCTATGTTATTAAATTGTTTTAATACTGGTTTCTGTTGATGTGCAGGATGGTTTGGATATTTATCACTTTTGGAATGGTGCTTTCCATCTTCCCCCCCTCCCACGATCTGGGCCTGGTTTGGTTGAGTCCACATTTATTTTTGATTTATTTTCCTTGTAAAACGATTAATGTTTTATATGTTTTTAAATTTTAGGTTGCATGCACTAGGCCAGAGACAAAGGAACTTCCTCGCCTTGGAATCACCATTATGGCTTCAGCAGTTATTGAGGTAGGTCGGGCTACAGTTTTACATTGTGTTTGGAGGGGAAAAAGCAGAAATACAAAATGGCAATTTAGTGATCTCTCGTTTGGTACTTTAACAATGTATTCTGGCATCTTTTTAAGTGTTAGTAGTTCAGAAAACGCTCGAGAATATAAGGTATAGCTTTTAAATACTTATGACTTCACTATATAGCAGTTTATGAGCATATCATTTTGCACACATTAGAATGGGGGGCCATTCCCCCCCCCCATGTCATCCTTCCACATGGAGTACTACTGTACTCCATGATAAACAACTCATCTTCTTATATCTAAATATATAAAGTTGTATTTTCTGTCTGTCTGTCTAGCTCTCTTTTTCTAAACTCTAAATTCATTCCACACCTGGTGCAGGTATCCCTGCTATTCCAGTATAAAATTGTGGATCCAGTAATATGCAGTATTGTGATCAGCAAGACAAGAAATTAAGTGATCACGCTGTTATATGTTAGTGTTGTCACTGCTGTTCGAAAAGTGACGTAGGCATGCGCGTCACTTTTTTTTAAAGTAATAAAATGCTTAATATTTTATATATTTTGTTATTTTGGGGTGGATTGAATCAATCTATGTTATTAAATTGCTTTAATACTGGATTTGGTTTATTTGTGGGATGGTTTGGATATTTATCACTTTTGGAATGGTGCTTTCCATCTTCCCCTCTTAACATGACTTCCCCTCTTAACACGACTTCCCCTCTTAACACTTAACCCCTCTAACCCTAACAAATTGGTATATGCATGCATGCAGGTCCTACTTTTCCCACGTGTTGCATCATCATCCTAAAGTTGTGGAGATTAAAGCTGATACTACAACAAAGCCTGAGTGTGTTTTGGTTGGACATTCGCTCCTAAGGAAGGAGAGGCATTTATCCTTCCTGGCGGTGGGACAATTCAGTGAAGTGCAGCAAACGGTGAACAAGATGGCCAACATCGTAGATTAGTTGTTGAATGACAAACAAGTGAAGAGAAACTCATAAGAAAGCTGAAACCAAACAGTAGTGAAGAAGAAAAAGAAGCACTCCTTTTGAGTCTTCAGGCACATCAGGCCACAAAGGCAGTTTTCCATTGGCTGAGGAACACAATCATGTACAGGTCACCGCAACAACACAGGATACTCGGATGGATCATTTTTCGCAGTAAGCTGGTACTCATTTTGCCGAACTCAGAAGAATGACAGGCTGAGACAACCCACCTGGTGTTCTGGAATGGCCATCAGGGGCTCAAACTCAGGACCCTGGAAGCTTAAGCCAGCCACCTTAACTGTTAAACCACCAGCCTGCCTGAAAGGAGAGTAAAAGTTCCACTTGTTCAGCTTAATTGCTCCCAAACATTGATTGAAAGTTCAACTGAATTGCCCAAAAATTAAGGAACAGTTGGAGAACATCATTTCGAGAGAGGTGGGGGGGGGGGGTGGAGGGGTAGTGGAAGCAATCCCAAAACAGTGTAGACTTTCCTTTCCAGAATGAGAGCAATTTGTCCATGACATACAGACATGTCCAAATGTAAGGAGAATGTACGTTTTTGTATACTTATGTAATTTTGTTCATGTGTGAACAGAAATTGCTGAGGTTACTACTACCACCAATGTTTGTGATCAAAATTTAACTTCAAGATGCCTTATACTTACTGTCTTGCTCATTTGTTGGTTCAAAATCTCAATGGACACGACAAGGTTGGATGTTGTGGGCAGCAAAATGTCTGTGTGTACATTGTGTGCACAACCATAAATGTCTCACTCAATACGTCAAATGCAAGAATGCATGAGGACCAGGTGGTGTGTGTGTGTGTGTGTGTGTGTGTGTGTGTGTGTGTGTGTGTGTGTGTGTGTGTATGTGTGTGTGTGTGTGTGTGTGTGTGTGTGTGTGTGTGTGTGTGTGTGTGTGTGTGTGTGTGTGTGTGTGTGTGTGTGTGTGTGTGTGTGTGTGTGTGTGTGTGTGTGTGTGTGTATGTATATCAGTAGCTGGCAGGTGACATGTTCGTCCCATTCGTTTTGCTGTCAAGGTGTTGCCGAACGCGATATCGGAACGCAGTTCAATGTCTGTCTCAATAATCATCCCCATCCCCCATCCCCCATTCCCAATTCCCCATTCCCCCTTCCCCACGTCCTTCTGTCCTTCCCAATCACCCCCACCCCTTCATTTGCATCTTTTCCCTTCTCCTCCGCATGTCCATTCTATTCTTCCCCACATCTCACCTCTTTCTCCATCTCTCTTCCAGACTCCTTTAAGGGATAGCCAAATGCTCTTGTTCACCTTTAACCGGAGTACTATTTGAAATGAATAAATAAATTGCAAACCAAACGAGGGATAAAACCGTAAAAGAAGAAACAAACTTCGATGTTTCACCTATTAATGAGCAGTTTGGTGTTTAAACAAAAAAGCCGGGAGGAAGCATGTCGTGTTAAGAGGACAATTTGAGAAGGGGACGCGAAGATTTATCCTGGATTCCATCTCCGTGCATCTGTCCATCCGCACTCGTCGCCTCAGCATGAAAGGCCTCGGAGGAGGTGAGTGATCTGGTTGCGCGAGCGGCATCGGTTGTGAGCATCGTGGAGGCGACGCGTTGCGATGCTCGCACCTACGGCTAGCCGAGGGTCGTGCTTTCGGCCGCCCGGTGCATCAGCCTAGGCCGCAGAGGAGTTTTTAAAGAAAAATGAAATCTCTTTCGGGTGTTAAGTCGTCCTATTTGTGGAAGCGTTGATAATTCTTCTCGATGTGCTTCTTGATTTGATTTCAGATTGAAAGGTTCATCCACATTTCGATCCGAGACGTTTTTGAATCTTTGTCCTTTTTTATCCCCTCGATTTTTTTCCTTCAAATCGATGGAGATGTCTTTGTTGCACATTGTAAACGATTTCAAATCGACGTTATTATAAATATAAACGTTCTATGACGTCACCGAATGCTTGCATTCCAAATGCGATTACAAAGTAAACAATTTCCACGCTTCGGTATATTATTAAATCACAACGATTTGTATAAGTTTTAATGTTCCCACGGTACGTCGTGAAAACGGCAGGCCATTGTGTGCCGGTGCTTCGACGAAACTCCAAATCCTTTTCACCGGATTGTTCGAGAGCACCGCTCACCTGGTTGCAGCTACATTTCGGGAAGAAACCAGAACCACGTGGAAATAAGCTTCATTAAAAGCCTCACATGCAAGAGATTCCTCGTTGTTGTTGTCGAGAAAATTAGGTGATTTGCTTGAACGTGACCAAAAAATAAATAAATAATAATTTGTGTACTTTGTCGGACAGGATGGTGCAGAGACCTCTCTGAGCTGTCTAGCCTGGGTTGGATTCCAGACTCGACTATATAAACTGTTGGTGCTTCACATCACCAAGTTCCTCGTCACTTAGATCTCTCTAGACTAGAGCATCCCTTTTGAGTTGTTGATTTTGTCGTTCCAATTTATTTGGGTTATGCCTGTACATCTCACCAGCTTTATACAGATGCTATTTTGATAACAATGAGATTGACGCATGAGAAAGGACAATGAGGATGAGTGGGCTTCGCTTTGTGGGCTTTGATAACTCACCTGTAATTCTCCGAGAACTGCATTACCTGCAGAGTCGTAATTATAATTGCTTTTTGTTTGACTGTCAACTGCAAGCTCATTCTGAAGTTCACATGTTGAACATGTTCCCTCATTTGCTTGTTTAGAATGTTCTGTTCCGACAAAATATCGAACCTCACCTTTGGCACATATCAAAAATCCATTGTGAATGATTCATATACAGTAATAATTGTTAATTTTTTTTTTACTTTCTACAAAATTGACCCTTATGGAGGAAATGAGGCAACAAGTGGGGATGGGGGAAACGCACCAACAGTGGGACAGCGTGGGGCAAAAGCAAGGGAATGAATGGGAGGAAACCTAACTGAATGATCTGGAACCAAATCCCAACTATAGCAGCAAAGAGGAGTCCAAGATGCTGTTGGGGCATATGCATGTTAGCACGATGAAAGAAAGAATTGCATTATGGACTGAAAGTGTAATTTGACATTATGTTGGATGTACAACATCAGGAGAATGAAACTTCTGTAGATTCAGAACCACGAGAAGAGGCAAATATCGGATGAGCATTGAGAAAAGTGAAATATTTGGAAACAAAAGGGCATGCACGTGACTGATTATGCAGAAGGGAAGAACAGATGGTGTCCACCGTTGGGTGTTAGTAAAATCCCTGAACTGTATACTTCTGACAACGATGAAGATTTTATTTTAAAATTTTTTTTTTTATAACCTTGTATGATACACAGCACCGAAGGTTAAAATTGGTGACAACGACTGAATGGAATGATATCTGACATCATATACTGTCGTGTGAAAAAGCGGTTTCCATGTACATATGGGGCCTGACACAAAATATCTGTCTCGAATGATGTTAATGACCAGTGCCCCATCAATGCAAAGCCATGAAAAAACTTGTCTGTTCTTACGGTAATACGTTGCACTTCAAGATATTAATATAGCGGCGAAGAAGACAGTAGTTATGATTTGTGCAGTTGATCAAAGCTGATGTCAACAACTTTGGATACCCCAAAGCCATAGTGTGTTACATGCAAAATTTATACGACAACTAACTAAAACTATATAAATGACCAGAACTAACGAGAACTATTTAAATGATATTTAAAGATTCACCATAAAGTGACTTATCACTTCATTAATATACATAAACAAAGTGAATTTTGGTGAATTCAGAATTAAATTAAATATACGAGGCACTGTAACGGACTGCAGGGGAATTGAGTGTTAAAAATAATGTTTGTTAACAACAAATAACACAACAATTTTTTTCATATATATTTGTATGCACTGTCGAGGCTCGTATGAGAGCAAACACACAGAACATACAACAAGGGGAGCAGGAGACAAGAGGGGCGGCAGAGGGAAGGAAACAACAGTGGGGAACAGAGACATAAGGAGATCTGTGGAAGGGAGAGAGATGGGGGCAGGGTACACAGACTAGAACAAGATAGACACCACAGAGCCTTTCAGGTCCTCACACAACAGGGACTTTCAGGAAGGAAAGCAGGGAATTTGAAGGAGGTGGGTTGAGAGTGGATTAGCAGGGGTAGAAAAGATCGTGGTTTTGGATGGGGGAAGATCAGAGATTGTGGTGAACAGCTGTTTTGAAGACCTGGAGGGAAGAGTGCGATTGAACAGAGTGAGGGAGTTTGTTCCAAAGGTGAGAAAAAAGAGGAATGAAAGAGTGAAGGTGAGCAGTGATTCTTGATTTTTGTAGTTTTACCAGAAGGGGATTTCTGGCGGACCTTGAGCACCCTGCGTAAAGATGGGGGGGGGCATATCTCAGACAGACCGGGGGGGATGAGGTCGGAGAGGAGATGGTAGAAGACAGAAAGACCACCGACCTACCTGTGGTGAGAGGGTGAGAGACCCAAAGACTCAACCTAATCGCGGGAGATACCAATGATCCTAAATGCCTTGGTTTCCACAGTGTGAAGCCGAGAAAGGTGAGAGGCAGGAGAACCAGCCCAGAGGGGAGAGCAGTAATCCACCAGGCTGCAGATGAAAGCTTTGTATGTAGTCAGGAACTCAGGTGTTCCAAGGAAGGACTTTGCACGATGTCGGATGCCCAGTCGGCGACTGGCTTTGGAGGCCAGCTTGGGAATGTTGCTTTCTCAGGAAAGATCATGGCAGATAGTGACACACAGAATTTTGAATGAAAGGACTTCTTCAAGCGGATTGTTCAGTAAGTAGATGGGGGGGGGGTCCAGATGGTCCTTTCAGAGAGACATAGTGAGAGTGTGAGCTTTTTCAGGGTTGAAAGACATGTTCTACATGTTGGACCAGCTTGTGATTTTATCCAGATCTGCAGAGAGAAAGAAGAAGCTGCTGCTTGCTGATCTGAGGGATGACAGATGGTACAGCAGAGAGTGGAGTCATCAGCAAAGAGATAAAGAGGATTTTCTAGAGAGTAAGAAAGATCATTAATGAAAACCAGAAAAAGAACAGGGCCCAGAACACTGCCTTGAGGAACTCCAGCCTGGACAGGAAGAGGGGATGAGAGAACTCCAGCCTGGACAGGAAGAGGAGATGAGAGAACTCCACCTGGACAGGAAGGGGGGTACAGAAAGCGATGGGTTTGGGACACAAGATTTAGACACAAACACGAAGTTTAGGCATTCAGCCTTTTTGAACATTGTCACAATTTTGAACATGATGTCATTTCCTCCAATGTTGAAGAAGTCTTTATTCAATTTTAAACTGTGTTGTCTATTTAAGAACACTCGTATGCTTGCATCAGCATCACTTCACTTGAACATGTACGTTCCTGTTATATTGCTTTGATGAGGGTTCTTAGCCTTAAATAATGGGAATGTATGTTATTATTTTGTTTCCTGGCAGTCGGAGGCTCAGAAGCAGAGAGAGCTGGGGAGATTGGAATTGGAGGAGGTTTGGAAGAGAGTGAAAGTGATGGAGAGAGTGAGGAGGAGAATGCTGAAGCTGGAGTTGGGCATTGCAAGTGGTTTAACTCTCGGCTTGGATTTGGTTTCTTGTGCATGACATCCCAGCGTGGAGAAGACCTGGAAGCATCAGTTGATGTTTTCGTACATCAGGTGATTGTTCTTTTGGGACTCTTTAGGATCTTCCAGTAACTTTCTCAATGGTATGAATTTTCAAAAATCTCAAAGCTGGGTCATTACACAAGTGATCGAACAGAAATCGACCTACTTCAATTTGAAAAGATTTGTTAATACAAGGGATGCTTCCAAGCAGTCAATATGTGTAAACTTTATATTTCCAAGGTAATCTGGTTTTAGTGGTGCATGAGGTCGATATTGTGATGTTTTTACCTGATGGAAGGAGACAGTCTGAGTCCATACACAACATTCCTGCTGTTGTGGCAAGAAAGGTGAGCAATATGTGATTTTTTTTTCTTTACAAGATCGAGGAATAGCAAGGTGACAGAGGGGATGAACTGACAATGGGGGCAGTGGGGAAACAGTCGTACACAATAAGCAAAGGGAATGAACAAACAGGAGAAGAGGGGAGGAAACACAGCAATCTACAAGCAAGATGGTTAGATTAGGTAGGGTTAAAAGAGGGTAACAAATATTGTGGGTGACATGAGATGGTGGTGCACTGCATGCTTGAACCCCTGGAGGGAACAGTGAGACAGAACAGCCTCAGGAATGAAGTTCCATAGACGGGAGAAGCACGTAACAGAAGATTTGAGGTGTGCAGTCAGCCTGGATTTTGGAAATTTAACCAGGAGGGGGTTATTGGAAGAACACAAAAATACATCTTGGAGTTGCTGGGGAGAGTTGGAGGATTGAGAGAACAGAGAGAGCTGGACCTGAGTAGAGGCAGTTCGGGTGAGAAGCTACATGTAGATGCTGCGAATTTGAAATATATTTGGGAGTTATCTATGGAAGAGTGACATATATGGAGTGGTGACATGACCTCTGGATTAAATGTTGGAGGGGAGGTCTTGGGGTGGGGGTGGGGGGGAAGGCTGGAGAAGGCCAAAAAATGTAATTTCATATCTTATAATTAACAGTCGTTTCCCCCCAAACAATCTTATGATAAAGGTTTTTAACTCTGAAATTGAGCTTGCAGGATAGTCGAGAGGTACACACACTTGCCTTTAAGCTGTCTAGCCTGGCTTCAAATCCAGACCCAGCTATAAACTGTCATCCAGGTGTTTCTCAGGCGTGGTGATCCATCACAGGCAGGGTCCCTCGGATGGACGTTAAACTGGACGTCTCATCTGCTGGCATTAGTTGGTGGACTTTAAAGACCCCACAGTGTCCTTCATGAAGAGTAGGTGAGCTATCGCCAGCATCATGAACAAATTCCAAATTACTGCCCTAACTTCTGTTGGAAAGGCAATGGAAAACCACCCAGTATAATTCATGCTCATAAACTTCGTTGGCAGCACCGACTCTCTGTCACAGAGTATGGTATATCAGAATCAGAAACTTTGACATTAATCTTGAAAAAGCAAATATTTCGACCTCGACCTGACATTGTTTTACCTGAAGAAAGAAATATTTTTTGAACTCAAAATTTTCCACAATGTTACTTAAATGCCGTAACCCATATATCTGACTATATCTGACATCCGTAGGCTGTATATCTGAATGGGCTGTATTCCAGACACTCGGTGTTAGGATGATGGATTTAGTAAGATGGCAGTATAGTATGATGATGTTATGTTTGTGACTCCATTGCAGCGTTACGTCCAGCACTAGGCTTGGCCTTTATGGTGGTGTATTGTTCATGACAACGAGAATGGTATTTTGCAACTTGGGGAAAAAAACGATGTAATGTCTGATCCCTGGGAATATTTAAAATGAATTCATAATATATTGATTTTGGCAAATGTGTGTGCATATTACTAAAATTAATGCTGGGTTGTTAGCAGTAAACAAAAAGTTTCTGGATTAAAAAAAAAAATGCAAATATTGACTCAATAAACTGTATTACTGTTCTGTAACATATTGTTGCGGATCCGGGGTGGCGGGAATCTGACCCGATCCTAGGTGCCAGCCACGCCACCGCCGTCTCCGGGACTCTATAACTCACGCCATATAACCGTGCCGGCTTGGCACAGGCCTCGGGTCATGTGTCTTCAATCGCGATACCAACATAATCCTGTACCTTACCAGTTGGGGAGATAGAACCCCAAGTTACAGACTGGCTTTGTCAGTGACCGAGCGGAGTCTACCAGCCTGTAAGCATTTTTGGTCTTATATGCCAATCGAACGGATCGTTCCTCGACGCGACACAAATTAATCCAGAGCGGCAACTGCATAAGAATTAACCAGATGTATTGGGGAACATCAGGGATCACAACACAAGCAATAAACACTACAATGGTTATACTAACTATCTACCCATTCTTACCTAGGGAACCACTGTCTAAAGGTTTCGAGGGGATTCTACGAAATATGCCTTATACAACACGTGCAAACAAAACAGACAGACAAACAGCATGCATGCACACAGAGTACTTGGTGATGGCTCATGGACGAGAGGACCGTGTCCAAAAGCACGAATATCGTTTGTAACAAGCGGTGGTGTCCACAGGTTCAAACTCCCGCTCAAACGTGCTGCGCGACAAGATGGCGGCACAGTATTCTTCCTCCTTTAGTTACCGCGTGCGCGGTCTCCGCGCGCTCTGACCTCGTGTAGGGTCGAAGATGAGCCTCAGCTGATCTCTCTCACGGTCCAGCACACAAATCCCGGCCTGGCCTGTTCTCAAGACGAGGCCCCAGTCAAGGTCCGAGTTCCACAGACGGATCGGCAAACGTGACGCGCCATTGGTAAGTAAGGACCGTCCGAAGGTCCGGCGTCTCCTCTCCGGCCTTCCCGCCTCGAAGCCGACTCCCACTTCATCCTCTCAGTGCCTCTCTCGGTCGAATCACCGGCGTGCAGGTCGGGTTAGCGTCTCTCCCGGCAGATCCAACACGGTGCCTCCTTCGTTCGCTCGCCTCGAAGCGACTCCGAGTACGCCTCGATAACCCGGCCGTTCCTCACACACAGCACTCCTTTGTTTGCTCACTTCGAGACACGAACACTCCTCCCAACCGCCTGCAGTTTTCAAACCGCCAAAACTGAACCTGTCCACCAGGTCCCTTTTTTCCTCTCTCTTCCAAACACGAGCACACTTCGAGCGCCACTATTTCCACATACTGATCTTGTTTCTGCTTTCTCTTGCTGCTCTCGGCGACTCTCTGTCCAAAGGCTCCGCCCCTTCGCATCACTTCCTGTCCAGGCCACACCTCGTGCTCTCAGCCACTCCCCTCCCGTTCGTACAGGAGAGGAAGAAGAATCATCTCTCGTTTCACCACCGTATGAACATAAAGTCTTTTACACCTCCTGACACACACATCGTCACTTATTCCAAAAAACCTATCAAAACAGGCATTTAATGGGGGATCTGAGCTAATCCTATACTTAGTTGTCGCACTAAGGGCCATTTCCGTAACACTACTCCCACCTTTCTCCCGAGGCTCTCTCGAGCCTCCATCTGGGGCAGCCCACGGCAATGGCCCTGTCTAACGTACAGCACAGATCTCCCATTTACTCTAACCCACAACATGGGAAGCACTTAACTCCAAAAATCAAAGTGTCACAGTATGATTGGCATGTCCCTATCCTAGTGTGTCGGGTCACCAATCTAACAACCAAATTTACACTTTATGCACAGTACTTAACATTCTAATTATGGATTTGAACGGGAGGGCATTCAATTTTACTTTTAACACCAATATTGGCATAGGAGCAGAACATTCAAAGGTTCAAAGTTCTTTCACGTGTTCGCTCCTTCATGCCCCCTCCCGGCAGTATTGTCCATTCACCCCTGAGGGTTTCCTCACTTCGTGGCCTTATTGGCCTCTCACCAGCTGAGTTCAGTCGGCCCAGTGGCCTAATCTCACAAAGAGTTCTTTGGCTCACTGAGCCCACAAAATGGCATAAATCTTCAGCCGCAATGGCCCACAAAAGCACTTTGGCCTCAATGGCCCACAAAAATGCTTCGGCCCATATGGTCTACTCACAAGCAGCAGCAGGTAACAAGCCCTGCGTTGGACAGCAGGTGACACAGCAATGGTGGCACGGTGATATCGATGGTAAACAAATGCAGTTTGGAGGTGTTCTTGAGGACGCAAATGGGTGTGATGACCTCGGACCAGGTGAGATGGAGTGTACCCTTAACCTTCCTTGCCTGACTTGTTTTGGTAAAGCTCTCTCTTTTTTATCTCTTTCTCTCTTTTTTTTTCTTTTCTTCTACAGACAGGATGGTGTGTTTCTTACTCAACTGTTATCTTTGTGGAAGTGTGCTCATGACATACTGGTGGCCATTCTGGCACTTGGAGAGGGTGACCTAGCCTGGCCCTTGCCAACAATTTCTCCCATCAACACTACTCATACCAGGTGTGAAACATGAATGGTGTGGAGGAGAGTCCATCAAACCTAACCATTTACTTTTAGTTCAATGCAACAAACCCTGCTATGGCTAGAATGATCCTAATGACCCATTTTTCCCGACCTGGCACACTGTTCCATTCTAATAAACCTGGGCAAGGCCCTTCTTTGTCTTTTTCCATTTGGTGGTGCCGGGCATAACTCGCTGGCTGGGGAGTGTGACTACTACTAGGCCTCTTTGCCTGCTTCCAATCGGGGGTGAAGGACACTCAGCGACCTCGGGGTTCACCTGATTGTGCTTCTGGCGCTCCTAACTAAGTGGTGGCTCTCTCTAGTCCCCATACTGTGCCCTCATAGCACCTACACCGTGCTCTCATAGCACCCATACTGTGCTCTCATAGCACCCACACTGTGCTCTCATAGCGCCCATACTGTGCTCTCATAGCACCCATACTGTGCTCCCATAGCACCTACACTGTGCTCTCATAGCACCCATACTGTGCTCTCCTGGCACCTCTGACAGCCTTCACCTGCCAGGAACCCCCAAAGCCCTGCTGCCCTATTTCCCGACTCACCAACTTCCCATACCATGTCACACTACCAACCAGTATCCCCATACCTTGGCCTGCACCTACCCCTCGCAGTCCGCCCGCACAATGGAACAGCAGCCAGAATCCATGTCGAATCCTCGAAGACCCCCTAACCTACACCAACCTGGTTTGGAGACTCCTACCGACAGGGTACGTTGTTCGCACTTACTCTCCTCATCTGCACAATCACGCCATTCACCCAAACACTTTAGTCATTCACTCCACAGTGCCGCACACCCAGTCCACAACACCATCCAACACCTTTCACGTTTATGTGAAAACAAAAACACACCAGTCCCCCGGATCCCACTTGGTCATCAAATTTAACTGGTACACTTTTTCATAAAACCCCAATAAATTTGTCACTACATCCATCGTCTGCTGGCCTCCTCCATAGTGCCCTAATCGTTTATTTCCAATAGTTTAACCGAAACATCAAAATCTCTTCACCAGCCTCATGGAACCTCTGCATGGTTCTAACCAGGCATTGCAATCCTTCCTCAAACAAGCCACCCTTTGTCATCCACTTGTTTCAGGTGTGTCTAACGCTCTGCCTGTAATGTCTCCACCACTTTTTTCAAGAATCACCCAAATCCACTCGTGCTACTCTTATGCTTTCTGTCATCCCTCAATTTGCAATCACTTTCGGTACAATTTCCAACCAAAATTTCTTCTCACATCCCCATTTGGCCTGCTTCTTTGGCTCATTGGAAGGGGAGTGAGGGAACGAATCCCTCATTACCCATTACATGAGCCCGCCGCCTTTCCGCCACGGCTCAAAGGGGGTCACGTCTCAATGAGGGCCGTGATCTACCCCCTCCTTTTCTCCAGGCTTCGCGGAAGTCAGGCAAACCCCAATCGGTGGAACGGCCTCCCCCTCTTCTCCAGGGTTCACGGAAGTCAGGTAAAACCCCAATCGGTGGAATGACCTCCCCCTCTTCTCCAGGGTTCACGGAAATCAGGTAAACCCCAATAGGTGGAACGGCCTCCCTATCTTCTCCAGGGTTCACGGAGATCAGGTAAACCCCAATCTGTGGAATGACCTCCCCCTCTTCTCCATAACTCCCTGAAGACAGATAAACCCCACTCAGCCAGCCAAACCACTCGTGTGCTCAGAAAGGTCCGAAGACCAAGTGACACACGCCAGTGCCGCCTGCCACTCATCTGCACTCCACTCCAAAGTTCCTGTGAGGCTAATAGAGAAATTAAAATCCAATTTCTAAATTGAATTTCTAAAATCCAATCTAAAACTGCTCCTGGATGCAGCACCTCTAACTCTGTAAGAACCCATGCGGAGTTGTCCATTTTGGTTTCCATCCCCTGGCTCAAGTTCTGTCCTGGTGGCATTTCTATTTCCCCTTGCACCTCAAACCTATTTCCTATACTATGTCACCACTCATTCCACGCTCAGGACTCCCACACACAGCAGGCTGCACACATTCCAAGGTTATGTGTTGACATTCCACACCTTCAACCTTGCCTGTGTACTGACCAACTGCCTCACACTCCAGGCCTACATTCTCGACCACCAGGTGAGTACTCACACACTCTTTGGCCTCGGCAGCACATACCGGTGCTGTAGTCTGGACAGTGGGCTCAAAACATTCACCCATAGGCACTCCACACACACATTCAGGGGTCACACACACGTGCACCCCATCGGACAGCGTCTCTTCATGAACATAAAATTCAATTTCTACCTTAAGCTCCTCGTCCACATCATGTATGCATGTACTCACATACCTGCTTCGTTCCAGTCACCTCTCTCCAGTCGCTTCTCTCCAGCAGGTTGCTCATCATTGATTTGCCGCACTCCTCTTGGGCTGTCAGCTCCACATGCTGGACCTGCTCAAAATGTATCTCACTCGTCAACAACCCCGCATGCTCCCTCAATGTTTCAATCACCAGGGTTTGCTCCAAGTGGGGCGTCATCCGACGAGTGATGTCAATCAAGTCCCGCACCACCAACATTACTCCCTGTGGTGACGTCACACATCCCATATTATTGTGCTGTTCTACTTCCTGGCTCCATTTTTTTTTCCATTCGAGTCGTTCTTCCTCTCCGAGCTTTTTGAGTTGTTCGTTATCTTTCCGGAGTTTTTCCATCTCCGTGGACTCCAACTTTGCTTCCTCCTTGAGTAGATTAATTTCAAACTCATATTGTTTTTGTTTTTTACCCCACCATCTCTCATGTTCTTCATTCTCCAATCTCATCATTTCTTTCAATTGGCTGATTTCTTTTTCCCGTTTCATTTGTCGTTCTTTCACTATCTCCGCGTACTTCAACCTTGCTTTCTCTTTTAGTTGTTCTTGTCCCTCTTTTTGTTTCCTCTTCCACTGTCTCTCATGCTCTTCAGTCTCCAATCTCATAGTTTCCTTCAATTGGCCGATCTCCTTTTCCCGTTTCATTAGTTGTTCTTTCACGATCTCCGCGTACTTCAACCTTGCTTTCTCCTTTAGTCGTTCTTGTCCTTCTTTTTGTTTCATTCCTTGTTCTTTTTGTTTCTTATCCCACTGTCTCTCTTGTTCTTCATTCTCCAATCTCGTTGTTTCCTTCAATTGGTTAATCTCCCTTTCCTGTTTCATTCGTTGTTTTTTCCCCATCTCCTCGTACTCCAACTTTGCTTCTAACTCTTCAATCTGCACAGTGTGGTTCCTTAACGTTTCATTCTCCGTTCTCTTTCTTTCCTCTCTTCACATCCTCAGCTCGTTTTGTAATCCCGTCTCTTTGTTTTGGTGTTTCTGTAACTCAGAAGTTTTTTTTCCATAATTCCTCTCTCGCCTCCTCACCTCTCTCGCATGCTTCCTCCCTCAATTCGTCCCTTTTCTTACTGTATTCCTTTAGTTTTTCCTGCCATTCCTTTTCTTTTTCTATCTTCCGTTCTGGGCTTTCTCTTTCCCGATTGCCTGTTCTTACCTCTCGCTTCAGTAGTTCCAATTCCACATCGTGTTTCCGTTTTTCATTTTCCAGCTCTGTTTTCTATTCTTCTTCCAAGTTCTCTCTATCCCGGGAATTACTAATTTGCTCTTCCTCTATTTTTTTGTTCAGTTTGCTCTTCTCTTTTTCCAACTTATGGGTACTCCCCTCTACTTTCCTCCTTTCATCCATTAGTTGGCCAATTTTCAATTCGTGTTCCCTTTGTTTCCTATCCGCTTCTTCCAAGTTCTCCCTCATTTCTTCCTGTAGCTTTTCAAACCGTCTTGACTTTCCCAACAATTCTTCCTTCCTTTCCTCCAGATGTTCCTCTCCTCTTTTTATCTTCCATTCTAGGCTTTCTCTGTCCTGATTGCCTGATCTTACCTCTTCCTTCAGATGTTTCAATTCCAAATCGAGTTCACATTTCCCTTTTTCCAGCTTTTTTTCCATTCTTCCTACAAGTTCTTCCTATCCCGGGAGATGCTAATTTGCTCCTCCTCTATTATTTTGTTCAGTTTGCTCCGCATTTTCCAACTGACGGGTATAAAACACTCCTAAATTCTTTTTCCCACATCGTTTGTCGACTCTGTTAGCTAAGTCCTCTTTTAGCCACCGAATTTGTTCCATCACATCGGCAAATCGTTGTGTCCCTCTGTACACGCAACCCCTCTGAAACCCGTCTGCCAACCGCTGTGCCTCGTCCATTCCAATTTTCGTCTCGTCGATATAATCTTCATAACGCTTCACCTTTTCCAAGACATCCCCCAATTGTGCCTGAAGCTTGCCAATGTTCGCGTAGTCATCCTGCCACGCCTGCCATGGCACATGCTGTAACCACGTGGTCTGAATCGGTGGCTGGGAGCCTCCAACTCGTGTTGTGCCGTTCATTCCGCTATAATTAGCCCTCTCTCGCTTCGTGTCGCACCAAGGTGGAGCCGCCATTTTGCGACTCCATTTTCCTTATAATTTGCAAATTTTTCCTCCGATCCGCTCAAGCATAAAATCAAATCAAATTTGGACCGTTTTTTTTGTACTCAATGACCGGGGTTCGAAATGCACCGCAGGTCCAAATATCCCACTCCTGACACCAGTTTGTTGCGGGTTCGGGGACAGAGGGATTCGAGCTGTATCGGCAACCACAGTCCTCAGCAGCTTTTTTTTGTTTTTTTTTACGAATCGGGCGGATCTATGGGAGCAACACGAAGTGATTCAAAGTGCAACTTCATACCCGAATCAGTCGGATTTGGGGAGGACATCACAAGCAATAAACACTACATTGGTTATACTAACTATCTACCCGTTCGTACCTTGGGAACCATGGTCTAAAGCAGGGGTCGGGAACGTTTTTGACTCAGAGAGCCATTAAAGCAAAATATTCGGATATCTATTTCAGTGAGAGCCATATAATATATTTTAAGACTGAATTCAACTAAATGTGAGTATAATAAGCCTCTGAATTTATTCTTTTAAATAATGTTGTTATAATACTCACCATTAATGGGACTTCTGGTGCTGCATGGATTTGCTGATGGCTTTGTAGTCTGGTTGGTACTTGGTGAGGTTAAGCTTCATGCAAGCGTTGAGGCTTTCATCCATTAGACGTGATCGTAGGTTGGACTTGATGTTTTTAAGATGTGAGAATGACTGCTCACATGCATACGTAGATCCAAACAAGGTCAATACAGCAATACTCACACGCTGCAGTGTGAGGTATGTGACAGGAAGCGCGTTCCAAGTTTTGATAATCAGCTCGTCTTCGGGTTGAAGTTTTTTTCATTTCTGTCCACATGTGCTTGCTCGCCAACTCTGCTTTCTGTCGTGCGATTCTTTCCAAATCTTCATTCAGTGACTTGAACTTATTCACCCACATGTCTGAGGCCTTCAGGTCAGCCACTTCTGCTTCAAAATCTCTGACGGAGACACCAGGAATGTAACTCAGGTCGGCTGTGTTCAGTGAACAGTCGTTTGGATGGGTGATGAACTTAAAAAGACGAGTGTGCTCACGAAATTCTCCAAAGCGTGCTTTGAATGACTGTAGAAGACTGGATGTGAAGCCAGCTAACTGGTGGAGATCAAAGTTTTGAGTGGGCTCACTTGCTGTGCATGCATCTTTAAATTGTCTCAGTTTTTCAAAATGTAGTAAACGACCTGTTTGAAGATCCATGATAAAGAGCTCCAGATTGTTTTCAAAAGCAAACACGGCTTGAAGGGATAACACTGTATTTCCAATGCCTTGCATTTTCACGTTGAGCTCGTTCAGATGTTCAGTCATATCCACGAGATAGTAAAACTTGAGGAGCCACTCAGTTTCGGCTAGCTCAGGATGCTCAATCCCTTTCATTTCAAGGAAAGTCCGGATTTCGTTCAGGCAAGCCACAAAACGGCTAAGCACCTTCCCTCTTGACAACCAACGCACATTGCTGTGCAAAAGCAGACCGTGATAGTTATTTCCAACTTCATCCAGCAGTGTTTTAAACTGGCGACCATTTAAGGCTCGGGCAACAATAAAGTTGATCACACGAATGACCAGCGACATCACTTCGCCAAGCTGCCCATCACACATCTGAGCACAAAGTGCCTCCTGGTGTAGAATGCAATGGAAACTTAGGATGGGTCTATTTTCATGTTCACGGAGAAGCGCCACAAATCCTTTGTTTTTCCCCACCATACACGGAGCACCATCAGTACACACCGAGATAAGTTTATCCATTCCTAGATTTTTTTCCTGAGCGAACTCCATGAAAGACTTGAATAAATACTCACCTCTTGTGGACCCTTTTATTGGCAGAACAGCAAGACTTTCTTCGCGCAGTGTATCACCAGCAGCATATCTTGCAATCACACTGAACTGCGACAAATGGCTTACGTCTGTTGACTCATCCAAAGCCAGGGAAAAGAACGGCGCTGTATTTATGTCCTTCACTTGCGTTTCCTCCACTTGGTTTGCCATCATGATGGTACGATCATGAACAGTTCTTGCCGACAGAGGCATGTCTTGTATCCATTTGATTATCTTGTCTTTGTTCGGAAGATCATCAAAACGTTCATTGGCGACATCCAGCATGAACGTTTTTGCATACTCGCCATCTGTGAATGGTTTTCCGTTCCTCACTATTGCTAAAGATCCAGCAAAGCTGGCGGAATTATAGTCACCTTGCCGGGTCCATACGCGGAGTTGCTGCTGGCTGGCTTGCACCCTGCTCAGTAGCTCTTGGCACGCTTTCTTTCTGCTGTCTCCCACAGGGTATTTTGATGCAAAGGTAGCATGGCGTGTGTCGAAGTGCCACTTTATATTCGACCGTTTCATCGATGCAATTTTGTCATTGCAAATTAGACACCACAGAACCTGCTCTCTCCACAAAGGCGAATTCTTCGGCCCATTCGTCCTGAAATGTACGATACTCCTCATCTTTTTTTCTTTTCGCCATCTTCTTCGTCGAAGGGTTAGCTTTGAGCAAATGAGAGAGAGGGAGATGTTGACCCAAGTGAGTCTGGCTGGCCTGCGCACGGGCTGACATACTCGAGAGGTGCAGCGCGGCCGGCCGACTCTGGGATGCTGTCGCCTCAGCGGTGGCGCGTGATTGGTCGAGATGAATTCCGTGACGCGTCTCGGCGGCGGCACGTCATTGGAGGAACCGAAATCACGAGTCGCCTCAGCGGTGGCGCGTGATTGGTCGAGATGAATTCCGTGACGCGTCTCGGCGGCGGCACGTCATTGGAGGAACCGAAATCACTACTCGTGTCGGCCGCATGACTGGACGAAACAAAAACCGCTTCAGACAATTCGGAGGTGTTTTTTCTTCTCTCCTTCTGCCAAGTTCAGCCCTGCACGTGAATGAAGCACGACACCAAACTATAGGTAAAGCTTCTGCGAGAAATATTGGGCTTTCCAAGTTTCAAACTCCAATTTTATCTGCGAGCCAGATGCAATCATCAAAAGAGCCATACCTGGCTCGCGAGCCACACGTTCCCGACCCCTGGTCTAAAGGTTTCGAGGGGATTCTACGAAATATGCCTTATACAACACGTTCAAACAAAACAGATAGACGAACAGCATGCATGCACACAGAGTACTTGGTGATGGCTCATGGACGAGGGGACCGTGTCCAAAAGCACGAATATCACTCGTAACAAGCGGTGGTGTCCACGGGTTCAAACTCCCGCTCGAATGTGCTGCGCGGCAAGATGGCGGCGCGGTATTCTCCCTCCTTTAGTCACCGCGTGCACAGTCTCTGCGCGCTCTGACCTCGCGTAGGGTCGAAGATGAGCCTCAGCTGATCTCTCTCGCGGTCCAGCACACAAATCCCAGCCTGGCCTGTTCTCTAGACGAGGCCCCAGTCGAGGTCCGAGTTCCACAGGCGGATCGGCAAACGTGACGCGCCATTGGTGAGTAAGGACCGTCCGAAGGTCCGGCGTCTCCTCTCCGGCCTTCCCGCCTCGAAGCCGACTCCCACTTCATCCTCTCAGTGCCTCTCTCGGTCGAATCACCGGCGTGCAGGTCGGGTTAGCGTCCCTCCCGGCAGATCCAACATGGTGCCTCCTTCGTTCGCTCGCCTCGAAGTGACTCCGATCACGCCTCGAGAACCCGGCCGTTCCTCATACACAGCACTCCTTTGTTTGCTCACTTCGAGACACGAACACTCCTCCCAACCGCCTGCAGTTTTCAAACCGCCAAAACTGAACCTGTCCACCAGGTCCCTTTTTTCCTCTCTCTTCGAAACACGAGCACACTTCGAGCGCCACTATTTCCACATACTCATCTTTTGTTTCTGCTTTCTCTCGCTTCTCTCGGCGACTCTCTGACCAAAGGCTCCGCCCCTCGTGTCACTTCCTATCCAGGCCACACCTCTCGCTCTAGGCCACTCCCCTCCCATTCGTACAGGAGAGTAAGAAGAATCATCTCTTGTTTCACCACCGTATGAACATAAAGTCTTTTACACCTCCCGACACACACATATCATCCCTTATACCAAACAACCTATCTAAACAGGCATTTAATGGAGGATCTGTGCTAATCCTATCCTTAGTCGTCCCATTAAGGGCCATTTCCATAACAATATTTATAATTTATGTTGTTCAACTACCATGAACAAAGCGACGGGTTCAATGCTTGTTATCTTAAAAAGACTAATGAAATGGGGGTATACCAGCCTTTAAGAAGTGTTTGATTCATATTTATTTCAAAGAAAACGTGAACTATCCTTTTGAAACACGTTTTAAGGCTTTGACATTTTCATATTATGATAAAGCACGTGTATTCTTTTTAAGATATGATCAGAAAGTTTGGGACAATATGGAAGCAGAAAAGAAAAATAAGGGTGACAGTTCAGTTAAAGGGTTTAAATTGTTGTAAAATGGCCATATTGAAAAAGTCACATTGTTGTCAGTCATTTAAGTAAGGGTAAGAACTTACTGACTTACTGACAGGCCACAGCCTGTTTTGTTCTGACAAAAACGTTGTGTTGTTTTGAAGACAAACTAGAAAACTTCTCAAAATTAAAGTGCATCCGTGTCTGCTTTAAACTTGAACTAAACTTGATGAAAACAACAGGTTAAAAAAAATGGAAATATTATTATTTCGTGTTCTCCATATTCTCATCAATAAAGGTTTGTTGAAAAATTGTAAAAATAAAAATAAAAAAAGGTCAAATGATAAATGAGGACACTGAAAAGATTACAAAACCCGGCTGTCTGGCGCTGCGCGGCAGATGGGCTAATTAGGCCTATTTGTACTGACTTTGTCCTTTGACATTTTGACCCATTTATTAATTAGTCTTCTCCACTTTCTTATAACAGTGTTTTGTTAAAAAATTGATGACAAAAGCTCAAATGGTAAAAACTTTATGGTGTGGACAGACAACACATATACAGAAGTGATTGCAAATCTCCTTGCCACGCCGCGTGGCGGATGGGATAATAAAGCAGGAAATCAACCCAATGTATTTTGAAGATTACATTTGCTTATGTAAATATCTTAAAACACTACTTTTTGCGAGTTACAGTACTATCACACAGTAGTCTTCTCTTGTGACCATGGGACCTATAATGTCCACCAATAACTATAACTGAAATTTATAATTTGATTCTAAGCACTACAATTGCAAAAGCTGAAGAATGGACAGAACACAAAACCTCAACAAACTTGAGGTTGTTTTTTTTTCACAAAAAGACAAAAGTTCAAAAGGTCTAACATTCCAGCCAGAGAGTGGTCTTCACCAACCTGATGATGAACTTCAATATTAAATCAGGCTAGTGAAGACCACTGTCTGTCATTTAAACTCCTGGGTCTCACAATCAGCAATGATTTTTCTTGGGCAAACCACATTTCAAAGTTTGCCTCCAAAGCCAGCTGCCGACTGGACATTCTTCATTGTACAAAGTTCTTCCTTGGCACACCTGAACTTCTATCTATCTATGAGGTCTTCATCTGCAGCTTGATGAAGTACTGCTCTCCCCTCTGGGTTGGCTCCCCTGCCTCACATCTTGCTCAGCTTGATGTCGTGGAAACCAAATTCAAGATTATTGGGATCTCCTCTGATGAAGCAGAGTCTATGGGCTTATCATTTTCACGTTGCAAACAAGTCGGTGGTCTCTCTGTCTTCTACCAACTCCTTTCTGGTCTTGCACCCTCTGCTATATCCATGCTTTGCTCCCGCCTCCCCCCAGGTTTCTGGAGGGCCCACACGGTCCACCATCAAACCCCTTCTGGTGAAACTACATAAATCCAGTATCACTGCTCACATCCACTCATTTGTTCCTCTTTTTTCCACCTGTGGAACGAACTTCCACATTTTCTTCAATCTCATTCTTACCTCCAGGTCTTCAAGACCGCTGTTCACCACCATCTCAGATCGTCCTCCATCCAAAACCATGATCTTTCCTACCCTCATAAACACCCATCCCAATCCCACCTCCATCCAAATTTTCAGATTTTCCTCTTTATAGTTTCCTTCTGTATCCATTTTGTCCACCCCATGCATCATCTTGTCCACCCCATGTATCATCTTGTCCACCCAATGCATCCTCTCCTGCTCCCCATTCCTTCCCACACCCTTTATTTGTCCAAAACACCCTCTATCTAGGCCTTCAACTCTGCTGTTGGCATTTCCCCCCTCTCTCGACTGTTCTTTTTGCATCCTGTTATGTCCTGATCCATTCACTGTACGAGATCTTCCACGAGCATTGATTACGTATACAAAAGAATAATCTCAGTGATTATTAACTTCCTTGGAATGCACACAAGAGGAAACATTTGGAATTTAAATATAGTCTGTATCTGCCAGGGAATAAAGTTTCTTTTCACAATCGATTTTTCATTGCTTCCCCCTCTCTCTGCCCTATTCAGTCTGACCTCTCTTTTAGCCACCACCCCTCTGCATAGAAGTCATCAAAACACCACTCCAGTCCACAAAAATGGTGCAAAAAACAAACCACCAACTATAGGCCAATGAATTTAATTTGCTTCCAATTACAAGCAAAGTCATGGAATCCATCATTGCTTCTTCTGTAGTCTTTCCTGTTTTCAAACACCGACTATCAGTTTGAAATTTGTCTTGGCCACTCAGCCCTGGACATGTTTCTGCTTCTTTCTCAGCAATGTTTGAAAGCCCTCAATCTCAAACAAATGTTAGGACCATCTCCTTTTGACATATCTCGGGCATCCTGCATTGCTTGCTGAGCTCTGCCTATGGCATAGAAGGCCGTCTTCGTTCCTGGATTTCAAACTTCCTTCTCTCACACAGTCAACGTGTTGCCATCAGTGGAACTCTCTCCTCCCCTCTCCCAGCGGATGCTGGTTTCCCAAAGACAATGTTTTGGGCCCAGTCTTGTTCCTCATCTATATTAATGATCTCTCCCATGCTCGAGAAAACCTTGCAGATGACTTCACATTTTGTCGTATAGTACCCCCATCCCTCTGCAAGGCAGACAGCAGCTACCTTTCTCTGTGCTGATTTGGAAATGATTAGACTCTGGTCTGATAAATGGAAGATGTCCAATCCTGGAAAAATCTCAGTCTCGCCCTATCATTTTGGTATGATCGTAAAATAAACACACCCATATATTTCCTTTCTCACCCCCTGGAGGAGGTTCAGTCTGTTGAACTTCTCGGCCTCACCATCAGCCATGACCTTTCCTGGGCTGACCACATAGCAAAGCTGGCCTCCAAAACCAGCTTCAGACTGGGCATTCTCCATCAATCCAAGTCTTTCCTTGGAAAATCAGAGCTGCTCACAGTCTACAAGGCCTTAATCTGTCACTCAATGGAGGACTGCACTCTGCTATGGGCTGGTGTTCCAGCATCACATCTGTCTCAACTGATTTCTGAAGAATCTAAAGCTCTCAATAGTATTGGAATCTCCCATGATAAGGCCACAGCACAAGTCTGTTGCTTTCACATCGCAGGCAGGTAATCTCTGTTTTCTACCAAGACTGAGATTTTTCTATTCTTCAACATTCTTCCCTCTGCTCTTTCAGTGTTCCACCCCCCCCCCCAGAAACTCCAGGATGCATGTGTTCTTCCAATTACCCCCTCATGGTTAAACTTCCAAAATCCAGGCTGATTACACATCTCAACTCTTTTGTTCCTGACTTTTCCTGTCAAAGGAACCATCTTCCAGAGGCTGTTCTACCTCACTTTTCCATCCAGGGCTTAAAACAGGCAGTGCACTGTCAATTCGTGTTACCCCCCCCCCCTACCATCTTGATCCATGATCTCTATTACCTCCATTAACTCTTCCTAACCCAACCCTCTTACTTGCTGATGTGAGTGTTTCCTCAACTTGTCTCTTTCTTTCCTTTTTTTTTTTTTGTTCATCCCTTTGCCAGTTGTGCCCAATTGTTGCCCCAGTACCCCACTGTCAATTTATCCTTGTTCTTTCATGACCCTCACTCTTGCACAGGAAAAATGCAATGTTTCAGTTGAGGAAGGAGACAGTTGGGGGAAGTTCCTCATTTTGCACTGTTTGCCACCAGATTCAGTTGAATCAGTTATACAAGGTTCAGTGCATCTGGAAGATGGAGCAGTCTTCAGGGAGTGTAAATGAGTTGTTCATTGAGATGATAATAATAAGAGTTCCCTCACACGGACTTCAACACAGGAGGCTATTCGGCTCATCAAAGCCTGCATTCATATTGCCAACTTATTGTTGTTTGTCCATGCTCTATCCTTTTAAATTCTGAGCATCAAGCAGGGAAGCAGGGAAGCAGCATGTACCATTTTAAAGTCTTTGGTATGACTTGGCCAGGATTCGAACCACCGACCTCCCAGTCTCAAAGCAGACACTCTAACCATTTTGCCATCGAGCCTGGTTAAATGATCAGCCCCGGAACTTGGCATGAGTACGAGACAGACCTGCTCTGCCTAAGTGTCAGTGACGACCACATACCAGTCATGATGTAAGCCATCAATAACGATTGGTCATCCAAAACAGTGTGTCTGTTTTGGTTTGCTGATGCCTGGTCAGAAATTTACTGAAGACTGATGATTTGGCACCCACGTTTCTGGCAAAAATAACGTTTGTACATTGGATTTGGATAACATCTGCAACGAGCTAGTATTCATCTTCTGTAAGTTCATGATGACCTGGTGTGCTGTTAATATGTACTCACAATGATGGGTGAATTTTGATCGTGTGCCTTCTTGGGGATACACACCTCAGTGTTATAAAACCATTGCTGTCAAGTTATGCACATCAGTCATAATGCACAGGGAAACATTCAGGAAAGTGTTCCTAATTACAGGGTTGCAGTGTATTCTATGCTTCAACAACATAAGGATATTAATACAGAAATGCTATGCACCTTTTGTACTCTGTATCCAAAACAAACTGGTAAATCGTGTAACATTTCCATTTCTTGTTCATTTTATGGCAGAGCAAGTTATACATGGAGGGATTTCGGAGCTTAAAGGTAATCTGTGATCTCTCAATATTTCCAAAGTTTTTACTTTTTGGGGGGCCATTTATTTATTATGTCTGCAAATGTAGCAGAATTTTGAGCCCACTCTCTTTCTTCCCTCTATATGCCTCAGACAAGCTCCTTCCCTCCAATTATCACATTATTATCTTCTCCAAACCTCCTTTTCATTTTCTTCTCAACTCTTTCAATACTCCACTGTTCTTCTTTCGATCTCATGTCCTCCCCCTTCTCTGAATTGGAATTCTGATAATTTCATTTCCCCCTCTCCCAAGAGCATTAATAAATAGATGGCTCTTTATTGCAAGTTATATGGAACCATCGCTTTGTTCCCATGACAACTTAATATTCCCTTTTCATTTCTTTAGGAAGGAGAACCAGTGGAGTTCCTATTTCGTAGATCACCAAAGGGGTTGGAAGCTTTGCAAGTGACCGGACCTGGCGGGGGTGCCTGCAAAGGTCAGGGCCGGACGCCAAGACAAGCCAGCAGAAAACGAGGACAGGACAGGTAATTATTACAATCAATACTTGACAATAAAAACTTTGCCCTTAGTCGCATCATGCTGCACCAGCTATCTACGTGTGACATGCACAAATGACTAGTCCCAAGTGGGACAGATACTCGTCTCTTGGTGGAGGATGGTCTAGTGGGGGTGCATGCGGTGAAAAAGTTCATTTTCTGTTTGAGCCGATGGACAATCATGGGCCCGTGGCAAAATTATAGCCCTGAAAGGCCTGATAACACAATTGTATTCTTGTAGTGGAAAATATGTCGGATCAACGGGTCCTGAATTGAGGAAAAACATTCCATTCGTTTTTGTTCAGTGAAAGGACCATTAAAGCCTTTTAGACCATTCAGAGATGTAGAAGTTCTAAGGGTCTAAGTGCCATAAGGGTCTAAAGGGTTGAAATTGCCATTAAAGGACTAAAAAGGGGTCTAAAGGGTGTAAAGGTCTAAAGGATCTATTGGGGTTTAATGGGTCATAAGGTCTCAATGGTCTGTGGGATCTAAGTAGTCTAAAGTGGTCTTGATGGTCTCAAGGGGTCGAATCGTCTAAGGGGACAAAGGGTCGAAAGGTCCAAAGGGTGCATTCCAATAGTAGTTGGGGTCCAAGAGTATATAGGGTCTTAACTAAAGGGTCTTCAGGAGTCGAGAGGGTGTAAAGTATCAAAAGGATCTTATAGGTATTAAAAGGACTGAAAGGGACTAAAAAAGGGCTAAAAGGACTGTCCCCTCTCTGCCACCCCCCCCCCACCCCACCCCAACTCTGTTTTTCCCTCCCCCTTTCTTTCCTGTTCTTCAAAGCAAGATTGTTATGTATTAATGACATTAATAAGAGTTTAAAAATTAATTAAGAAGTTAAATTAAATTTCGATTAAGATCAAATTAAATTAAGGGGTTTAAATTAAACAAGACCAAAGATCTTGTGAGATGATGGAATCTCAGTGAAATGTGATGAACATACAAACATAGATTACATTTTGAGTTATTTTTTTAGCAATTTATCTCACCACCTGGATGGAAATTAAAAAAGGACTCCATTATTTTTGTGCATCGACGTCATTAATCATCATGCCGAGTTTCAAAACAATCTGTTGAGCTGTCTCGGAGGAGTATGGAAAAAAACGACAAAATGTTTGTGGACCCAAGGTAGAAAGGAAGGAAGAATGGACAGACGGATGGACTGACTGAAGGGCGGGCATCATTATGGCTTTAATAGCTCATCTCAACTTCAGTGTAGACGAGCTAAAAAGGACAAATGTTTTAACTTTCTTCCCCCAAAAAGGACCTTCTTTCCCCAATCTCCCTTTCTTTCTCATATAACATCAATACCCCCTTACAATAAATGTTCCCATATTTATTTTTCCACCTTCCAAGCCTTTTCTCAAATGTATTCCTCCCCTCCCCCCCCACCCTCACCTTTATGAATATTCATTAGTCTCCGACCAGTTTCACTGGAGGGGACTATAGGTTTGCTCTCCATCTGTCTGTCTGTCCATCTTTCTGTTTGTCCATCCCATCTGTGGTTTTTCTGACTTTTTCTTCCCATACTCTCTAACATGTTCAACAGAAACTTGGTACATAGCTTTATTATGATAAGTTACAGAACAAGTTTGAGTTTCAGGGCATTTCATCATTTTTCACAGTTATGCCCTTTTTAAACTTAGAAAATATCACATATTATACATGGGTCAGTGGTCAGCTGCCGTGACTCCACCCCACTGCTTTACACCGATTGGCTGGACAGCTGGTCTGACTCCACCCCAATAAAACCATGTGCCGCTACTCCATGAATCAGCCCAGATTGGCAGGCCTTAGGCCTGTGTGGTAGTTCACGGCCCAGTGCAATTGGAATGATTCCAGGAATATAACCACGATGTATTGTATATGCACATAAGCTGTACGCATGTTTTTGCTTCATATATATATATATATATATATATATATATATATATATATATATATATATATATATATATATATATATATATATATATATATATATATATATATATATATATATCAGGTTATCAGCCACCATTGGACTTAGTCCATAGTGGGGACTTATAGATTTGGTCTCAATTTTTCATGTCCGTACGTGTGTGCATGCGTGCATGTGTGTGTGTGCGCGTGCATCCACAACCATATCTCGGACATGTATGGACCGATTTTATTTGCACTTGGCGCAAAGACAACAAATGATGGTGTACATATGCACATCATTTTGTTTCGCAATGCGATCAAAGATGGCTGACTGGCAGCCATTTTAGGTGTAAAATAAAACCCGGTATCAAACACGTCCTCAACCATTTCTCAGACATGCATTTACCGATCTTGTTCAAACTTGGCAAACAGATAATGAATGATGGCTTACATATGCACATCATTGCTTTTGAGATCAGATCCAAGATGGCTGACTGGTGGCCATTTCACTTGTAAAAAACCCAATGTTGAACACATTCTCCATTTCTCAGAGATGTATTTACCAATGTTGTTCTTACTTGGTGCACAGATAAGGAATGATGGCTTACATATGTATATCATTTTCTTTCGAGATCCGATCCAATATGGCCGACTGGCGGCAATTTTAGTTGTAAAAAACCCAATGTTGAACACGTCCTCAACTTTTTCTTGGACATGTATTTACCAATGTTGTTCAAACTCGGCACACAGATAATGAATGAATGATGGCTTACATATGAACATCTTTTTTTTTTGAGATCATATCCAAAATGGCCGACCGGTGGCCATTTGTTACTTCAATGTGTCCCCAACCATTTCTCAGACATGCATTGTCTGATTTCTTTCAAAGAAGCACAGTAGATGATGGCATATACACGTGCCTCACTATTTTTCAATCTGATCAAAGATGGCCGACTGGTAGACGGGCAACCATTTTAGTTGTGCATAAATATGAGCTAGCCTTTTAAACTCCATTCTGCAAAATTACTCAAACAACGAGGGCGATGACATTTTGCCTTTTTTACTTGTTTTTATTATTTTTGGCATGAAACACGCCATTGTACATTGCCCAAATCAAGGGATGTGATGACTGGTGTGAAAAGTCTGGCTAAAACCGAAATTACACACAAACACATTCATTTGTTTCATTTTTGTTTTGTGTGAATAACATAAAAAATGGGTGTCGGTGGATGGTTTACAGTTATGCACACTCGCCTCTGTCTGGCCGGAGTCCAAATCCTAATTCAGCTAGGGACTGTCACCCCGGTCGCACACGTTTTTGCTTCATGTATGTACATCGGGTTATTTTAAATATCATATCGGTAGGGGACATATATTGCAAAGCAATTGTCGCTCTTGTTATGCAGATGCCTTTCATTGGCTGACCACCAAAAGTGCTGTCCCTCGCTGTCAATCATTGGTTTAGAGCAGGAGTAGGCAACCTTTTTGTGCAGAAGAGCCGAATGAAATTTAAACCTTGAGCAGTTGGTGCACAGAGAGCCAATCAAACAACTGAAACACACAATTAACATTGCCTACTTCATTGTGGAAGTGTAATAATAAAATGGTAAAAATTTAAAGTTTATATTGTACTTTCAGTGGTGTTTTCTGTTCAACCAGAGCTAGGCAATGTTCAACTCTTGATTAAAGATTTAGAATTCCAGAAAACTTTCAGTAAAAATTAAGATAAAACTATTCAACTCCAATGTCAAATCAAATGTTACATGGTGCAGAGACATGGAAAGATGAGCAGGGAAATGAAACTCAACTGGTGTGATATTTCCAGTAGGCTGGTACCCATTTTGCTGACTTTGGCAGGGTGAAAGGCTGAGTCAACCCAGCTGGTGTTGTTTTAAAGCACAACAGGGGTTTAAACTCAGGACCCCAAGATCTTAAGCCAGCCACCTTAACTGTTAAACCAACACCAGGCTTATTTTCCTGTGTGAAGAACATTTTTAGTAAAATTTATTTTCTTGAGTGATTAAGATCATAAAATTTACCTTTACTAATAATGGTGATAAACTTGTTCCAATAATGTGATGATGATGATGGTGATGAGAAAGACGAGTTGATGGAGATGATCGTACATAACGACGGAATCTTCTTCACCCTGAAACACGTCATGCCCTCTCATGCTATATATCAATATATACATGGTTCTTAGAAGTATTCTGAAGACATTTTGTTTTCTACAGTCTTCAAGTATATAATTCAAGTTAAATAAAGGTTTAAAGAGGTTTAAAGGCATATAAATAAAATAAAAAATCCGGTTTTACCGCCATTTTCCGCAGTGTTTATTTCATCACCTTATCCAACACGTTACATTAGTTATTTGTATCTGTGGTTTGTGTACATTAAAACATCCTTAAAAACAGTAAGTTCCCTGTTTGAAATGATTTTCCATTTTGTTTGACTGTCAGGAAGGCAGAAAGAGTAAAAATATAACGTCACTCCTCTCTGCACATGTGCAGTCGGGATGAATTCTCAGCCAAAGTAAAAAGACAGACTTGTCATTTTATTCATGTTCCGATTCATGTTTAAAATATAACATTCGATTAAAATATGTTGTTCCTCAACAACATCAATATCTCAAAATGTTAAGTACAGATTCGGACAAAACTTCGTGGACAGGTTGGGTGTGTGACAAGAAAGAATTGATTCAATTTTGATGAAGATCTAAATCTGGATCTGGATCTGAGAATTATTTTTAATTTTTCAAGTGATTCTTCACCATTTATAGATGGGGCCAAAAATGATATCTTCTTCTTCTTCTTCTTCTTCTTTCGGCTGCTCCCGTTAGGGGTCGCCACAGCAGATCAACCATCTCCATTTCGCTCTATCCTCCATATCTTCCATTGACACTTCAACCGCCCGCATGTTCGCCCTCACCGCATCCATGAACCTCCTCTTTGGCCTTCCTCTTCTCCTCCTGCCTGGCGGATCCATTCTCAGCATCCTTCTCCCGATATACTCCGCTTCCCTCCTGTGCACATGCCCAAACCATCTCAATTTCGCCTCTCTCACTTTGTCTCCAAACCGTCCTACCTGCGCTGTCCCTCTAATATACTCATTCCTTATCCTGTCCATCCTCGTCACTCCCAACGAGAATCGTAGCATCTTTAACTCTGCCACCTCCAGCTCCGCTTCCTGTCTTTTTGTTAGCGCCACCCTCTCCAAACCATACAACATAGCTGGTCTCACTACCGTCTTATATACTTTCCCCTTCACTCTTGCAGCTACCCTTCTGTCACAAATCACTCCTGCAACTCTTCTCCACCCACTCCATCCTGCCTGAACTCTCTTTTTCACTTCTCTACCACACTCTCTGGGGCCAAAAACGATATATAACATGATATTTTAATAGGTTGTGGACGAGTTATGACAAAACTATGTGAATGAGTTTGTTAGGTGACAAGAACAATCCGAGTAGATTTTGGTTCAGGTCCGGATTCAGATCGAGCCTACCAGTGGGATACAAAATGTAAACCGTAAATTGAGTGCCTTTCTAGTTCCAGGTGGAATTGCATGATTAATTGTGTATACCTGACTTTTGAATCAGTTATATGCAGAATTAGATCTATGTTCGGGTTCAGATGCGATTGGAGTCGATGTATCTGACACCTTTCTTCACTGTAGATGTCATACATTGATTGTGATACCAATCTCTTCACCATTGAACAGGTCATTTTTCCTCTGTGCTGAGTAATATCAATTTAAATATCAATTTACGAATTCAAGTTTTGATACTTGTGTAATCATTTAGCTTTAGTTACATATCCTCAGCAATAATTTTTGAACAACTAAATTGGCCTCTAGAATGAGACCACTTTGTTTTAATGTATTATGTTGAAGGAAATGGGGTGGGTGGATTTATAGCTAGGTAATTGTCTTAATAGTATGGACTGTGTGACTGCATAGCTTAAGTTTACACCTAGCATGAGCTATTTGTAATAAGTAAGTCGTCTTGTAAAATGTGCATTGAGGACGCTGTGAGCGTCCATTATAAAGCAGATGGGTGAACATTTTTGTATCAAACCTTTTGTATAGGTGAGGACTTAGGCACAAAGAAATGGCTTCACGCTTATAATGGATCACCATCACAGACTGCATAGTGCACCACAGGCCATGGCAGTGAAATCTGCTGTAGAGCCCTGGTGAGAGGGGCGGAATACTTTTTTTAAAATTGGGCTCCCCACTGGGTGGGACAGCCCAAATGAATGTACGCCCACAAAAGTGGGTGGCCAATCATTGGACTCACTGCCTGTAAAGGCGGTCCCAGAGTTTATGATGGCAGTAGCCATGCTTGCCTGTTGCAGTTGGAGCTGGACTCTGTAGAGTATTATCTATCTCTCCCTCTCTCTCGCTCTTTGCTTTGGTCACTGCCCGAGGATAATGTATTAGAGTGATCGGACAGGCCGTCATCTTCTCGTATTCTGGTCTCATCATGATCGCTCCTCATTGCGAATATTCGTGCCCCGAGTGCACTTCGCCTTGTGCCATGCCAGTCTTGTGCCACGCCAGTCTTGTGCCACATCATCCTGCAGCCACAACCAACTTATGCCAGCCTAAAGTCCTCACCTATCCCCCCTTCATTTTGTTAATTTGGTACTGTGGCACTATGAGTGGGTTGGGCCTTATTTTCATTGTACATAAGATTGTGTGTTCCTCCTTCCCCCTTTTATTATGTTCTTTGACTGCGAGATGTGTCCTGTTTATTGAACTTCTTGTTTACCATTTTCCCCGAATACTTTGTAAATAAGCTCTCCTCCACCACCCCCCCCTCTCCCCTTTTAACTATAAGAAGTGTCTTCCCATCTTTTTGCCTCACACATGTTTCACTGCCAGGTTCTGCTTTCATTTTGTTGATTCTTGGGGAATAGGAAATCGCAATAGTAATTGAACGCAGTAACTTAACATCTTTCGGTCATTCCTGAGGTTCTTCTACCCCGTCTCAGTCAGTCCGTGTTATCAGAGGCTGTCTGACTTGATGGTATATCTAACAATTCTGGAAGTAACAATGCACCTTTATATACAGCTCGGTTGTTTGCAAGATTGCTAATGGATTATTGTGTATCACAAAAACACTACATCTTGAGGTATGACACTTAACTTTTTCTGATCTTGGGACTTTCCATGTTGGCCCTTTCTATTATTTTTTGAAGTATAAAACTCAAAATCACACCAATTTCATAATGTCTTCCATACCATACTGAAACCTAAAATTTCACTGTCATCTGTCGTATGGAGTCGCTTACTGGCTTCATAAGCCAAGGTTTAGAGTTCCATTAAGCCTGGTGTTGGCTTAGTGGCTAGGGTGGCTGGCTTGGGATCTTCGGGTCCTGAGTTTGAGCTCTGTTGGGCTGCTGAATTAACACGAGGTGGGGTTGACTAAGCCAGTCATCCTTCTGAGGTCAGTGAAATGAGTACCAGTCCACTGGAAAAGGGGCACAGCATCAGTGGCATAGTTGCACCCCCAACAAATTAACAGCTACTTGGCAGTCAAGCTGCCATATGCAAGAAGAAGAAGAAGAATTCGCTGGTGAGAATAGTAGTCTTTGCACATTTGCAAAAACAACAGTTGCTGTTGTTTTTGTGATCCTTCCATGTACTGTTATATGTATTTATATTGCTTTGAGAAGTATTACAATATCTAATTTTGTGTCCTCCTTCCTTGTCCATAATGCTTTATTCTAAACAGTTCCTGTTGTGGAATAATTTTTAATATGGTACCATTGGAACCACTACATTAAATTCCATGTCCTGATAAAGGGCCTTTTTATGACTAATTGGACACAACATTTTACAACTTTGAATTTTTTGTTCCAAGTAAATCAATTATTAGCTTTCCAGCGATACCATTTTTATATTCTACAACAGCAGGAACCCTTTGGAATAAAGTGTGACACACGGACATATGCGGCTCATTTTAATAATAGATTTTCTGAGGTGGCAGTGTCCTATTGCTTGAAAAACAGCAAACCAGAATGTAAACGATCAACATGTGAGTGCAATTTCTGTAAAACTTGCATTTTATATCTTGGTTTTTAAATACTATTTTCTTAAACATGTTACACTGTTGTGTACCCATAACCTTTTTAGGTGTTTTAACTGTGGTGGACTGGAGCATCATGCCAAGCAGTGCCAGTTGCCACCTCAACCCAAGCGCTGTCATGCATGTCACAGTGCTGGTCATATGATCGCAGCCTGCCCTCTTCGACAGGCTTCAACGGTCTCCGGCAGGGGTCCTGCTTCTCGAATGCCCCTCTCCGGCTCTTCCAGAAGTGGTCCAACCAGCCAGGAAACAAGCTAAACTTCCATATGTACCAGTGTTATTTTATGACATAATGCAAGTATTGGATTCAAGATTGTGGGACACTAGGTTTAAGGTAGGTTTAATTTAAGATTGTTCTCAGAATGTGCCATTTCTCAAACACTTAACTTCCGCAATGATATGGAAACAAGCTTTACGACCAGATTATGCTGCTCGAGCACACAGCCTCTGCCTCTGTCCTGGTTTAATCGGGGAGCAAATTTTTACAAAAGTTTCAGGAACGATTGTACTACAATATAAGAACTAGTGCATCACTTCAAGAAGGAAACGGAGATGAGTCTTTGCTGTTGTAATATTTCAGTTGAGTAGTTTTGTTTGGCAGTGCGAGGCTATATCTTCAAAATATAAACGCTATCTCAGCTGAGACTGCAAGTTACATGAGGTATTAGTTCAATGTAAATGTCAACTGAAATGAGTTACTGAAGATTAGGGAACAATCAATACCAGCAGGTACTTCAAACTATCTTAATGCTGGCAAACCTTTTTTGCTAAAATTCACGTTCAATTGTTTAAGCCATTACCTCAAACTCAAATTAATACTGTACTCCTAGATTTACCTCATGTTAAGTGAAACCTTGTGCTTGGACTCATAAATAAAAGGTCAAGATAACTGAAGTCAGTATTCCAGATGTTGATCGAACATACTGTATGCGTTTTATTTTTTTTTATTTTTTTTTTAAGCCTGAACAGCAACTTTAAAATTAATATTGTTGGTTTGGGAAGTAAGATACTTTTAGACCTTTATACTCTCTAATGAATCAACATTAACCTATCAGCTCGGTCTTCAATCGTTATGATGTCATCGCTTAATATCAAAATACTTTGTGATTGCTGTATTTCATTATCTTTTTATCATCCCAATTTTCGCCGTTTCATAACTTTTAACTTATTGTCCTTTTATGACAAAGTTATCTTTATTTTCTAAACTGTTTGATTCCTTCAATCATAATGCATTGATTTTTCTTGCATTCATCGTTTTTGATTTTTGTATTGATCTATATTTTTACATTCTAAACGTATTTATGTTTGTTCAAGTTTTCCAACCGGCTTTAAACACCAAAAGAGTCTTTTAATTATGTTTACATCCAGCGATTGCTTCCGAGCAGTCTGTTATTCTTGACCTGTCAGCTTATGAACATTTTACTTGAATTATGTTATTATAATTTTTGGGGGTGTTTTATGTGTACGTGCATTGCATAAAATCTATTTTTGGTTAATCTTTTTTTCCCCCTTCATTTAATATTCTTTAAAAAAAATTATAACTTTTTTTTTTGTTTGAATTCCAATTTAGGGACAAATTTCCACCTATTTACTCCTTATATACCTGCTAGCATTGTTTTAAGAATCCAGTGTGATGATAAGACATTTCCTTTTGACCTAATGTTTCACTGAAACTATAATGATGTAATCAAATCATCCTGTTCGTAACAAAGTTCATTTTATCCCAAAAATATTTGATAGAGTGCTGTTTGCTACAATCTTCCTCTCACTAGTGTTCCCTTTCTTCCTCTTCCTCTCTGCTACTCAGGTTTTATTGAATGTTTACTATATGCAATTGAGTGGTTTACTCTTTTTTTTAATATTTTTTTTTAACAATTTTGAACTTTAGAATGTGACAGACAGCCGAATGTATCTGAAAAAAAAACTTGAAAAAGAAATCAGGTTATTCTTCTCTACCTCAGACTTACATAGGTTTGCGTTTCAACACGAAGTCTTACCTCATGAGGGTGACTTGCTTTGGTATTATTCAAAACAGGAGTGTGCCAATGATAAATATTTGTTGTGAAATGAATGTTAGGTTATCTTGTTGTGAAATCAATGTGAATGTAAAAGGTGAGTTGGGGATTGCCTTTTTGGAGTGACAGGTTATGAAAGGAATTCTTCTGTTATTCCTTCACCAGTTAATGTAATAAAGCACAGAAAGCAACAGCAACCAAACATCATGTGAAGCTCAGACCAAATGATTGTTTTAGCTTTTCCTGTATGATGTGAATTTTAAAGTGATACTTTCACATGAACTATCATATTGCAATAAATCTGTTTCCAAGTGATGCATTTTGTACATTTATACCATGTTGTGTACTTTGAAATCTTAATAGCAATGTTATGCTAAGGGTGGGTGTTTCTTGTTTTTGTTTGTTTAGTCTATTATTGTACTGTCAAATTTTCTTTCCACCCCCATTTCCTGCCAACTTTAACTACATTAGTGACTTTTTGTTGCATTTTCTTTGTAGTTAAGTAGTTTGTGTTTATTTATTTATTTATTCCTTAATTCAAACCAGGACAACAACAGATGACTAAGCTGCTAGTCACAAGTGATCACTTTTCGTTGAGGAGTGTGGTATGTGGGGAGAAATATGGAAGGGAGAGGGTGGGGGTGGAGGGAGAGGTGACACACTGTAATAAACTGCATGTATAAATGATTGGAACAAGCATGTTGTAGAAAATGTTCAAAGCCTTATTATGTTATGTTTCAAAAGAAAATACTGGAGATGTTGACTGGTGCATGAATATGGAATGGAAATAGATCATGTGGGTCTTTTGTGGGAATTGGGAGATTTATTGTGTACTCGGTGGGTTGTCTTTATGGTAACAAATATTCTAAGAGAAACACAGCAAGATGGTGATGAATCTTGTATTTAAAAAAAATAAAAATTAAGAGGAGATATTCCTTTATGGAACAATGGAGAAACGTCATGAATGGAAAGAGAAGCAGAACACTATGCTGGATCCAAAGATGAATAGAAACAGGCAACAGCATTACTACCCAGACAGAATTGTAATATTCCATATTCCACGATAGACAGTAGAAACAACACAATCACTGGTAAGCCATTTGGCCTTTCAATTAATGATAAGCTTCATACCAAATTTGGAAATGGTTTGAATTCAGAAATGGGAAGTCCAGTTGAACTTCAAATTCAGGATCACACTGAGAATTTTAAGATGTGGGGTAATTGGTAGCTGTTGAATGTATGATGTTAGGATACAATCATATGTTGAGATTAAGATGGATTAAAAAGCATGCTCCAGACCATAGCCCAGTTCTCAAGTTTCTGAAGTAAGGAAGCTACCTATTCATCCCTTGCAGCTGGAGAAGTAATAGGGTTGAAGTGTGTGCAATCATCATATGGTCTGACAGGATGATGCAGAGGGAGCATACTTAACTTTGAGGTTAATCTGGGTTTGAACTAGATCGGACTATAAACTTGGATTGGTGCTTTGCAGGCAGAGTGTTGCATCACAAAGTGCACTGTCTCTTGGATAGATGTAAGGTTGGCGACTCGTCTGCTGGCATAACTTGGTGGACGTTAAAGACCCCACAGTGTCCTTCGTGAAGAGTCGACGAGCTGTCATAGGCACCATGACCAAATTTATGCTCTCATTCATATATAGTAGGCCATGGATCAGCACCAAAACCACACGCTCAGCCAATGTTGCTAACTTCAGCCACGTGTCGCATACGAAACAAGAACACAAAATTGACAGATTTTAGCTGGGTTGAGATTCAAACTTAGGATAGGCAGCTCAAAGGCAAGTGAACATGCTATCCTGTGAGCCCATAAATAATATATGGAGAGAAAATTAGTGGTATATTTCTGAACCTGCTTGGTTGGTTGAATGTATATTTGTTTTTCAATGCATCAATTAAACTTTTGCTTCCAGGACCAAGGAAATCCAGTCAGACATTTATATACTTGAGGCTTTGTGTTTGATGGTTCAATTTCATCTTGAAAACCAACATGAGGGTCTAAATTAAAAGGCTAAACTGTTACAGGAACCATGGTAGATTTGCTAGTTTACCTGGTTTGCTCCTTGCAACAGTTTCAGGATGCTGCATCGTCATCATAACCAAACCAAAAGTATAAACCCAACCAGTAATGCTGGAAGCATTTCAGGATTTGGGGGGGAAAAAAAAAAACCCATGAGAAGAATATTTTTCATTACAAAAAGGGTGTCCACCAAAAAGGATGCCTTTTCGCTGTGATAAGTCCCATCCTGAAAAAATGGTCACTTTTCAACATGAAAAGGGCACTCATTCTATCATAAATAAATAAAAATCACTACCTTGTATTAAGAGTTACTTTCTCCACTCCACATACTTCTTTACGAATTTTGTATTTTTCTTTGTATTTACTTTTTATTGCTGTTTTTTTCTCTCTGCCCCCTTCCCCCCCCCCCACACTCCCCCTTCCTCTCTATCTCTTTTCCTCTCTTTAAAAGGGGGTGCAATCAAAAAATAATTTTGTCACCCTCCCCAAAAAAATTGGGGGGGGGCCTCTTCTCCCCCTCCTGTCACCCCCCCCGCACTTCCGAGACACTTGATTCCTTGTTAATGTGGGGTGGTGACGGTTTGGGCAGAAATTGATAATTTGTTCAGGTTATGGGGTAGAGGTGGAGGAAGAGGATGAGCAAGATAGGAAGATGAGTAGTAGCATTACCTGTAATTTGTTAATAAGGTTAATTTACTTGAGACTGGAAAAAATGAATCTTTTGTTTGGACTGGATGGTTGAATGGTTGAGACTCGACCTGCTCTTCTGTGGGTTTGTGGTTTAAATTATGTTCAGGACATATTATACACAATAACTAAGTTGTTGCAACTTGTGACTTTCTAATGTACCCATCTTATTAAAAATTCATTGGACTATTACTTTAATCATATGTATGTATATATATATATATATATATATATATATATATATATATATATATATATATATATATATATATATATATATATATATATATATATATAAATATATCCTACAAATCACAATGTGTGTGTTTGTGTATTTGTTTGTGTGATGACTGTCCCCCTTCAAAAGGATGATTTAAGAAGGGGTTTAAAGGACAATCTTTTAACATGACTGTGTGTTCACTACGGTCTATTTTTCAGGATAAAAAAACCTGAAAAACATTTTCCATAAAAGAGTAATTACATCTCTTCTTTTGGAAATGTAAACAGTGAGTTGCAAGCGGGCCTCAATGGCAGTGTCCAGAAGCGTTTAAAAATAAAAATAAATACAAGGCTCAGGGAGGTGAAATTCACCGCACATGATGTGAAACAAGTGTTCATTTACATGTGTGCATTGTCAAATAAATAAAGAAGTCATAAGCACACCTGATGCGAGGCCGAGGCGTCAGGCTTTGGCACGCTCACGAAACTGTACCCTTGTAATGAAAGGTCCCATAAGACGTATAATAGGGTAACATTTGTACATGTCGTGTTTCAAAATTACGCTTTTTCTTGATGCAAAACATCATATTGTCCAGTCTGAATAAAATAATTCCAATCCATTATTTTTGATGGGCTTTAAAACGAGTATATATCTATATATATATATATATATATATATATATATATATATATATATATATATATATATATATATATATATATATATATATATATATATATATATATATATATATATATATATTTAGAAAGAAACGCCGAATTTTGTTCCCATTTTGCGATGTCAAATCAAATCATGTCCCCCTGAAAATTGGTAGTTATTTAAGTTGCTATCGGAAAGGTGGCTAGATGTACTTTTCGTTATGAACTAGCTTTTATCTATTTTGAATTTTGGGGGTGAAAATGGGCAGGACACACTCAATGCTCTTCAGAAGGAAGTAAACAAAGATGCAGATTTGCATAACATTTGAACAGTGCAAAAAAGATGCAGGTTGGGTTTGCTCTTGATTTGAACAGTCAACAGTGCAAAAAGACACAGTGTTGTATTCGGTAGTTTTTCAGGTTTGCATTTGAAAAGTAGAATGAAAGATGCAGGTGGTTTGCTTACCAGCATACTTTTCTGATCCAATCACTCTCGGCCTGTAATCAACTTCAAATTGTCGAATTGACTCAAATTATACAACCATCCTCAAATTGTCAAGCTAAATTTTTTTTATCCCCCGCCACGTGGCGGAAGGGGGATATTGTTGTCACCCAGGTCGTCCAGCATTCCGTCCGGCTGTCTGTCTGTCTGTCTGTCTGTCTGTCCGGGCGTCAACATTTATAGCTGTGAGTGCGATAACTCATAAACTATTCGCCATATTGATTTTAAATTTGGGTCACACATGTAGCACCTGAAAAGGAAAAACTCTGTTGATTTTGGGCGTGGCCGGATCCAAGATGGCCGACTGGGGCGGCCATCTTCAAAAAAATGTTTTTTCGCCATATCAATTTGAAATTTGAGTCACACATGTACCACCTGAAAAGGAAGAACCCTATTGATTTTGGGCGTGGTCGGATCCAAGATGGCCGACTGGGGTGGCCATCTTGAAAAAAATGTTTTTTGTAATAAATGGAAAACCACTTATCTGATTTCAATTATTTTTGGTTCCTACGTTCCTCACCCCTGGGGAACTTTTTCGAGATGATGACCAAATGGTGTCTTGTTTCCAATTCACCTCCCTCATTATTTGGAATATGTATGACCTTTTTCATTCAATGGCAAGGGGATTCCCCATCTCTGATGGTATATTTTTTCTTTCTCCACTGACTCACAACTCGGTTATCAGTCACTACTGAGCAAAAATTGTACAACTACCCACCCTCTTTGGTGGAGTCTTCCTGCTCCAAATAAAGTAAAATAAAAGAAAAGTTATTCACTCTCCTTTTTAGCTGACCATCAAGTGAGATTGTACCTGAAAATCAGTTTGTGAGCTTGCAAGATCTTACTACATTTCAGTAAGTCACTTTTATCTACTTGGAAACCCAACTTCAGTACTTGGAAGACCCAGTGCAGTACTTTGCAATCCCACTGCAGCACTGAGCAATTCAACCGCAACACTTGGTACTCCTGTTGCAGTACTTGGAATTCCCACTGCAGTATGTACTTGGAAATTCCACTGCATTACTTGGAAATTCCACTGCAGCATTGGTAATTCTCCATCATTCAGGCCATACACGTGCATTAAAAGGCCATGCACCCAAAATAATCTGGGGGGCTATATTATATTCCAAGAACTAAAATCCGTTGATTGAAACGCACATTACAAATTACTTTTATATGTTTCCAGGTACATATATATATATATATATATATATATATATATATATATATATATATATATATATATATATATATATATATATATATACATGCCGAGAACACCAAAACGAAGAAGAATTTCCCAGCGATTACCAGAAATCCGTGCACAAAGGAACGCAAGACGACAGCTGCAGTTGCCAGCGGTCCCACGAAGGAACGCAAGACGACAGCTGCAGTTGCAAGCGGTCCCTTGAGCCTACACGAATGACGAAAATGTGTTCTTCCTTGAAACAGATATTGGAGAAATGGAAATAGCATGTAACTTATACAGTTTTATTTGACAGACGGCGCCACGACAACATTCATTCAAAAGCCCAAAATAAAAGGACCCCCTCACAGACAAGGTCAGGCTGGACCACTTGGGTCTTTATGACGTGGGACTTGGAAGACTGAATGGGTCCCGCAAGACCGTAGCAGGTTACCTGCACCCTCAAGGTGCCTCGGTGGTCGGCGAGCTCTCTCCGGCACTCTCCTCCTGACTGCGTGGCAGAGCTGGTCCTCCACACACAACCCTCGCGACTTTGCGCCCAGAGGGAAAGGCAGCACCTCTACGTCGTCCACCCCAGAAGGCGAAACCACCAAAGCCACGAGCTTGGACCGCACCAGCGACGGACCACACCAGCGACGGACCCGAACACCGACTTAAAAGACAAAGGACCAAGGCCAAGTTCCGGCTCGAAAACCACCAAAGAAAGACAGACAAAGGCCACCCCAAAGACAAAGACACGAAGCTCGCGTGCTGTCCGCCTGATATCCCCTGGGGCTCAGCGCTTTGCCCCTCCCCGTTTTTGGCTCCGCCTCCCTTCGATCCTTTTCGAGAAGCTTCTCGAAAAGGGGCATTCCTCAGCTCCTAGCGCCTCATTCCTCGTATCCACCAATCGCGAGCGAGCTGCCTCGCCCTTCCACTCACACCAAACGCGGAGAAAAAAAGGCGGGAAAACCCGCGCACCATTGGAGGTTTCTTTTCTCGGTCTTTTAACTCGCGTTCTCGGACGGTTTTCGACGCGGAAAGGGTTGTAGCGTGGTTTGTGGAGCATGGTGTTTGATAGCTGGCGTAGCGGCGAAGATGGTTAGATGGTGGCATACTTGTTGTGGCGATTGTAGCATGGTTGGCATTGTGGCGTGGTTGGTGGTGGTTGTTATTGGCGTTGTGGTTGTTTGGGGGGCGAAGTTGGTTGCTGTAATGGTGGTCGTGATAGGGTCGGTCCAAAATAACGATAGCAACAGAAAAACCTACCTCAAAGGGTCACAGCCCGGTGAACACGAATAATATCCTCTAAATAACGGTGGGGAAACCTATCTGAACACTCACTTACTGGGATAACTGATCTAAGGAACCTTTATGGTGTTCTGCGAATTTCCACAGCCGTAATAGTATATGTGGGTGGTCCACAATATTTTTTTTCTGAATTTCCCGTGTCCACAAGGCTTGATTTTGTCCACTACCACTATGGATTTATTCTACAAAATTTCATGGTGATTGATGTATAACTAGGGGTCGCTCAGAAAGTCAACTTTTGACCAAAACATCAAAAAACATTTGAGAATATTGGATTTTTTGTTTCAAACACTTTATTATTCCACAAGTTACATAAAAAGATGCAGCACACTGCACTCTGCACTACAACACTGTCATAACACATGTCACATTTCTCTGTCCGTTATCCTGTCCTTGGCCTAGTTCATCAAAAGGGCCTTTGATGACTCAGGAAGGGCCTTGCGATGGTTCGAAACAAGTCTGAGTAGGTATTGTTTCTGTTCCTCGTCTTTCGTGAGTGTCTCGTTGTACTGCTGGACGAGTCGGATACTGCGCTCGGCAGTGTCGTTTATGACTTTCTGCCTCTGTCATGCCTGCTGGAGCTATGTGTAGCAGGGATGGCTCTCCCACTCGTTCAGCGCTACCTTCAGGAATTCGGAGGCCTTTTCACGGCTTTTTTCACCCAGCAGGGAGAAGAAGGTCATCGTTCATTCTGTAACCAATCCTGGGATTTGTTCAGGCCCCGCAATCATGTCTGATGGAGGAATTGGTCGAGAACGCTTTAACTGTCTTGTCCAATAATTTCCAATCTGGGTAACGTTTGAGCACATTCATGAACTGGATGTCGTTATAAGGAGTCCGGACCCCAATGGGTGCCTCGTTCCAATATTTCATGTATGCCAGGCTCACAAACAAGGCAAAGTCCAGAATATTCTTGCTTTCCTTTTTTGTCAGTTTGAATTGATGGCGGAGCAAGTAAATTTTTATAGCGTATATTCCTTTAGCCATCCATCGAGTGTGATGCATTGCTCCTGGAGCCCGGAATCTGAAAGATCCGGCATCTGCATCGCCACCCAGGAATAGGAGAGATATCTTCAGCAATTCCAGGTAATCATCCCTCGGTTGTTGTTGGGTGATTGCTATTGGTAAATAATCCAACATCTCCACTCGCAGCTCAGCGAGTACTGGATCATCAAAAACCGTACACACGTCGTACTGGTTATGATCCAAGTCTGTCCATTTCTTCTGGAAGCGTTTGAACAGAAGATCGTCGGGGCCAGAAGTTCCACTGAATGTGCAGGCATCGGCGTGCGACAGAACTATTTCATGCATGTGGTGTCGACACGCAACCCACACGATTTCTCTCTCCACGTAGTTCTCCAGTCTGATGCAAGCGCCTCGATGTAGGCCAGTATTGCTGCTCGTAGTATCAAAGACAATGCCATGAACCTGATCTTTGACTCCCCATTTTTTCAATGCAATCAATGCAAGCAGTCGCTTGCTGTTTGCCTGTTCCACTGGTTGCTTTTGGGACACCCAATAGCTTCTCTTCTCCATTACCAGTAACCAGCACCGCGATACGGCCGACATTTTTCTTTGAGCCGTCAATATCTGGTAAGAGTTTACCATCCCAGTGGAGAAGTAGAGGTCATTTCAGGGAGAAGTCATCTTCCTCGGCGGCAGCTGCTTCTCTACGTCCCTCCATATGAGAACGTCCTACAAAGCTCCGTGACAAAGGCGATGTCACCGATATCATGACCGAGGGCCTTGGCGACAGCTCCGGCCACGAACACAGCCTCGCGATCTGGCAAGTTCACGCGATCCAGCGCTGCTACAACATCCGGAGATCGGAAAATGTTCTTTGGTTTGGGATTGGATGAAGTAGCCGAATGAGCTTGTTTTGCTGCAGCCAGGGATCTCTGATGACGTTAAGGGAGCTATATATTCATCCTCCGGACTTTCAGATTCAGATTCACCTGATGTAGACGATAGCGGTTCGCTTTCAGTTACCTTCAGCTTGCGGCTTTCCCTTTCAGTGTAGCATTGCCGAGCTAAGTCTTCATTTTCGTCTCTTTTTCGTTTATTTTCTTCTCTAGAGTGGGTGACTAAATCAGCTCCAGCCATGCTACTAGAGAACACACTCTCTCGCTGATGCTCCAGGAAGTCACAGTCGGCACTGATCACTATTTCCGACAATGCATTGGCTGTCGCAACGTCGAATAACTCCTCCAGGTCTGAGAGAAATTGATTATTGTTCATTTCACCAGTGTCGTTGTCCCTTTTGAGATTTTTCTTTAGTTTTAGATATCTCTCGTGGAGCTTTTTCAGCTTACGTAAGCATGCATCCGGACGTTGCGTGGGCAATCTCGCTCTATTCCACACCTCAATCACTTCACAACACGTGATTCTATAGCTCTCAGCAAGTCTTTTTCTCGGTAACATGGTGGAATTGTAAGAGGCGTAGAACATCCAGTCCACGTGGCAATCTTCCGGCAGAAAGCTGTGATATCAATGCTCCCAGTAGCTAGCTTTCGGAAGAAGAATGGAGTCCTGGCTTCAACGCCATCACTCAACCTAAGCCAAAGAAATTGAAAGAAATGATGGACCAAAAATATCACATGATCAGCACAATATATTATTGAAGAGTGCGGCTGCTCTTGACATGTGAGTCTAAAACCAACCGCCTTCACCGTTCCCGCTCGTGCTGCCACCCCCTTCCATTGCTGTAACGGAAGCACCACCACGCCGCTGGTTTGGCAGGGGGGGTATGCAGGAGTACCAACAATCCATCTCAAAATTAGGCAAATTTCACTCATCAGCCAAAACTCCTCATCTTTGAGCGACCACTAAACGTTATCGTAGGACCACAACAATTTACAGGCAAATAAGTATATCATAGTGAACAAAAACAAGCCATGTGGAGGGAACATTCAGACAACTTTATATTTTTCATATTGATCATGAACCACCCTAATGTATATACTGTATGTATATATGTATATATATATATATATATATGTATAAATAGGGTGTCCCCAAAAAATATACAACTTTTTAAATGCTTCGTTTGATCCTAAAAAAGCAGTAATTTTGTCAATAATGCTTCATTTCTTGTTGCAGAGATCCTGAAGTTTATTTTGATACCAAGAAAGGACCAGAAAAATGCCAAGACTGACCGTACAACAACGGACGAAAATTGTTGAACTTTGGCACCAGACGAAAAGTGTCATTCAGGTGCAACATCTTTACTCAAGACATTTCGGTATCCACTTGCACCATGCACCAAACTTTCGGACAATAAAGTGCACCATCGCAAAGTTTACCAATGTGGGGACCATCTGTGACCTTCACAAGGATCACAGTGGTCAGAAGAGGACAGGTCGTAGTGAAGAAAATGTGGAAATGGTGAGACAGGCGGTCGTTCAGAGTCCAAAAAAATCGATTCGACGACTTTCTTCTGAGACAAACATTCATAAAAGCACTGTTCAGAGGATCCTTCGCCAAGACATTCATGCCTTTCCATACAACATTCAAACGGAAACGGTGCTAACTGATCAACAGAAACGCAAACGACTAGACTTTGCAAATTAGTTCTCAGGAAAGTTGGAGGAAGATGCAGACTTCCTCAAAAAACTTCACATGACGGACAAATGCCATGCTCACTTGTCCGGGGAGGTAAACAAGCAAAACTTTCGGTACTGGGGAACTGAAAATCCTGGTAATGCATCAACTGAACTGGTGCCTCGATCTGTTCTCAAAGTCACCATATGGGTGGCGGTTGGTTGGTATGGGATAATTGGTCCATACTTCTTTGAATATGACCAGGGATGCACTTGCATGGTAAACCAGAGGAACTATCGCGAAATGATTCAGGAATTCTATCTGCCTGAGCTACGTACTCAGGCCCGTAGGAGAAACAACCTGATCCAGATAAGAACCCAGTGGTTCCAGCAGGATGGGGCACCGCCCCATACAGCCAGGGAAACAAGGCGTTTTCTCAACCAACATTTTGAGGGCCGCTTTATCTCCCTCTACGAAGACGTTGAGTGGCCACCGTATTCCCTTGACCTTACTCCTCCAGACTTCTTCTTGTGGGGGTATCTCAAGGACAGGATCTATGGAAACCCTAGGCCTCAGACTCTTGATCAGCTGAAGGAAAACATCCACCGAGAAATCCAGAACATTCCTCAGGAAACGTTTCCCAAAGTGATGGAGAACATGACAACGTGTTTGCAGGCAGTGATCGGACAACGTGGAGCCTACGTCGAACATGTGGTCAAAAAGAAAACGATGATTCTATATCAATATTTAAATTTTGGTGGCAATTTTGACATTGGTACAATAAACTTCAACCTTTCAGCTTTCTATCCAGCCATATATCTTTAAAACTATACATGTTATGACCATCCTCTTTGCAGATGAAAAGTTGTATATTTTTTGGGACACCCTGTGTATATATATATATATATATATATATATATATATATATATATATATATATATATATATATATATATATATATATATATATATATATATATATATATATATATATATATCCATATTAATATTTCGGCACGCCCCTTTCTTTGTTCTACCATCAGATTTTTGTTACTGCATGAAATGAAACAAGATTTGGCACATATACTAATGATATTATTGTCTTCCTTAAGAGGCCCCTCAAAATTCGTTTTGATGCATTTTCACAAACTCCAACGGATTCCATTCAAATTCGGTAAGATTCTGGCTTTTGGTCCAACTAAGGTCATTGGCTATAAATTTTTTCCATAACACTTCCGATATTCGAAAAAATCGATAAATCAATATCCCTTATGGGATTTTCCATTCAAATCCACTCAAGTTTAAGGCCTACGGGGGACACAAATTTCCACTTTGCCCCGGGCGCTGTTTACCTCCGCTACGCCAAGCTGTTAGGGTTAGGGTTAGGGTTTGGGTTAGTGTTAGGGTTAGGGTTAGGGTTAGCTACCCCAACACTAACCCTAACCCTAACCCTAACAGCGAACCATAACCCTAACAGCTAACTCTAACCCTAACCCTAACCCTAACCCTAACCGCTAACCCTAACCCTAACCGCTAACCCTAACCCTAACTGCTAACCCCTAACCGCTAACCGCTAACAGCTATTCAGGAAATTTGCAAGAAAGCCCGGGCAACACCGGGCTTTATTGCTTGCCCGAGCAACGCCGGGCATTACTACTAGTATATTATATGTATATGTATATATATATATATATATATATATATATATATATATATATATATATATATATTTATATGTAAAATGTATATATATATATATATATATATATATATATATATATATATATATATATATATATATATATATATATTGTTACGAATTTCGGCCCGCCCGACGTGCGATCGGCCACGTAACTCAAATCGCGACGCGTCGCCCACCGGAATGGACAATTCAGTCGTGACCCTCCTGGAACTACCGCCAGGAGCCAGTCATGGGTGGGGTTTAACCTCACCACAACCCAGTCCGCATTCTACCTGCGCGAAATAGGGTGAATCGCCGAATGTCGATATACCTAAGTACCTGCACGGGTAGCATACCGAGGAGTTGTACCACGCCGCAGGTCGACTCCGGACACGAACCGCTTAAGCAGCTCGTTCCATGCTGCAGGGATAACCGAGCGGAGTTATCGCCGACCTCGACGGTTCAGATTATTTATTGGGTGTCTACACCCACTACCAATCCCTTACGTGATGCAAGATGGAACTTTCAAATGAAGGAAAGGACGCAACGAAACGGGTCACAGTTCAACAAGCAAGTATTTTATTACACACGCAGACAAGGCACGTATTTACAGCCATACAGTGAAAGCAAGCACGTATATACAGTCATACAGTAAAAGCAAGAACACAACGCAGAGTTACAACCGAATAAAGCAATGTACAAGCACTTATTCAGGTTTACTTAAAAGACTGGCGCCACACACACATTTACACAAAAAGCAAATAAAAGCCACCCTCATAGGCAAGGGGGCAGACAGGTCCGTGGACCAAATGTAAGTGGGACCTGGGTGAGCGGCCAGGTCCATGAGACCGAAGGGGTCTTAACCGCGCCCTCCTGGTGCGATGGTGGGCTAGCCACAATGTCAGCGTAACGTGCCTGACTCCGTGCCCCTGGCGTGGTCGGTGAGCTCCTTTAGGCATGCGTTGCGCAGGCACGTGTTGGTCGGTCGACACCACGGTTGGGGTGGGGAACGGACGGGGTTACCGGCGCTATCTCAGCGCGGATGGGGGGAATTGTTGATGCTCGGGGTGGAGAGAGGGGAATGACGGATGCTCCATCCCGCGAGCGGGGCCTTGGGACCGCACCGACTCCGGCGAACTCTTGCCCCTGAGCCCTCTTCCGTGTCCCTGCTTCACTCCGCGACTCGTCCATCGACCTCAACTCCGAGCTCCGTCCCCTTCGCCATCCGATCCCCGCAAACACACGACTCAGACTCCACGACTTCGACGACGACCTCCGTCTTCACTCGACCAGCCAGCCAGCAGCAAGTCGCCTTGCATTCGCGTCTTTATAGACCGGGGGGAGGAGCGTGTATGTAAATTCGCGGATCAAAACGCGCTTGGTGGCGGGGCCACACCACCCGATGTTCAGCCATTGGTCGGGCAAAAAGGGGCGTGAGCCTCTCTTGCTCCGAATTTCCTCCTAAAAGTAATCCACGTGCATCACGCTTGGGGGCGGGGCCACACCGCCCAACGCTCGCCCATTGGACGGAAGAAAAAGGGAGCGTGAACCTCCCCTGATCCGATTTCCTCTCCCATAAAGGCATCCATTTGTACTCGCGGCTCGACGCGTTCGGCAACGATCACTAAACAGGCCCTGGACAGCACGACGTTCGGTGTTGACAAGTGGTGTGGTTGATGGTTGTAGAAGGAGAAAGGCGAAGGTGGTGGGGAGTTTACTGTGGTGGTTTGGTTGTTGGCGGGCGTTGTTTGAGAATGGGGGTGAGGCGATGCTTGCGGGGTGGGGTTGTGGAGGTGAAAGTAGTGGCGGTTTGGTGTAGTTGTTTGGGGGCGTTGTTGGTGGTGGTGATCTGGTTGTTGGGGGGGGTGATTGGTCCAAAATAATGATAGATAAAGAAAAATGGCGAACTCAAAGCGTCGCAGCCCGGATGAATCACACATATTCTCTCTAAACAACGGGTGTGGACTAACTACACATTAACTTATCGATATATCTAACCTGAGGACCTTTCTGGTGTATTGCAAATTTCCACAGCCATAACAATATATATATATATATATATATATATATATATATATATATATATATATATATATATATATATATATATATATATATATATATATATATATATATATATATATATATATATATATATATATATATATATATATATATATATATATATATATATATATATATATATATATATATATATATATATATATATATATATATATATATATATATATATATATATATATATATATATATATATATATATATATATATATATATATATATATATATATATATATATATATATATATATATATATATATATATATATATATATATATATATATATATATATATATATATATATATATATATATATATATATATATATATATATATATATATATATATATATATATATATATATATATATATATATATATATATATATATATATATATATATATATATATATATATATATATATATGTATATATATATATATATATATATATATATATATATATATATATATATATGTTATTTATATGTATATATATATATATATATATATATATATATGTTATTTATACATATATATATATATATATATATGTTATTTATACATATATATATATATGTAATATATATAAATATATAGATAAGTAGGGTGAATATACTGATTCTGGCTCACTTTTCCCCATGTAAATGAATGGGGGATTTTCAGCGATTCATTTTTTTCCCTCTATAAAGTAAACCCCCTTTTTATCCCAAGGTATATTTATTTGTCTCCCCTTTTAACCTGGAGACACTTTTTTTCAAATAACCAATGCAATAAGATAAAGATTTGTTCAAGTAGTAAAGTAGTAATGTGATTTGTTAAAGGTAATTCTAAAGAAATATCTGAAACATGTAAGCCTCGGGACACTCTTTTTCAAATAACCAATGCATATTGTTTAGCTCACTCATAGAACCTATAAAGATTTGTTCATTCTCAAATTCCTTCAATCGTTTAATTTTCTTTGCACAATAATCCCCATCTAAAATATTTAAAAACAAAACATTTGAATCTTTATATTTTTTAAGACACCCCATTTGTGCCATTACAAAATGATAAACTTCTCTTAATGCTCTTGTTTGACCACCTCCTGAGCCACAGGTTATTTTTTGTTAAGCCACGCCCACTTCCCATAAGCCCCGCCCATTTTTCTTAAGCCTCGCCCACTTTTCCTAAGCCCCGCCCACTTTTCCTTAGCCCCACCTACTCTTCCATCGTTTCCAGTTCATCTCTGACTCACAAATAAATCACCAGAAAATTCTAGAATGTTATGCTTTTGAAAAATTTGCCTGGGCTTGCCCAGGTAATTTCCAAAAGAAACCACACCCACCAGTCTTTCCCTATAAAAGCCTCAAGCCCAGGCTCCATTTTAAACATATTTTTTGCTGGCAATGGTGTGCTGTGTGCTTGCCTGGAGATCGACGACTTGTATGGAACTAAACCTTCAAGTTGATGAACTGGATTCAAACCTCTTATCCATTGAGGGAAGATTTTATTTCCCTATTTTCAGTTTGATTGAAGCATCGACTCATTTAATAATTAAATAACTTAATTAATACATTATTATTTTCTCTCACAGGAAATTGTATCTGAAAATACCGATTTTGCCACAATTTGGGGCGAAATTGTTGGCTTGGTTGAAGACCTTGTGAGCGACCAAGACCAACAGAACGAGCTAGGCCTTGAGTGGGATGACTTTGGGGTTCCTTGGAGATCGAGTACTTGTATGGACCCAAACCTTCAAGTTGATGAACTGGATTCAAACCTCTTATCTGTTGAGGTAAGATTTTATTTTCCTATTATCAAAGTTTGATTGAAGCATACTCATTTAATAATTAAATCACTTTATTAATACATTATTATTTTCTCTCACAGGAAATTGTATCTGAAATACGAAATGAAAATACTGCTTTTGCCACAACTTGAGGCGAAATTGTTGGCTTGGTTGAAGACCTTGTGAGCGACCAAGACCTACAGAACGAGTTCGTCCTTGATGACCCAACCATAGAGTTATACCTTGGAGACCAGCAAAATCCTGAAAAAAGAGTTTTGCAACAATAGTACTCATTGTGAGTTATCAAGACAATACCCCCTGAACAAGTTATACCTTGATGAGCCAGAATACAAGTTTTATCTTGGAGACTCACAAATTTCAGACATTTTTAAAAATGGAGTTTTCCTTGATGATCCACAGTTATACTATGTGAGATCTATCACTGAAACCCATAAAAATTGGAAAAATGGAGATTTCCTTGATGATCCACAGTTATACTATGTGAGATCTATCACCGACACCCATAAAAATTGGAGAAATGGAGTTTTCCTTGATGATCCACAGTTATACTATGTGAGATCTATCACTGAAACCCATACAAATTGGAAAAATGGAGATTTCCTTGATGATCCACAGTTATACTATGTGAGATCTATCACCGAAACCCACAATATTTCTGGAAATTGTGATTCTACCTTGGAGTCGTGGATAGATGGTTATATTTTTGGAGACTTGAAATGTGGGTTCTGGCTTGATAACTCACAATGTGATACATATCTTGGAAACTCAACAGCAATGTGGTTATACCTTGGAGACTTGGAAAGTTGGGTTTATTTTGGAGACTTGAAATGCCACCACTCTTTGGGATCTAAACCTATCAAGAAAGTTCTTACTCCCCTTTCTACATCATCAAACCTGATAGCCTTAAAAGACAGAATTGGAAGAAGAGAAAAAAACATTAAAAAAATATATATTGTGAGTTCTGGGAAGAAAGTGCAGGCTTACTCCCCCTTTCTACATCATCAAACCTGAAAGCCTTAAAGGACAGAATTGGAAGAAGAGAAAAAAACGTAAAAAAAAAAAAATATATATATATATATAGGTGGAAATCTCATTTTGAAAAAGACATTGTGTTGGGCGAGGGTTGGGGGGTTGGGGTTGAGATTTTGAATGTGAGGGTTGGGGTTAAGATTTTGAATATGAGGGTTGGGACACACACAAACACACACACACACACACACACACACACACACATACACGCACGCACGCACGCACACACACACACACACACACACACACACACACACACACACACACACACATCAACAAACAAAAGTTAAGCCTTGAATATTCAGTTGAGGATTCTGTGTTTGGGGTTCACAGATCTAAGAAGGTCCCCCTTCACACACATTATATACTGGTATACACCTCAGACTTGGCCCTTGAGTGTCAACAACGGTGTATAGTAGGAGGGAGTGAAGCGCCAACCCATTCCTCCCATTGCACACACACGAACACACACACACACACACACACACACCAACAAACAAAAGTTAAGCCTTGACTATTCAGTTGAGGATTCTGTGTTTGGGGTTCACAGATCTAAGAACGTCCCTCTTCACACACATTATATACTGTTATACACCTCGGACTTGGCCCTCGAGTGTCCACAACGGTGTATAGTAGGAGGGAGTAAAGCGCCAACCCATTACTCCCATGGGTATCATCTGCTTAGTTTTGTCTTTTGTAATTCCTGTTGAATAAAATGAACCTAAAATCTCTTCCTCTTCTAAGTCATATATCTTATAAGTCCAAGGAACCGTATCTATTACATCAACAATTAAAAAAAGTTCGTTCGTCCATCGCTTTGTATAACCCTTTTCAAAATGAGATTTCCATCTATATAGTCTTACGATATCACCAACTTTGAACTTAGGTTTTCTGACATTCATCTCTTTTTCATATTTTAATTTTGTAAATGTTTCTGATGGTTTCATATTCATTGACGTGTGAATCGTGTCATTATACTTATCCACAATATCCTGGATAAAAGATGACCATTGTTGTGAACCGAGTTGTGTGAATTTTTTATATAGTCTCTCTTTTAAGGTACGATTAAAACGTTCAACAACAACGGCCTTCCCTTCATTTAAGGTACTGTATAATGTAATACTGTTATTTTTTAGAAATTCATAAATGTCTTGTTGTAGAACTCTGTACCCTCATCAATCCACAATTTTTTAGGTTTTCTCCTACTTTTATTAAATATCTGTTGAAAGGCTAACATCAGAGCCTTTCTACCTTGGAAAGGTAGATTTAAAAAACCTGATTGTTTTTTAAAGGGACAACCCATGCGTATCTCCTCCTCAAATCAATAACGGTTAAAGCATACTTGTACCCCTTATCATTATTGAGTTCAATCAAATCAGCGGACCAGATATTACCAACTTCCTTGGAATAAACCTTCCTTCTCTGAAACTTTGTGAATATTGGTTTATGTAATTCATCAGCTAATTGCTCTTCAATCTTAATGACATCATTAGAGCCTATAAGTTTTTGAATTTCCAAGTCTAAGTTTCAATTTAGCATTGATCATCTTCTTCACGATGAACCTACCAACTTTTTCTCTCAAGGTTGGATTTTGTATCAGAAACAAATTATCCAACATTTCTCTATCGGCTTCATGCTTTTCTTCCAAAGTTGTGGTATTCCTATAATCAATATCGTGTCTCATGCACACTTCATCAACTCTATTGATGGGTTTACTCCATGATTTAGGATTGTCTGCCTCATCTAATCTTTTACCCAAGTTTGTGCCTGGACCACAGAAAGAATACCCTGGTAGATATAATTCCCGTTGGCATTCCAGTCGTTGTAAATTTAGTTCCTAATAAAAACTTTTGTATATCTCCTCCGAGTTTGTGTTTGGAGATAAATTGATTTTTTTTTGAACCACACACCGAACATATACCTTTTTGTATAACCCTGTTATTTTTACTCTTAATATATGAAATAATTTTGGTATTAGATTTCTTTTTACATTTTTGACAATAACTCATTTATTTATGAGAAAAATCCTGCAGAGTGCAAAAACCTTTTTAGTTTCCAACATGCACATTTGAATCTTAATTTTTAAAACATAAAGAATCCTTAGAAATGCCTTCACTCTCTCCTCCATTTATTAAAGAAAAAAATGAAAAACTTGAATTAAAATCAATATCTTGCCGATGACAATCGTCTTATCGAAAATATTGCAAATGGACTTGTCAATTCTTTGTTTTCCTCCTCGGTGGGTTGAGTTATTTTTTGTAATAGCTCCATTCTTTTTGTAATCTCACTGGTTTCCATATTTTGATATTTATTCATTCTCGATCTTTCCTCCCTCTCCTCCCTCTCCTCCCTCTCCTCCTTCTCTCTCTTCTCTTTCTCTTCTCCCTCTTCTCCCTCTCCTTCTCTCTCTTTTCCCTCTCCTCTTTTTTCTCCTTCTCTCTCTTCTCCCTCTTCTCCCTCTTCTCCGTCTCTTCCTTCTCTCTTTCCTCCCTCGCCTCCCTGTCCTCCATCTCTTACTTCTCCCTCTCCTCCTTCTCTTTCTTCTCCCTGTCCTCCTTCTATCCCTTCTCCTTTTCCTCCTCTTCTCTCTCTTCAACTCCTTCCTCGTCCCTTACTATCCTTGAATCGCTTACACCCCATAGAATATCATACATATATTCATCAGGATTTCTTGTTATTCCCGTATCCAAAATAATTTTTTTACAACAGGAAACCGATAAAATTTCTAAAAGAGCCTTACCTTTTCTTAATTTTATAATTTTGTATTATTTAACATTCTAATTAAATCTAAAGTTGTCGGTTTATCAACATCAGCATAATGCCAATCTTTAATTGAAAATACCTCATTCTTATATTGTGGAACATATTCATTAAAATACCGAATACCCTTTTCTGGAAGGTATGCTTGGACACAGAAATGATAATTTTCTTGAAGCCTTCTTGCTTGTCATTTATGTATTAGAAATATATGTTAGAATAATATTATGACACGAAACACCTCCCCATCTTCCCATAGTGAAATCATTTTGTATTTCCCTACTTATTATATACTAGATCAGGGGTCGGGAACGTGTGGCTCGCGAGCCAGGTGTGGCTCTTTTGATGATTGCATCTGGCTCGCAGATAAAATTGGAGTTTGAAACTTTGAAAGCCCAATATTTCTCGCGGAAGCTTTACCTATAGTTTGAATGGTGTCGTGCTTCATTCACGTGCAGGGCTGAACTTGCCAGAAGGAGAGAAGAAAAAACGCCTCCGAATTGGCTGAAGCGGTTTTTGTTTCGTCCAGTCATGCGGCCGAGGTGACTCGTGATTTCGGTTCCTCCGATGACGTGCCGCCGCCGACACGCGTAGCGGAATTCATCTCGACCAATCACGCGCCACCGCTGAGGTGACAGCATCCCAGAGTCGGCCGGCCGCGCCGCACCTCTCGAGTATATAAGCCCGTGCGCAGGCCAGCCAGACTCACTATTTACCAAGCCTCAGTTGGGTCAACATCTCCCTCTCTCTCTCACTTGCTCAAAGCTAACCCTTCGACGAAGAAGATGGCGAAAAGAAAAAAAGATGAGGAGCATCCTACATTTTAGGACGAATGGGCTGAAGAATTCGCCTTTGTGGAGAGAGCAGGTTCTGTGGTGTGTCTAATTTGCAATGACAAAATTGCATCGATGAAACGTTGAATATAAAGCGGCACTTCGACACACGCCATGCTACCTTTGCATCAAAATACCCTGCGGGAGACGGCAGAAAGAAAGCGTGCCAAGAGCTACTGAGCAGGGTGCAAGCCAGCCAGCAGCAACTCCGCGTATGGACCCAGCAAGGTGACTATAATTCCGCTCGCTTTGCTGGATCTTTAGCAATAGTGAGGAACGGAAAACCATTCACAGATGGCGAGGATGCTAAAACGTTCATGCTGGATGTTGCCAATGAACTTTTTGATGATCTTCCGAACAAAGACAAGATAATCAAACGGATACAAGACATACCTCTATCGGCAAGAACTGTTCATGATCGTACCATCATGATGGCAAACCAAGTGGAGGAAACGCAAGTGAAGGACATAAATACAGCACCGTTCTTTTCCCTGGCTTTGGATGAGTCAACAGGCATAAGCAATTTGTCGCAGTTCAGTGTGATTGCAAAATATGCTGCTGGTGATACACTGCGAGAAGAAAGTCTTGCTGTTCTGCCAATAAAAGGGTCCACAAGAGGTGAGTATTTATTCAAGTCTTTCATGGAGTTCGCTCAAGAAAAAAAATCTACCTCTGGAAAAACTTATCTCAGTGTGTACTGATGGTGCTCCGTGTATGGTGGGGAAAACAAAGGATTTGTGGCGCTTCTCCGTGAACATGAAAATAGACCCATCCTAAGTTTCCATTGCATTCTATACCAGGAGGCACTTTGTGCTCAGATGTGTGATGGGCAGGTTGGCGAAGTGATGTCGCTGGTCATTCGTGTGATCAACTTTATTGTTGCCCGAGCCTTAAATGGTCGCCAGTTTAAAACACTGCTGGATGAAGTTGGAAATAACTATCACGGTCTGCTTTTGCACACCAATGTGCGTTGGTTGTCAAGAGGGAAGGTGCTTAGCCGTTTTGCGGCTTGCCTGAACGAAATCCGGACTTTCCTTGAAATGAAAGGGATTGAGCATCCTGAGCTAGCCGAAACTGAGTGGCTCCTCAAGTTTTACTATCTCGTGGATATGACTGAACATCTGAACGAGCTCAACGTGAAAATGCAAGGCATTGGAAATACAGTGTTATCCCTTCAACAAGCCGTGTTTGCTTTTGAAAACAAGCTGGAGCTCTTTATCATGGATCTTGAAACAGGTCGTTTACTACATTTTGAAAAACTGAGACAATTTAAAGATGCATGCACAGCAAGTGAGCCCACTCAAAACTTTGATCTCCACCAGTTAGCTGGCTTCACATCCAGTCTCCTACAGTCATTCAAAGCACGCTTTGGAGAATTTCGTGAGCACACTCGTCTTTTTAAGTTCATCACCCATCCAAACGAGTGTTCACTGAACACAGCCGACCTGAGTTACATTCCTGGTGTCTCAGTCAGAGATTTTGAAGCAGAAGTGGCTGACCTGAAGGCCTCAGACATGTGGGTGAATAAGTTCAAGTCACTGAATGAAGATTTGGAAAGAATCGCACGACAGAAAGCAGAGTTGGCGAGCAAGCACATGTGGACAGAAATGAAAAAAACTTCAACCCGAAGACCAGCTGATTATCAAAACTTGGAACGTGCTTCCTGTCACATACCTCACACTGCAGTGTGTGAGTATTGCTGTATTGACCTTGTTTGGATCTACGTATGCATGTGAGCAGTCATTCTCACATCTTAAAAACATCAAGTCCAACCTACGATCACGTCTAACGGATGAAAGCCTCAACGCTTGCATGAAGCTTAACCTCACCAAGTACCAACCAGACTACAAAGCCATCAGCAAATCCATGCAGCACCAGAAGTCCCATTAATGGTGAGTATTATTACAACATTATTTAAAAGAATAAATTCAGAGGCTTATTATACTCACATTTAGTTGAATTCAGTCTTAAAATATATTATATGGCTCTCACTGAAATAGATTTCCAAATATTTTGCTTTAATGGCTCTCCGAGTCAAAAACGTTCCCGACCCCTGTACTAGATGAATGCACCCGGCACTGCCCGGGTTCTTTTTGAATGAATTTAATCTTCCATACATATATCTGACGCGAGCACAGTCTCAGTTCCCTTTTGAGCCATGGCAGTCATATGCTGAGGGGGTTGGTGAGGGGGAAACACACCCCCTTCCCCCCCTCACTCCCCGGCCGAGGGGCCTTGCCACATCGCCGATAACCTTCCCGGGCCCATCCCGACATTTTTTGTTTCAGTGGTTAGCTCCTTTCTTTCACCTTTCAGTTGGTTAGCACGTGTAGACAAACAAACAAACAAACAAACAAACAGACAAACAAAATCTTAAAAGCATATGTGAGATATATTGTATATGGCGTTGGCCGCACGTAAATCGGCTGAACTTGAAAAATTTACGTTACGAAATCTGGTGATGACATCATAATTCGGAAACAGGAAGTCGGAAATACAATTCTTTTACATCGGGACACTACCGGGTACATGTTCTGTCAGCATGTGAAGTTTGGTGAGGATCAGTACAGTACTTTTCTCGTGCATAGGTCACAGAGAAACACACAATCAGGTGATGATGTCATAATTCAGAAACCAGAAGTCGGAAGTACAATTATTTTACATCGAGACACTCCCGGGTACATGTTCTGTCAGCATGTGAAGTTTGGTGAGGCTCAGTCCAGTAATTTTCGCGTGCATAGGTCACAGAGAAACACACAGACACACTTTCAACTATATATATATATATATATATATATATATATATATATATATATATATATATATATATATATATATATATATATATAAAATCCTGTTTTTTTCTGTTTTCATGATATAAAGTAGGGCAAAACCATTATTATATTTACCCTTATTAAATTCTTTTATTTGTTGTTTACTAATCGTGGCTCCACAAAACTCATTATCTATAACAAGTGGATAATATTCTTCCTTACGAGACTGATTTAATTGTTCCAGGTCTTTTGGGTCAATTTTAAATGACCAATTATACCCTAAAACTAGTCGATCTCCGGCACCTCAAACCCAATCACTCCCAAACCGACCAGACCAGACTAGTCGATCTCCGGCACCTCAAACCCAATCACTCCCAAACCGATCAGACCAGACGAGTCGATTTTTTGGGGAGGCGTCCATTCATCGCGCATTTTCACTTAGCGCGGGGAGGTTTGGAACGTAACCCCCGCGAGAAACGGGGGATTACTGTATATGATACAAGTAATTTTAGTAAGAAGAGTGAGTTATTTTCAAAAAAGAATGAAAAGGTTATTGGTAAGTTTGATGAGTTGGGTGGAAAAGTAGTGAGTGAGTTTATTGGATTGAGAGCAAAGGCATATGCTTATAAGTATGGTGATCACATTGATAAGTGGTTAAAGGGAATAAAGAAATATGTAATAAAGAAATCAATAACTTTTAGAAATTATTATAATTGTTTGATGAATAAGAAAGAAGAATATCGGAAAATGAATACAATAAGAAGTTATAAGCAGAAGATATATAGTGAAGAAGTAAATAAAAAGGCGAAAGGAGCCTTTGATGATAAGAGATTTATTTTAGATAATGGAATAGATTGTGTTCCATATGGATATTGTATGATAGAGTGTATAAAATAGATTGTGTTTTAACGATGGGAAGATGGGTTAGGGTTTTTTAAGGGCTACCGCCGTGTTTTTTTCACAATATATAAATAGTCAAACCAAGTATTAATCAAACTAAGGAGTGGAGAAAATCTCAGTCTTGGTATATAAATGGAAAACATAATGAATGTGAAAAATATCAAATAAGTCTTAATGAAAAAAATAACTAAAACAAAGGTAAATAAAACAAATAAGCGAATCAATTTAAAAACTAGTAAGTTAGAGGATGTAAAGATAAAAATAAATATCCTTGAATGGACTGAAAACTTTGATGGTTATCAATTGAACAATGAAAAAACAATTTACTATAATCTCAAAATGATATGTGGCTCAGGAGGTGGTCAAACAAGAGCATGAAGAGAAGTTTATCATTTCGTAATGGCACAAAAGGGGTATTTTAAAAAATACAAAGATTCAAATGTTTTATTTTTAAATATTTTAGATGAGGATTATTGTGCAAAGAAAATTAAACTATTGAAGGAATTTGAGAATGAACAAATCTTTATAGGTTCAATGAGTGAGCTAAACAATATGCATTGGTTATTTGAAAAAGAGTGTCCCCAGGCTTACATGTTTCGGATATTTCTTTAGAATCATCTTTAACAAATCACATTACGACTTTACTACTTGAACAAATCTTTATCTTATTGCATTGGTTATTTGAAAAAAAAAGTGTCCCCAGGTTAAAAGGGGAGACAAATAAATATACCTTGGGGTAAAAAGGGGGTTTACTTTTTAGGGGAAAAAAATGAATCGCTGAAAATCCCCCCATTCATTTACATGGGGAAAAGTGAGCCAGAATCAGTATATTCACCCTACTCACCACATTGGTCACCCATCTGTGACATCACAACGTTCTTCAGTTGCAATTTTGTTGGACTGCTCAAAAAATTTTCAACTCAAGGAACTGTTTCTTCATGAAAAAAACGCTCAAAATGTTATTTTTTCTCTCTTTCCTCACTCATATCATCGATGAAGGGGTGGTCGGATGGACTCAGCATTGCCTGGCAACGCCAGGTACCTTTGCGAGTCACAAATAAAAGGATTGAAGACCGAAGTTCGATGCACGTTTCTCTTCTGCCGTGGAAATAATCTGATGTTGCAGCACATTGCCAATCAGATGTGGGCCGAGAAGGGTATCAGGAGGAGAGAGCCTGCTCGAACAAACGATATATTACAGGTTGACAAAAGAAAACATATCCATGAGCACAGGTGAGATGAACCAGGTCAGGAAACATCCTTCCATGTCCAGGTTAATTCAGTGTGTTGAACTGGAAGTGACGAAAATTCATGCAAAAACTTTAATTGATGCTGAAAACGAAGAGGTTTTGTGAGTGCTTTTAACACAATGTGTAGCAGAGTGGCGCAGCGGAAGCGTGCTGGTCCCATAACCCAGAGGTCGATGGATCGAAACCATCCTCTGCTAATTATTTATTTTATAAAACTGGAATTTCATTTTGAAAAAAGTTTTCATTTCACTTTTTGTCACTTCAACGATGAGACTCCCCAACAGATAATTACTTCACTTTCCCTCTTTATTTTTAACTTCTACTCAGATAAACACCATACCAATCATTCATTTCATCTATCAAAAATTCCAGCAATCTCTGTGTGTGTCTGTCTGTTTGTCTGTTTGTCTGTCTGTTTGTCTGTCTGTTTGTCTGTCTGTTTGTCTGCGACCGCCGTTTCTCGACGACCGCCGGTCCGATCTCATTGAAACTTGCCAGGATTATTGCCGGGGACCCGCGGATGTGCCTTTTCGAGGTTTGATATCAATCGGACGAGCGGTTCGCAGGTTACGGCCATTTATCTGTCAACCAATGACAGTTCACGATGCTATGACGTCACGAATGACGTCAGAAGTAACGTTTATTTATTTATTTGTTTATTTTGCACGATAGACGGTCCGATCTGATTGAAACTTCCCAGGAATATTGCTGGGGACCCGCGGATGTGCCTTTTCAAGTTTTGATATTAATCGGACGAGCGGTTCCCAAGTTACAGCCATTTACCTGTCGACCAATGACAGGACACGGTGCTATGACATCACGAATGACGTCACAATTAATGTTTTTTTTGCATGATTGACGGTCCGATCTGATTGAAACTTGCCAGGAATATTGCCGGGGACCCGCGGATGTGCCTTTTCGAGGTTTGATATCAATTGGACGAGCGGTTCACGAGTTACGGCCATTTATCTGTCAACCAATGACAGGACATGGTGCTATGACGTCACAAATGACGTCACAATTAGTGTTTATTTATTTAATTATTATTTTTTTTTTTTGCACAATTGATGTCACAATTCTTTTTCTTCTTCATTTGGTATGACGTCACAATCGACACTGGGGACCTGATTATGTGCCTTTTCAAAGTTTCATATCGTACTTTCTCATCCATTTCAGCTGTTCTCAAGTGTTTCCCAAGGTTTGAAAGCTGTTTTTTCCCAAAGTTTGAATTAATTAATTAATCCCAAGGTTTGATTATTATTCAAATTATTAATTAATCCCAAGGATTGAATTTTCCCAAGGGAAACAACTGTTTCCCAAGGGTTTGAAAGCTGTTTTTTTCCCAAGGTTGGAATTAATTGTTGTGCTTGGTAGACATTTGTGAATACATTTACAGAGAGAGGGGCGAGAGAGGAGGGGGGACAGAGGAGGGGGGACAGAGGAGGGGGAGAGAGGAGGGGGAGGGAGGAGGGGGGAGAGAGGGGGGAAAGAGGGGGGGCGAGAGAGTGGGTGTCACAATTCTTCTTCTTCGTTTGATGTGACGTCACAATTGATGCTGGGGACCTGAAACTGCAAGCACGAAGCTGCACATACTGGCACGCCCCTACGGGTGTGCTTGAATGAAAGAGGAGAGGGAGAGAAGAGGGGGGAGGGAGAAGGGCGACAGAGGGGGTGAGAGGGGGGCAAGAGAAGGGAGAGAGAAGGGCGAGAGAGGTGGTGAGAGAGAGAGAGGGGGAGAGAGAGGGGGAGGGCGGGGGAAGAGGGAGGGGGGAGAGAGAGGGGAGAGAGAGAGAGAGAGAGGGGGGCGAGAGAGAGGGGGCGTCACAATTATTCTTCTTCGTTTGATATAACGTCACAATTGATGCTGGGGACCTGATACTGCAGGCAAGAAGCTGCACATACTGGCACGCACCTACGGGCCCGCACTCGGGGAGGATCCAGGGAGGAGAAGGGAGAGAGGGGGAGAAAAAAAAGAGGAAGCATTGTAACGTCATTCGTGAGGTCACAATGCTTCGTCTTTTTTTTTTGCACGAGAGGAGGGGGAGGAGAAGGGAGAGAGGGGGAGAGAGAAGGGTGAGAGAGGGGGGCGAGAGAGGGGCGAGAGAGAGGGGCGAGAGAGGGCCGCACATACGGGCCTGCCCCTACGGGCCCGTACAAGTCTATGTATAATTCCAGCAATATTTGTGTGTGTGTGTGTGTGTGTGTGTGTGTGTGTGTGTGTGTGTGTGTGTGTGTGTGTGTGTGTGTGTGTGTGTGTGTGTGTGTGTGTGTGTGTGTGTGTGTGTGTGTGTGTGTGTGTGTGTGTGTGTGTGTGTGTGTGTGTGTGTGTGTGTGTGTGTGTGTGTGTGTGGCCGCTGTTTCGCAACAACCACTGGTCCGATCTCATTGAAACTTGCCAACTATATTGCTGGGGACCTGAGGGTGTGCCTTTTCTTGGTTTGATATTAATCGGCCAAGTGCTTCCCAAGTTATGGCCATTTATTTACCAACCAATGAAATGACACGTTGCTGCGTAGACGTGGCTGCGTTGGCCAGTGCGCGGCGGGCCAACGATGACGTCACGGGCCTTGCCGGTTTCATGGCAGCGAATATCATGGCAAGCAAAGACAGGGAGTTAAGCTTGATTTTAATTTGGATTTCAATTAACTCTTTGTGTGGAAGTGTGGTTGGCGCAAGAACGCGAGAGCGAAGGAACAGCCTGTGTGGTTGTCGTTTCTGGCTAGCGGTTTGAGTTTTTTTTTGCACATACGGCCACGCACGTACGGGCATGCACATACAGGCACGTGAGAGTGAAGGAACGGCCTGTGTGGTTGTTGTTTCTGGCACGCGGTTTGAAAGTTTTTTGGTTTTTTTTGCAAGTACGGCCACGCACGTATGGGCACGCACGTCCAGGCACGCATCTAAGGGCATGGACTAGTCTAACTATAATTCCAGCAATCTGTGTGTTTGTGTGTGTGTGTGTGTGTGTGTGTGTGTGTGTGTGTGTGTGTGTGTGTGTGTGTGTGTGTGTGTGTGTGTGTGTGTGTGTGTGTGTGTGTGTGTGTGTGTGTGTGTGTGTGTGTGACCGCTGTTTCTCGTCAACCACTGGTCCTATCAAATTGAAACTTGCCAGCTATATTGCTGGGGCCCTGTGGATGTGCCTTTTCAAGGTTTGATGTTAAATCGGACAAGTGGTTCTCAAGTTAAGGCCATTTATTTACCAAACCAATGACAGGACACAGTGCCATGATATCACAATTGAAGTCATCATTCTTCTTCTTCGTTCGATATGATGTCACAATTGACGCTGCGGACCTGAGTATGTGCCTTTTCAAGGTTTGATATCGTTCTTCTTCATCCGTTTCAGCTGTATCCCAAGTGTTTCCCAAGTTATCCCCATTTCTTTTCCAAACCAGTGACAGGACACGGTGCTATGACGTCACAATTTTTCTTCTTCGTTTGATATGACGTCACAATTGACGCTGGGTTCCTGAGTTTGTGCCTTTTCAATGGATAGATATATTTTCTGGCACGCGGTTTGAAAGTTTGTTTTTTTGCACCTACGGCCGAGCACGTATGACCACGCACGTACGGGGACGCACTAGTGTTAAAAACTAGAACAGCACTCGTTCCAGTGCACACCACCTCTAGGTTGAACAGTTTCCGTTTTGAATCCCACTGACTGGTCGGATCTGAACTTGGACCTTCACCAACATCGAATCCACTTGTTCTTATCACCTACCCAACTCATCAGTAGGGTGAATATACTGATTCTGGCTCACTTTTCCCCATGTAAGTGAAAGGGGGATTCTCAGCCATTCATATTTTTTCCCCTCAAAAATAAACCCCCTTTTTATCCCAAGGTATATTTATTTGTCTCCCCTTTTAACCAAGCGGCACTCCTTTCAAATAACCAATGCAATAAGATAAAGATTTGTTCAAGTAGTAAAGTAGTAATGTGATTTGTTAAAGGTGATTCTAAAAAAATATCTGAAACATGTAAGCTTCGGGGCACTCTTTTTCAAATAACCAATGCATATTTTTTAGCTCACTCATTGAACCTACAAAGATTTCTTCATTCTCAAGTTCCTTCAATAGTTTAATTTTCTTTGCACAATAATCCCCATCTAAAATATTTAAAAATAAAACATTTGAATCTTTATATATTTTTAAGATACCCTTTTTGTGCCATTACGAATTGATAAACTTCTCTTAATGCTCTTGTTTGACCACCTCCTGAGCCTCAGATTATTTTTTGCATAAGCCACGCCCACTTTTCATCAGCCCCACCCACTTTTCATAAGCCCCGCCCACTTTTGCTAAGCCCCGCCCACTTTTCATGAGCTGTTTTTTATAAACCACGCCCGCTTTTCTTAAGCCCCGCCCACTTTTACAAACCCCGCCTACTCTTACATTATTTCCAGTTCATCTCTGACTCACAAAGAGTTCACTAGAAAATTCTAGAATGTTATGGTTTTGAAAAATTTCCCAAAGAAGGCTTGCCTGGGCTTGCCCAAGGAATTTTCAAAGAATCCTCCATTTTAAAAAAAATTCTCCATTCTAACACATTACAACATCTGACTCACAAGGCTTGCCTGGGCTTGCCCAGGGAATTTTCAAAGAATCCTCCATTTAAAAAAAAAATTCTCCATTCTCACACAACATTACAACATCTGACTCACAAGGCTTGCCTGGGCTTGCCCAGGGAATTTTCAAAGAATCCTCCATTTAAAAAAAAAATTCTCCATTCTCACACAACATTACAACATCTGACTGTACAAAACAACATTACAACATCTGACTCACAATGCTTGCCTGGGCTTGCCTGGGGTTGCCCAGGGAAACCAGTCTTTCTGTATAAAAGCTTCAAGCCCAGACTCCATTTTAAACATATTTTTTTACTTTCACTGAGAATGGAGTGCTGTGCTGACTTTGGGGTTCCTTGGAGTTCTACTACTTGTATGGAACTAAACCTTCAAGTTGATGAACTGGATTCAAACCACTTATCTATTGAGGTAAGATTTTATTTTCCTATTTTCAGAGTTTGATTGAAGCATAGACTCATTTAATAATTAAATCACTTAATTAATACATTATTATTTTTTCTCACAGGAAATTGTATCTGAAATACGAAATGAAAATACTGCTTTTGCCACAACTTGGGACGAAATTGTCGGTTTGGTTGAAGACCTTGTGAGCGACCAAGACCCACAGAACGAGCTCGACCTTGATGGCCCAACCAAAGAGTTATACCTTGGAGACCAGCAAAATCCTGAAAAAGAGTTTTGCAACAATAGTACTCATTGTGAGTTATGAAGACAATACCCACTGAACAAGCTATACCTTGATGAGCCAGAATACAAGTTTTACCTTGGAGAATCACAAATTTTGAAAAAATCAGTAAATGAGTTCTGCCTTGATGGTTTAAATAACTACCTTGGAGACTCAGGAAAAGGGTTCTGCCAAGATGGTTCCAAATATGGGGTCTACCTTGGAGACTCACAAATTTTGAAAAAAATCAGTAAATTAGTTATCCTTGGTGGTTTTAAATGTGAAACCTACCTCGGAGACCTCGCAAATTTTGAAAAAAAATCAGTAAATGAGTTCTGCCTTGATGGTTTAAATAACTACCTTGGAGACTCGGGAAAAGGGTTCTGCCAAGATGGTTCCAAATATGGAGCCTACCTTGGAGACTCACAAATTTTGAAAAAAATCAGGAAATGAGTTATCCCTTGAAGACTTTGTAAGTTGGTTTTATTTTGGAGACTTGAAATATGGGTTCTGGCTTGATAACTCACAATGTGATACATATCTTGGAAACTCAAAAGGAATGTGGTTATACCTTGAAGACTTGGAAAGTTAGGTTTATTTTGGAGACTTGAAATGTAGTTTCTACCACTTTTTGGGATCTAAACCTATCGATGTCGTTCTTTGTTGGATGGTGCTTGATGAGAACAATATCAAGAAAGTTCTGGGAAGAAAGTCCAGGAAAGTTCTTACTCCCCCTTTCTACTTCATCAATCCTGAAAGCCTTAAAAGACAGAATTGGAAGAAGAGAAAAAAACATAAAAAAATATATATTGTGAGTTCTGGGAAGAAAGTGCAGGAAGGTTCTTACTCTACCTTTCTACTTCAGCAAACCTGAAAGTCTTAAAAGACAGAATTGGAAGAAGAGAAAAAAAAACATAAAAAAATATATATATTGTTGAAATACGTATTGAAAAAAAAAGACTGTGTTTGGCGAGGGTTGGGGTTGAGATTTTGAATGTGAGGGTTGGGTGGAATTGAGATTTTGAATGTGAGGGTTGGGGTGGGGGTTGAGATTTTGAATGTGAGGGTTGGGGTGAGGGTTGAGATTTTGAATGTGAGGGTTTGGGTGGGGGTTGAGATTTTGAATGTGAGGGTTGGGGTTGATATTTTGAATGATGGTTGGGGTTGAGATTTTGAATGTGAGGGTTGGGGTTGAGATTTTAAATGTGAGGGTTGGGAAGGGGGTTGATATTTTGAATGTGAGGGTTGGGGTTGAGATTTTGAATGTTAGGGTTGGGGTTGAGCTTTTGAATGTGAGTGTTGGGTGGGGTTGAGTTTTTGAATGTGAGGGTTGGGGGGGTGGTTGAGTTTTTGATTGTGAGGGTTGGGGTGAGGGTTGAGATTTTGAACGTGAGCGTTTGGGTGGGGGTTGAGATTTTGAATGTGAGGGTTGGGGTTGATATTTTGAATGATGGTTGGGGTTGAGATTTTGAATGTGAGGGTTGGGGTTGAGATTTTGAATGTGAGGGTTGGGGTTGAGATTTTGAATGTGAGGGTTGGGTGGGGTTGAGATTTTGAATGTGAGGGTTGGGGTGGGGGTTGAGATTTTGAATGTGAGGGTTGGGGTGAGGGTTGAGATTTTGAATGTGAGGGTTTGGGTGGGGGTTGAGATTTTGAATGTGAGGGTTGGGGTTGATATTTTGAATGATGGTTGGGGTTGAGATTTTGAATGTGAGGGTTGGGGTTGAGATTTTGAATGTGAGGGTTGGGAAGGGGGTTGATATTTTGAATGTGAGGGTTGGGGTTGAGATTTTGAATGTGAGGGTTGGGGTTGAGATTTTGAATGTGAGGGTTGGGGTTGAGATTTTGAATGTGAGGGTTGGGGTTGAGATTTTGAATGTGAGGGTTGAGGTTGATATTTTGAATGATGGTTGGGGTTGAGATTTTGAATGCGAGGGTTGAAGTTTAGATTTTGAATGTGAGGGTTGGGAAGGGGTTGATATTTTGAATGTGAGGGTTGGGGTTGAGATTTTGAATGTGAGGGCTCGGGTTGAGATTTTGAATGAGGGTTGAGGTTGATATTTTGAATGATGGTTGGGGTTGAGATTTTGGATGCGAGGGTTGGAGTTGAGATTTTGAATGTGAGGGTTGGGTGGGGTTGAGATTTTGAATGTGAGGGTTGGGGTGGGGGTTGAGATTTTGAATGTGAGGGTTGGGGTGAGGATTGAGATTTTGAATGTGAGGAGGGTTGGGGTGGGGGTTGAGATTTTGAATGTGAGTGTTGGGGTTGAGATTTTGAATGTGAGGGTTGGGGCGGAGGGAACACACACACACACACACACACACACACACACACACACACACACACACACACACACACACACACACACACACACACACACACACACACACACACACACACACACACACCAACAAACAAAATTTAAGCCTTGACTATTCAGTTGAGGATTCTGTGTTTTGGGTTCACAGATCTAATAACGTCCCCCCTTGACACATATTATATACGGCAGATGCCACCTGTTATACACCTCGGACTTGGCCCTCGAGTGTCTACAACGGTGTATAGTAGGAGGGAGTGAAGCGCCAACCCATTGCTCCCATGGGTATTATCTGCTTAGTTTTGTCTTTTGTAATTGCTGTGAATAAAATGAACCTAAAATCTCTTCCCCTTCTAAATCATATATCTTATAAGTCCAAGGAACCGTATCTATTACATCAACAATTTTAAAAAGTTCGTTCGTCCATCGCTTTGTATAACCCTTTTCAAAATGAGATTTCCATCGATATATTCTTACAATATCACCAACATTGAACTTAGGTTTTCTGACAATCTCTTTTTCATATTCTAATTTTGTAAATGTTTCTGATGGTTTCATATTCGTTGACGTGTGAATCATCTCATTATACCTGTCTACAATATCCTGAATAAAAGATGACCATTGTTGTGAACCGAGTTCTGTGAATTTTTGATATAGTCTCTCTTTTAAGGTACGATTAAAACGTTCAATAACAACGGCTTTTCCTTCATTAAAGGTACTGTATAATATAACACTGTTATTTTTTAGAAAATTCATAAATGTCTTGTTATAAAACTCTCCACCCTCATCAGTCCACAATTTTTAAGGTTTTCTCATACTTTTATGAAATATCTGTTGAAAGGCTAACATAAGAGTATTACCTGTTTTGTTTTTTAAAGGGACAACCCATGCGTATCTACTCCTCAAATCAATAACCGTAAAAGCATACTCGTACCCCTTATCATTATTGAGTTCAATCAAATCAGCAGACCAGATATAATCAACTTTCTTGGAATAAACCTTCCTTCTACGAAACTTTGTGAATATTGGTTTATGTAATTCATCAGCTAATTGCTCTTCAGTCTTAATGACATCATTAGAGCCCATAAGTTTTTTGAATTTCCAAGCCCAAGTTTCAATTTAGCACTGATCATCTTCTTCACGATGAACCTATCAACTTTTTCTCTCAAGGTTGGATTTTATACCAGAGACAAATCATACAACATTTCTCTATCGGCTTCATGCTTTTCTTCCAAAGTTGTGGTATTCCGATAATCAATATCATGTCTCATGCACACTTCATCAACTCTATTGATGGGTTTGCTCCATGATTTAGGATTGTCTGCCTCATCTAATCTTTTATCCAAGTTTGTGCCTGGGCCACTGAAAGAATACCCTGGTAGATGTAATTCCCCTGGTATTCCAGTGGTTGTAAATTTACTTCCTGATAAAAACTTTTGTATATCTCCACATTTGCGTTTGGAGATAAATTAACACTTTTTTGAACCACACACCGAACATATACCTTTTTGTATAACCCTGTTATTTTTACTTTTAAAATACAAGATATTTTTAGTATTAGTTTTCTTTTTACATTTAAGACAATAACTCATTTATTTATGAGAAAAAATCCTACAGAGTGCGAAAACCTTTTTAGTTTCCAACATGCACATTTGAATCTTAATTTTTAAAACATAAAGAATCCGTATAAATGCCTTCAGTCTCTCCTCCATTTATTGAAGAAAAAAAATGAGAAAATGTAATCAAAGTCAATATCTTATCCTTGAAAACGATGTCAATAGTCTTGTCGAAAATGTTGTTAATAGACTTGTCAATTCTTTGTTTTCCTCCTCAGTACGTTGAGATTTATTTTTTTTCTGTAATTCCTCCAATCTTTTTTAATCTCACTGGTTTCCATATTTTCAGATTTATTCATTCTTGCTCTTTCCTCCCTCTCCTCCCTCCCCTCCTTCTCTCTCATCTCTGTTTCCTCCTTCTCTCTCTTCCCTCTCTTCTTCCTCTCCTCCGTCTCTCTCTTCTTCCTCTCCTCCGTCTCTCTCTTCTCCCTCTCCTACTTCTCTCTTTCCTCCCTCTCCTCCTTCTCTCTCTTCTCTCTCTTCTCCCTCTCCTCCTTCTCTCTCTTCTCCTTTTCCTCCTTCTCTCTCTTCTCCTTTTCCTCCTCTTCTCTCTCTTAAACTCCTTCCTCGTCCCTTACTATCCTTGAATTGCTTACACCCCATAAAATCTCATACATATATTCATCAGGATTTCTTGTTATTCCTGTATCCAAAATAATTTTTTTTACAACAGGGAAACCAATAAAATTTCTTTTGAATTTCAAAAAGAGCCTTACGTTTTCTTAACTTTATATTGTTTTCATTATTTAACATTCTAATTAAATCCAAAGTTGTTGGTTTATCAACATCAGCATAATGCCATTCTTTTATTGAAAATATCTCATTCTTATGTTGTAGAACATATTTATTAAAATACCGAATACCCTTTTCTTGAAGGTATGCTTGGACACAGAAATGATAATTTTCTTGAAGCCTTCTTGCCTTATTTATGTATTAGAAATATATGTTAGAAAAATATTATGACACGAAACTCCTCCCCATCTTCCCATAGTTAAATAATTTTGTATTTCCCTACTTATTATATATAATCCTGTTTTTTCTGTTTTCATGATATGAACTCGGGCAAAACCATTATTATATTTACCCTTATTAAATTATTTTATTTGTTGTTTACGAATCGTGGCTCCACAAAACTCATTATCTATACCAAGTGGATAATATTCTTCCTTACGAGACTGATTTAATTGTTCCAGGTCTTTTAGGTCAATTTTAAATGACCAATTATACCCTAAATCATTCATATCATACCCCCATTGTTGTATTCTCATACAAACGATACACCCTTCTTTATAAAGAATTATTTTAATTCGAACTTTGAATTATGTCTGACCTGTAGATAAAATCAACACTTCTGTATCTTTGGAATACACGGCCGTTTTATTTAAGGATATATATATATATATTGTGATAAATCGCTTAATCTCACCAAGTCATTCGCGTCAGTCGGGCTTGGATAATTTTCTAATTTATATGCATTTTTCATATTAATATTTTTTGTCATACTATGTTTATGTCGTTCAGCCTGTGCCTTTGTGTAATAATTTGATAAATCAATATCCAGTTCTTGGGATACACCAAAGATAGAACCATCTTTACCAACATCGGTCATTTATATTAGATGAAAAATAATGTCATAAAAAAATTATTTTTGTTGAGTTGAAATAGCAGATAGGAACATAATTGACCACAACACTTGGAATTTAATTCTTGGACTTGAAATATTTGATAAACACCATTCTGTAAGAATTTCATGACTTCAACGGTTGGTGAAAGACCAAAACTATCAAAATAATATTTTCTTGACTATTAAAAATACAAACCCAATGAGAACCGTTCCCATTATTATCTTCTAAGTTCATAATAATATTCTTTGTATGTTTAGGCACGTTTGTTAATTCATCTTTCATACAAATAACCACATTATGAATTTTTAATTTCTTACAATATTTGACAAGTTGTAAATTTGATGTTGTATTCTTTCCAAATTCTGTAAACCACTCATCAATGCTCATTTATTTATGAGAAAGATATAATCCATAGTAGGGTGAATATACTGATTCTGGCTCACTTTTCCCCATGTAAATGAATGGGGGATTTTCAGCGACTCATATTTTTTTTTCCCTAAAAAGAAACCCCCTTTTTATCCCAAGGTATATTTATTTGTCTCCCCTTTTAACCTGGGGAAACTTTTTTTAATTAAATAAACATGTGTGTGGGGCAGGGGTTTGTGTGGGCAGGGGTTTGTGTGGGCAGGGGTTTGTGTGGGCAGGGGTTGGGGCAGGGGTTGGGGCAGGGGTTTGTGTGGGCAGGGGTTGTGGCAGGGGTTTGTGTGGGCAGGGGTTGGGGCAGGGGTTGGAGCAGAGGTTGGGGCAGGGCTTTGGGGCGGGGGTTGGGGCAGGGGTTTGTGTGGCCAGGGGTTTGTGTGGGCAGGGGATGGGGCAGGGGTTTGTGTGGGCAGGGGTTGGGGTAGGGGTTTGTGTGGGCAGGGGGTTATTGTCGTTGGGACATGGGGTCGTTGGGTCGGGTTTGTGTGGATGAGGTTTGATGTGGATGGGTGAATAGATGGGTGGATGGGTGGATGGGTGAATGTGCGGGTGGAGCTTGTATGGATGGGTGGACAATTTTTTTAATTAACCAATGCATATTGTTTAGCTCACTCATTGAACCTATAAAGATTTGTTCATTCTCAAATTCCTTCAATAGTTTAATTTTCTTTGCACAATAATCCCCATCTAAAATATTTAAAAAGAAAACATTTGAATCTTCATATTTTTTAAGATACCCCTTTTCCTTGTTAAACTTTCTCTTATCATCTATTGTTTCTGATTCGCAATTTAAACAGAAAGAAGAATATTTATAAATAATAAGGGCTTATCTATCACAAAACTTGCAGAGAGTTAGTTTATTCTCCATATTTAAGGGTTAAATTTTTAGTTAAAAGAGTTTTGTTTAGCACTAAATAAAGATGATGTCAGACACATTACAACGATTCCAAGAGATTTCAAGTGAAAAGATGGAATATGTAAAATAAGTCAAACTATGAAAAGGAAAACATTCTAACTTTTGGATAGATGTTATTTCTAATTATTCATCTGATATTGAGTTTGAAGGAACAGCATATGTTTTTAAAACTAGTGTGAAAGTTGTTTTTTCTAGAGTATCACCACTTGCTGTTGGGATGATTGAAAAACTTAATCTCGAGTCTGATTCAAAGATTGATCAGACTCTTGATCAGAATGGTGTATTTTAAAAATAATTTTCAGACTGATAAGGATATTCATAAGAAGGGTGTAAGAGGAATAATGAGATTTAGGTCAATTATAAATAGGGATGATTATAATAAAATAAGCTTTAATTTAATAGAAATTGAGGAAGTTAAACGTAAATTGATAAATATTATGGGTGAATTAAGCATTTAATTTTAAGTAAAAAAATTACTAATAAATGGACTCTCTTAAAATGTCTATCAAACAACTTGAAGCTGAACTAGAAAATGTTCCAGATAAACCAAATCTAGATAAGTTTGAAAGTGATTTTGAAACAATCTTTTATGATCTTGAAATAATAACTGAAAATATAAACTATGGGAATGAGTATACAAGTTTTAGAGAGTCTATTGTTAAAAGAATGATGTCGTTTATAGAGGCCTTTTAAAGCCAAAATCTAGTGAAAAAATAAAGGAATCATTACCAATTTTAAAGGAATGTCTTGCTCGAATGAAGCATCCTTCAGCTAAAAGAGAGCTTAAATTGCTTAATAATGTTGTTTTTTTAAGGGGAAAAAACATTTAGTTTAAGCATAAAATTATAGTTAAATTATTGCTTAATAAATGGATTCTAAAATTCATACACGAGTCAAGAGAAAACAACTAAGACATTGTAAAATCTGCAATAAAACATTTAGTAGTATTTTTAATCTGAAGAAGCAGATGCGACGAGGACATGATAGAAAATGTACTACCTGGATATTGTGTTTAATAGTGTTGGGTTTGTTGGAACAGGGGTTTGTTGGGACAGGGGTTTGTTGGAACAGGGGTTTGTGTGGGTGGAGTCAAAAAAATTTCAATCTATCTTTGACTTTTGTAATTCCTGTGAATAAAATGAACCTAAAATCTCTTCCCCTTCTAAATCATATATCTTATAAGTCCAAGGAACCGTATCTATTACGTAAACAATTTTTAAAAGTTAGTTCGTCCATCGTTTAATATAACCTTTTTCAAAATGAGATTTCCACCTATATATTCTTACGATATCACCAACTTTGAAGTTAGGTTTTCTGACATTGATCTCTTTTTCATGTTTTAATTTTGTAAATGTTTCTGATGGTTTCATATTCGTTGGCGTGTGAATCATGTCATTATACTTATCCACAATATCCTGGATAAAAGATGACCATTGTTGTGAACCGAGTTGTGTGAATTTTTTATATAGTCTCTCTTTGAAGGTACGATTAAAATGTTCAACAATAACGGCCTTCCCTTCATTAAAGGTACTGCATAATGTAATACTGTTATTTTTTAGAAAATTCATAAATGTCTTGTTATAAAACTCTCTACCCTCATCAGTCCACAATTTTTTAGGTTTTCTCTTACTTTTATTAAATATCTGTTGAAAGGCTAACATAAGAGTATTACCTGTTTTGTTTTTTTAAAGGGACAACCAATGCATATCTACTCATCAAATCAATAACGGTTAAAGCATACTTGTACTCCTTATCATTATTGAGTTCAATCAAATCAGCAGACCAGATATAATCAATTTCCTTGGAATAAACCTTCCTTCCACGAAACTTTGTGAATATTGGTTGATGTAATTCATCAGCTAATTGCTCTTCAGTCTTAATGACATCATTAGAGCCCATAAGTTTTTTGAATTTCCAAGCCCAAGTTTCAATTTAGCACTGATCAATTCTTTGTTTTCCTCCTCGGTGGGTTGAGTTATTTTCTGTAATACCTCCAATCTTTTTTTTAATCTCACTGGTTTCCATATTTCGATATTTATTCAGTCTCACTCTTTCCTCCCTCTCCTCCCTCTCCTCCTTTTCTCTATTCACTCTCTTCTCTCTGTCCTCCTTCTCTTTCTTCTCCCTCTCCTCCTTCTCTCTCTTCTCTCTTTCCTCCTTCTCTTTCTTCTCCCTCTCCTCCTTCTCTCTCTTCTCCTTTTCCTCCTCTTCTCTCTCTTCAACTCCTTCCTCATCCCTTATTATCTTTGAATCGCTTACACCCCATAGAATATCATACATATATTCATCAGGATTTCTTGTTATTCCTGTATCCAAAATAATTTTTTTACAACAGGAAACCAATAAAATTTCTTTTGCATTTCTAAAAGAGCCTTACGTTTTCTTAACTTTATAATTTTTTCATAATTTAACATTCTAATTAAATGCAAAGTTGTTGGTTTATCAACATCAGCATAATGCCAATCTTTTATTGAAAATACCTGATTCTCATGTTGTAGAACATATTTATTAAAATACCGAATACCCTTTTCTTGAAGGTATGCTTGGACACAGAAATGATAATTTTCTTGAAGCCTTCTTGCCTTATTTATGCATTAGAAATATATGTTAGAAAAATATTATGACACGAAACTCCTACCCATCTTCCCATAGTTAAATCATTTTGTATTTCCCTACTTATTATATATAATCCTGTTTTTTCTGTTTTCATGATATGAACTCGGGCAAAACCATTTTTATATTTACCCTTATTAAATTCTTTTATTTGTTGTTTACTAATCGTGGCTCCACAAAACTCATTCTCTATACCCATTGGATAATATTCTTCCTTACGAGACTGATTTAATTGTTCCAGGTCTTTTAGGTCAATTTTAAATGACCAATTATACCCTAAATCATTCATATCATACCCCCATTGTTCTATTCTCATACAAACGATACGCCCTTCTTTATAAAAATTTATTTTAATTCGAACTGTGAATTCTGTATGACCTGGAGATAAAATCAACACTTATGTATCTTTGGAATACACCGCCGTTTTATTTAAGGATATATATATATATATATATATATATATATATATATATATATATATATATATATATATATATATATATATATATATATTGTGATAAATCACTTAATCCCACCAAGTCATTCGTGTCAGTTGGGCTTGGATAATTTTTGAATTTATATGCATTTTTCATATTAATATTTTTGGTTATATTATATTTATGTCGTTCAGCCTGTGCCTTTGTGGAATAATTTGATAAATCAATATCCAGTTCTTGGGATACACCAAAGATAGAACCATCTTTACCAACATAAGTCATTTATATTAGATTAAAAATAATGTCATAAAAAATTATTTTTGTTGAGTTGCAATAACACATATTGACATAATTGACCACAACACTTGGAATTTAATTCTTGGACTTGAAATGTTTGATTAATACCATTCTGTAAGAATTTTATGACTTCAACAGGTGGTGGAAGACCAAAACTATCAATATAATATTTGTCTTGACGATTAAAAATACAAACCCAATGAGAACCGTTCCCATTATTATCTTCTAAGTTCATAATAATATTCTTTGTACATTTAGGAACGTTTGTAAAATCATCTCTCATACAAATAACCACATTATGAATTTTTAATTTCTTACAATATTTGACAAGTTGTAAATTTGATGTTGTATTCTTTCCAAATTTTTTAAACCACTCATCAATGCTCATTAATTTATTAGAAAGATATCATCCATTACCCCTTTTAGTTAATTTTACACCTGCTTGTGCAATAGAAGAAAGCATATCTCCAACTTACAATCTCGCTTTATCAGGCAGACCTTCAAGTTTTTCAGCAAAATCTACAATTACACCACTTCCACTAATTTGTTTCTCCAACTCTTTGTTATGTCTTTCCAATTCTTTTTGAGCCTGGAGTTGAGCCTTCCTTTCGTTGGCAGTTTTCACTGCTGTTGAAATACCACCCGTCAATGCTCCAACCGCACTTAAACCAGCAAATAAAGGAATTAGAAATGGGAGAAATCCTCCACTCGTCTCTCTTTTTGAATATTTTTTCAACATTGGTTTTGTTATTTTAATTTTAAGTGAGCCAGTATCGTTCAAGATTTTAACCTGTTCTCTTGTGAGCAAAACATCAATTCTTACTGCTCCTTTTTTCTGAATTGTATTAACGTTAATCGTACAAGGCTTTTGATTTTGAACACAAGATGATAGTTTATGAAGATTGATTTGATTAACATATACCCCAGTTGGTACTTTGCCACTCATTTATTTTACCAAAAATTAGGTGAGACTAATCATAACACCATTATCTGTATTAATCTGTAATTCTGTTTCTTCCAAAAGCAAACGATATGTATCAACTTCTTCATCTCTCCTCTTTCAATGTATAGGGAACTCTGGAAAATCTCGGACTCTCTGGAAAATCCTCTATTTCTCTTTGCCGATGACTCCACCCTCTGCCGTACCATCTGTCATCCCTCAGACCGGCAAGCAGCAGCTTCTTCGCTCACTGCAGATCTGGATAAAATCACAAACTGGTCCAACACGTGGAACATGTCTTTCAATCCAGACAAATCTCACACTCTCACTATGTCTCTTCGAAAGGACCGTTTACAAAACCCCCCCATCCACTTTCTCAACAATCCTCTGGAAGAAGTCTTTTCTTTCAAGCTTCTGGGTCTCACTATCTGCCATGACCTTTCCTGGGAAAGTCACATTTCCAACCTTGCCTCAAAAGCCAGTCGCCGACTGGGAATCCTCCGTCGTGCAAAGTCCTTCCTCGGCCCTCTTGAGCTCCTGACTACTTACAAAGCTTTTGTCCGTAGCCTGATGGAGTACTGCTCTCCCCTCTGGGCTGGTGCTCCTGCCTCCCACCTTTCTCGGCTTCACGCTGTCGAAACCAGGGCTTTTAAGATCATTGGCATCTCCCGCAATGAAGCTGAGTCTTTGGGCCTCTCACTCAATCACCGCAGGTTGGTCGGTGGTCTTTCTGTCTTCTACCGACTCCTCTCCAGCCTTGCCCCCTGCTCTCTCTGCGATTTGTCCCAACCACATTTCCACAGGGCGCTCAAGGTCCGCCAACAACCCCCTTCTGGTAAAACTACCAAAATCACGAATCACTGCTCATCTTCACTCTTTCATTCCTCTTTTTTCCCGCCTTTGGAATAAACTTCCTCACTCTATTCTTTCCCATTCTTCCCTCCAGGCTTTCAAAACAGCTGTTCACCACCACCTCTTATCTTCCCCCATCCAAATCCTCGATCTTTTCTACCCCCGATAATCCACCCAAGCCCACTTCCTTCAATTCTCCTGCTTTCCTTCCTGAAAGTCCCTGTAATGTCCATCTTCTCTTCGCCATGTTCCCCGTCCCATCCCCATCCCTCTCCCTTCCACAGTTCACCTAATGTGTCTGTTCCCCACTGTTTTGTCCCTTCCACTCCCGCCCCTCTTGTCTCATGCCTCCTTGCTGTGAGTTGTGTGTTAGCTCTCATACGAGCCTCGACCAAGGTATACAAAAAAAAAAAAAAAAAAAAAAAAAAAAAGGGAAGTATCCACTCGATTAGACTTTATAGTTTCCTTTTGAGCACTCAGGTCAAACGCATAGATTGTATACAAACTTTTAAATGCTGTCATATCCAAAATAAGTTCTTTATTTCCATTACTTTCACACACCTTTTGGTAAGACTTGTATGCTTCAGCATAATCATTTTTTCCCAATTAATTTCCAATATATCTCGTGGATAAAATGTTCCATCTGGAGAAACACGAAGTTGTTTCACCTTAGCATTATCACTCAATGCAGTATCACCATCTGGTTTTTTTAAAATGATCCACAGATATCGTGGCTTTCCTTCCAGAACACCCAATTTCCACTTGTAAGTGGTTTGGTTTAGTTTAACGTGTTGACATCTTCTTTTGAAGTATGATACACTGAGTGGTTTCTTTGAGTTAAGTCTTCTATTCAACATCTCTTCTGTTTTAAGATGAGGAGTATATTCACTAATATACCAACTCATGTCATCAATTACAAATTAATTCTGATCACTAAAAGCACTACCAACACCAAAAAGTAATCTATTTTCATTATCATTCCTTTGTAGTTGAAATCTAATTTTAAGACCATACAGAACTTTATCATGATCACAAAATCCAAATATACCTTAAAGAGGAACTGCCACAGTAAAACTATTAACTGCTTTTGTATCATCAGTATACATTCCTTTCCTTTGAGTATATCCAGGGTCTGTGGTTGTTCCCGTTGACATATCAGGAATAAAACCTTTGACAGACCCCTTTCCCATTCCATCACTGAATGTATATCGTGTAAATTTCATCGTTTCAGATACAGCAGAAACATAATCAACCGCTTCAACTTCTTGTGTTCCAATGTACAAACGAACACTATCAAACATTTTCCAGAAGAAATCATTTACCAGTGTAGCGTTTGTGTTATTCCCAGCCTTACTGAATTCAAATTTACACAACAAGAAACTTTCGGATAGATTCAAATAGGTTTGTTGATTATTGATTTCAAAACTTTTTGTACCATTTGCATTCCAGTCTGTTCCAGTTATTGCATTTACCTTGAAGTAATCCTCTTTTTTAGTGGAGTTTGAGATGATAATCATGTCATCCAAATCATAGATACTATCAATTGCTTCCGTACTTGTATTTACTTCGGAAAAAAAGAAGTTAAAACTTTTGAAATCCTGACCCAAGTATTTGAATTATTTTCTGTTATTCTTCGGGAGACAACTGAGTTTTGCCTTTCTTAATTTCTTTTCTTGCTTGTAATTCATGAGATTCCTTTTGGGCATCTTTTATACTCTTTACAGCACCTGCTACATTTCCACAGCAGAAGCAGTTGAACCAATTAGGTCTTTATGTTTAAGAATAGTTGAACCGATACCCATTAGAGTATCAATGATCCCATCTCCTCTAAATTGATGTCCTACACCCCTTTGTCTCTTCAGTTTATAGTATCCTCTACCAAGAGACATAACTTCACCCTTATAGTATGGGAAAAGGAACATCCCATCCCCTGTAATTATTTTATATTTTCCCAACTCGTGTTTCCTCAAAATAACCATCATATTTATTTATTGGAAAACTTCACGTAGGTGAATTCTGATGGATATAATTTCTCCATTAAAAAAAATCATACGATTATCTTGGTCGGTTATCCTAAAATTTACTCTGTGGATGGTTTTTCATGACACAGGGAGATAAACCAGATTTTTGGGTTCCATTTTGAATTTATAACCAACTGGGGTTGAGTATGCGCTGAATGAAAATATTGTATGTGTTTTTATTCCATCATTATAAGCACCATCAATCAAATCACAGTGAATTAATACCGAATTTATTACTGAGGATATTTGAATGACATTATCACTGTGAAACGTCCTATTAGTTTCAATCTTTTTTGAGGAGAAACACAATAACTCTCGAAATGAATTATCAATTGTGAAATCAACCTTGTAGTTATTTTTTAAGTTTAATCGTTGATTTTGACGTATGTTTTTGAATGTCTATAACAATATTTTTTGGTTCATCACCCTGTTCTTTCATAAGACGAGCAATTTCGGAAGGTATTTGAGAAATCTCATATGCTCCGGGTGAGACTGTTATCGTTTTGTATCCACTTCCGGGATTATAACTAAACTTGTCATTTTTCTCGGTTATATTAAATAAGGTAGTATAAGTTTCCATGGACAATAAAGATGCCTCATATTCTTTTGTTGTGTCAAGTTGTAGTGGGTATGGGAATGAAGATGTGTGGTTGCTTGTTGTGAAATTAAAACTAAGGATTGTGCTTCTCATCTTGTTTAATATGAGATAAAATGTCTTTATCTTGATATTTATTTATTATTTTCATGTTCTTCAACTGGTCTAAAATGGCTGATGCTTCATTAAAACAATTGTTATTTCCAGCCTTCTTTCTACCCAACAACAATAACAGTCTATTAACTAATTGCGATTGGTCATTTGGAAGAAAACTAACACCTGAACCAAGGATACTTAAAGCCTGAACAATGTGTTTCTCCTTCTCATTCTTGCCACGTTTACCAGAAATACTAAACCTATAATTAACAGAGTTCAGCAGATCAATATATACTCTATCATCATTATTTTTCATATCCAATGGTTTATCAAAATACTTTGATTCACCCCTCACAGTTGAACCTTGTCTTCCATCTTTTGTGAGAAGAAACATTACTCTCGGAGTTAGTTTAACAGGGGGTTGAGCAGAACCCAATAACTTTAATTCATCATTAAATATCAGTACCTTTTCAAGAAAAAAGATTAAATTTTGCTGGTTGTTCTGTTGGCATGAGTCCTGCTTTGGTTTTTGAATCCGCTGAATATTCATTGTTTTGAAGAGCATTCACAATCTAATCAGGGGGTGATTAATCTCTTCCAGTTGTTGAAATAATCCTTCGTCATCATATTATAATTCTCCAATATGCTCTAATTCTTCCTCCGTCATTTGACTGAAATCTTTTATCATTTGAAGTTTTTAGGAGTATATTCTATTGTGGGAACTGTGGAAACATTTGTTATTTTTCCTTTCGAATTTTTAAAAGTGGTTTAAAAAATTTCTCTTGTTTTCTTTCAAATGATTCTTCACCCATTAGTTTCTGTCTGCGTTTCTTCTTTGTGTCTCCCTGTTGGTTTACAACTTTTGAAACCAACTCTTGATGTTCCTTAAATCTTCTTGCTCTTTCTTTCACATCCATTTATTAATTGGAAAATATCATTTAATATGTCATCTTGTTTCACAACAATATATTTATATTTTTCAGTCGTGTGCTTCATGTAATCCCCAAATTCCTTTTTACTACATAATGTAGACCAATTATCTCTCCAAAAATTGTTTATATCTTTTGAATTTTATGTGAATAAAATAAAAGTATAAGCATTGTTTGTGATGGAACGACGAGGAAGTTGAAAGTACGATTGACTAAAATAAATACAATTACAAGAAGAATGTCTCCCTCTTGTGTCGTAGCTGTCCATTACTGTTTGGTTTCTCTCATTAACACAATCATCAAGATAACGAGGTTCTTTTTTTATTTATCCAAATCTTGGGGAGACGGTATATCATCCGTATTATCACTAAGAATACATGTTATCGGTTTTGATTTCTTTTTACATCGCTGTGTATCACAAAATAGTTGTATTATATCTTCAATGTTATAACCATTTAGTTTTTTTTGAAGTTTAAATAAACCGATTATATCTTCTTTTTGAAGACCAGAATTAAAACCTTGTGTGAGTAGTTGATACTCTGGTTGAAAACTCGACTTTGTGAAAATTATTAAATTATCATAATCTAAAAAGTTGGGAGTCAGGAGCATCTTCAAAAGTAAGCAGGTTTTTCCACATCTGCTTGAGCCAATGATGAGACATCTTAATGAATTTGGGAGATTTTTATGGTTGTGAAATTTTATCGTATTTTCCCAAATGGGTAAAAAAATCGTTGATTTATATATTTGGAAAACAGATTATTTAATTTATTATTGGCTTTTTTAGAAACTATATTTTATCCGAAGTTCAGGTTTAATTTCAAGATAATCCATTATTTTATTTATACAATATCTTGTGTTGATATTTTCCTGAAAATGACAATCGTGAATAATATATAACAACAATCCTTTGAACATTTCTCTAATACATTCAGTTTCTTCCCTTGTAAGGAAAGGTGTGTTATCACCCTCATTCTTTACATTCATTTCTTGAATCAATCTTGTAAAGTAATTCATTTTTGGTGTAAATCTAAAAGAATTATTTTTCTTTTTATATTTTTTTATTTTCATTAATTAAATGATAATCACAAAATATACATTGTTTATAGGCTTTTGACTCTGTGTTTAATACCACTCTATCACACACAGGACAATTCTCAAATTTGTGATATGTAGAATCACGGAAGTCTAGCATATTTATAAAGTAAAACTTTACTTAAACTAAAGTTCATCTTCAGAATCATCTATAAAACTAACATAATCACTCTCATAATCTTCAAAAACTTCAGTTGAATATTGACTCTTATTCAATTTGTAGAAACCACATTACCATTGATATCTATATACTTTTTTACATGAACAGATTCAACGACTACATTTTTTATATTAAAGGTAATTTTAAAATGGTCCTTAACTACTATTGAACGAAATGTAATTTCACCTGATATATTAACATCCTTTATTTCATCAGTATTTACATCTTTAGGGTTGTTGATAAAAATACAAATTTATCTTTGCATATTACAGATTGTCTTATCTTTTCTTTCTAAAGCTTCATCCATAAGGTTATTTCTTTTTTGATACTTTTTCTTGTTTCATTGCTTTTTCTAGTTTTGAATATATCACCAGAAGGAGAGGAGAAACCTTTGTTTGAGATACTTTAATTGATGTTCTTCCAGGTCTACGAAAAGCCCTTCCACTGAAGGAAATTGAAGAACTCATCTTATCCACCATAATTGTTTTTATCCAATAGTTGTTATATTTATCTTTGTTCAATTTTACATCCTTGACATATTTCTCAGTATCTTTAACAAATGAAGAGATTGATTGAAACTTGTCTTTTGTGTCTTGAAACATTGTATTTATTAAGTGAAAAATGTTGGAGGATAAAATGGTTTTAAGCACAGATTCACCAATAAATTAAACGAAATTTTCCTCAAGAAAATTTTATTTTAAGCAAAGTTTTATTATATAAATATGGTGAATACAACGAACTGCGATGTTTGGAATCACGAATATAAACATTATAAAAAACACCTTCGAACCAACAAACACACATTTAATCTATTTTATCAAATATCTCCTCTTGAGTTGGAAAGAAAACATTGTGATATCTGCTCAAAGGATGTTTTGAAGAGTAGTTATAAGAATCACCTTCAATCACAAAAACACAAGAAAAATGAGTTTAAAGTAAAGGGAGACTATTATATTGAAAACACTGATGGGGCATTTAAAGGGTATATAAAATAAGGATTTTTCAATTTGGAGAACCCGGTCCATCATCAATAGCTGAATCAATTAAAATAGTAAAACCTGATGTTGAAAAAGTAATTAAAAAGACATTAAAAGAAATGAAAACTTTTAAGTTTTATATCGGAGTGAAAATGAATATGAAAAGACAAGATGAAGAACAAACTCCTTATATGAGAACAGATCTTCATTTTATATCATTTCAAGATTTTTTGAATCGTGAGGTTTATGAAGAATTATCAAGACAAGAGGAGGATGTTGATAACACAGTGGTAGGAAGTGGATTTAATATTTAAAAAATAATCCTTTTAGATATACGCATTCTAAAATCAAACCCTCTTAAAGCTTCTTCTTATATTGAATTACCAAAATAAATAAAATTAAAGAAGGCAGTTGTTAATATTAAGAACAATGATAATAAATGTTTTCTCTGGTCTTATCTTGCTCACTTACATCCACCAAATTGTAATTCAGAAAGAGTAAAACAATATATAGAAATATGGGAATGCCTTGGACATTAAAGATTTTAAATTCCCAATGACACTAACAGATATTCCTAAATCTGAATATTCCTAAAATGTTTTATTTTTAAATATTTTAGATGGGGATTATTGTGCAAAGAAAATTAAACTATTGAAGGAATTTGAGAATGAACAAATATATATATATATATATTTATATATATGAGAATATATATATATATATATATATATATATATATATATATATATATATATATATATATATATATATATATATATATATATATATATATATATGAGAATATAGGTTCAATGAGTGAGCTTAACAATATGCATTGGTTATTTGAAAAAGAGTGTCCCGAGGCTTAGATGTTTCAGATATTTCTTCAGAATCACCTTTAACAAATCACATTACTACTTTACTACTTGAACAAATCTTTATCTTATTGTATTGGTTATTTGAAAAGTGTGGCCCGAGGTTAAAAGGGGAGACAAATAAATATACCTTAGGACAAAAGGGGGTTTATTTTTTATGGAAAAAAAATATGAATCGCTGAAAATCCCCCATTCACTGACATGGGGAAAAGCGAGCCAGAATCAGTATATTCACCATACTCTCATCCACCAAGTTTTATCATAACCCCATTCCGAACACAACTTTTTGAAATATCGTACCACATACAGGTTGTCACACAAATCGATAACCCCCTTTTACCAAACTGTATATCGCAGAATATTTGATGAAAACGAACGTTTCTGAAGTCAAAATTTCACTTCAAGATCACAATAGAGATGGTGCTGCTAACCCACTGTATTTGGTCCTTTAAAAATGATCCATAATCATCAGTCAGAGTGTGTTCATATGTCAGTCAGTCCGTGTGTGTGTGTGTGTGTGTGTGTGTGTGTGTGTGTTTGTGTGTCTCCTCCATAACTCCAAAACCATGAAACCGAGTGGCCCCAAACTTTGCACATGTACGAAGAGAACTCCAACGGAGTGCTGGAATGAAAATTGGGTGCTTGGCTAAATTTAAACACCTCTTTTGAAGATTATTTCTGGGATGAAAATCACAAAAAAAAGCCTTCCAAAGATGGCGGCGCACCACACTGGTCACCCATCTGTGACATCACAACGTTCTTCAGTTGCTATTTCGCTTGGCCTGCTCAATAAAATTTTGGGTACATACTTGTATTACAGGTTGACAAAAGAAAACATATGCATGAGCACATGTGAGATGAACCATGTCAGGAAACATCCTTCCATGTCGAGGTTCATTCAGTGTGCTGAACTGGAAGTGACGAAAATTAATGCAAAAACTTTAATTGATGCTGAAAATAAAGAAGAGGTTTTGTGAGTGTTTTTAACACAATGTAAAGCAGAGTGGCCCAGCTGAAGCGTGCTGGGCCCATAACCCAGAGGTCGATGGATTGAAACCATCCTCTGCTAATTTTGTATTTTATAAAACTGGAAATTCAATCAAAAAAAGTTTTAATTTCACTTCTTGTTGCTTCTGCAAGAAAACTCCCCAACAGATCATTGTTTCACTTTCCCCTTTTTATTTTTCACTTCCACTCAGGTAAACGCCATACCAATTATTCATTTCATCTTTCTATTATCTATATCTCCATTAATATTTCGGCACGCCCCTTTTTTTGTTCCACCATCAGATTTTTGTTCCTGAATGAAATTAAATAAGCTTTGACATATATAGTAATGATATTATTGTCTTCCTTAAGAGGCCCCTCAAAATTCGTTTGGATGATTATGGTAGTTAAACAGTTCATGTTCTCCTTTGCAAAATGGGAGGAATTATTGCACAAAAAAAGAAATAAAAATGTTTCCCATTTTTTAGAGGACCACGAAGATGATTTCGTAAAACCTTTTGTAGAGTATGTTATTATTAATCACTATACGCCAAAGTAAATTGCTCATGTTATTGAGCTGTCAAGAAGCTATCAATCATAGACATATAATAAACTCACTTGAGTATTCATATCTTTATTTCAATGCGTAATATCAAGCGGTACCTTCATGATGACCTAATAAAACCGGTCTCGATGTCCGTCCGTCCGTATATCTGTTCACAATCAAACCGATCGTGATGCATTTTAAGGCTTTCCAAGAGCTTTGGAGAGATTACCTGCACTCCCACACGGTGCTGTTTTTATTATTCCTACTGCACTTCATTAGAACATAGATCGTGGATGGATGCGCAGATCCCAGGAGAAAAACTATAGCTGAACAGAACAATTCATATTGTCGATGGATAAAAATGATATTTAATTGATATTATAATAAATTGTTATTTAAAATATCTTCAAATTTTGTGAGTTTTTAGTTTGTTGTGAAATATTAGGTCCTCGGGTCTCCGCATAGTGGCGTACAGGCTTAAGTCGTACTTCTGTTTACTACCGTAGAAAATCACAGAACCATCCGATCGACATGCTGTTAACCGTTTCAGAATCAGCTAAATTCTACAACATATGAATATGTAGACGAAACTGATCTGGCCAGCTAAAATCTACAAGATATGAATATGTACACGAAACTGATCCGGCCTTTTGGATCACTTTAAAGTAGGATGGCCTGTAATTTTAATGCGCTCTATGGATCCTCCAGAACTCACGAATGGTACACGTTGTGCAGTCACTAAACTACGTGGTAATGTCATCAAAGTGGAGCTACTGCGGGACAGTCGAAGGGAAAATCCTGAATGATAATCAATGGATAAAAATGATATAATATATTGTTTTAAAATACATTCATGCTATCTGTCTTTTACCATATGTTGCCAGTGACGCCCGTCCAAGAGGGGCACCTTTACTTGTCTATCTATAATTCCAGCAGTGTGTCTGTGTGTCTGTGTGTCTGTGTATCTGTGTGTCTGACTGGCTGTGTGTCTGTGTGTGTGTGTGTGTGTGTGTGTGTGTGTGTGTGTGTGTGTGTGTGTGTGTGTGTGTGTGTGTGTGTGTGTGTGTGTGTGTGTGTGTGTGTGTGTCTGTGACCGCTGTTTCTCAACAACCTCTGGTCGGATCTTATTGAAACTTGCCAGGTATATTGCTGGGGCCCTGAGGATGTGCCTTTTCAAGGTTTGATATTAATCGGACAATTGCTTCCCAAGTTATGGCCATTTATTTACCAAACGAATGACAAAACACGTTGTTGCTTGGGCGTGGCCGATGGGGAAGGGAAGCTCAGCCGCGTTCGCCATTTCGGGTTACAACGTACGGACTTCCGGATCCATTACGGGTGACAACGTACGGACTTCCGGATAGTGATGACTTTGTGTATTCTAATAATTTCTCGATTTCTTATGCGCATTTACAGATAAACACAATGCCCCAAGTTATGATCGTTTTCATATTAGACGGTGCATAAATTTCGGTAACATTAGAGTCAGCTGGTATGCTCAGAACCAGGAAGTAAATTTTTTTTCTCTCTCTTCTCTTCTCTTTTTGTTTTTCCTTGCCACGACATTGCGAAAAGGAAAAAATACGTTGGCGCTAATTGAATAATTGGGTATTAAAACTAAATTGCGAATAATCGTAACTGCGAATCATAATCGAACTTCCGGGCCACGCACGTCCGGGCACTCGAGAGTGAAGAAATTGCCTGTGTGGTTGGTGTTTGTTGCTCGCGGTTTGAATATTTATTTATTTATTTATTATGATTATTTTTTTTTCAGGGCACGTACTGGTATTACAGGTTGACAAAAGAAAACATATCCATGAGCACAGGTGAGATGAACCAGGTCAGAAAACATCCTTCCATGTCGAGGTTCATTCAGTGTGTTGAATTGGAGGTGACGAAAATTAATGCAAAAACTTTAATTGATGCTGAAAACGAAGAAGGGGTTTTGTGAGTGCTTTGAACACAATGTGCAGCAGAGTGGCGCAGCGGAAGCGTGCTGGGCCCATAACCCAGAGGTCGATGGATCGAAACCATCTTCTGCTAATTATTTATTTTATAAAACTGGAAATTCATTTTGAAAAAAGTTTTCATTTCACTTTGTGTCACTTCAACGATGAGACTCCCCAACAGATAATTATTTCACTTTCCCCTCTTTATTTTTACCTTCTACTCAGATAAACACCATACCAATCATTCATTTCATGTTAAAAAACTCGAATAGCCCTCGTTCCAGTGCACACCACCTCCAGGTTGAACTGTTTCCGTTTTGAATCCCACTGACTGGTCGGATCTGAACTCAGACCTTCACCAACATCGAATCCGCTTGTTCTTATCAGCTTCCCAAATCATCCACCAAGTTTTATCATAATCCCATTCCGAACACAACTTTTTGAAATATCACACCACATACAGGTTGTCACACAAGTCGATAACCTCCTTTTACCAAATTGTATATCGCGGAATATTTGAGGAAAACGAATGTTTCTGGAGTCAAAATTTCACTTTATGATCACAAAAGAGATGGTCCTGCGAATCCAGTGTGTTTGGCCCTGTAAAAATAATCTACAATGATCAGTCAGTGAGTGTTCATATGTCACTCAGTCAGTCTGTGTCGCCTCCACAACTCCAAAACCATGAAACCGAGTGGTGCCAAACTTTGCACATGTACGAAGTGATTCCAACAGAGTGCAGGAAGCAAAATTGGGTGTTTGGCTAAATTTAAACACCACTTTTGAAGATTATTTAGGGGATGCTAATCACAAAAAATGCCTTCAAAGATGGCGGCACACCACACTGGGCACCCATCTGTGACATCACAATGTTCTTCAGTTGCTATTTTGCACAGCCTGCTCAAAAAAATTTCAACTGAAGGAACTGTTTCTTCATGAAAAAAAACGCTCAAAATGTTTTTTTTAATTTCTCTCTCTTTCGTCACTCATATCATCGAGGAAGGGGTGGGCGGATGGACTCAGCATTGCCTGGCAAAGCCAGGTACCTTTGCGAGGAACAAATGAAATTATTGAAGACCGAAGTTCGATGCACGTTTCTCTCCTGCCATGGAAATCATCTGATGTTGCAGCACATTGCCAACCAGATGTGGGCCGAGAAGGGTGCCAGGACGAGAGGGCCTGCTCCTACAAACCATATATTACAGGTTGATAAAACAAAACATATCCATGAGCACAGGTGAGATGAACCAGGTCAGGAAACATCCTTCCATGTCGAGGTTCATTCAGTGTGCTGAACTGGAAGTGACGAAAATTAATGCAAAAACTTTAATTGATGCTGAAAATAAAGAAGAGGTTTTGTGAGTGTTTTTAACACAATGTATAGCAGAGTGGCGCAGCTGAAGCGTGCTGAGCCCATAACCCAGAGGTCGATGGATCGAAAACATCCTCTGCTAATTTTGTGTTTTATAAAACTGGAAATTCAATCAAAAAAAGTTTTAATTTCACTTCTTGTTGCTTCTGCAAGAAAACTCCCCAATAGATCATTGTTTCACTTTCCCCTTTTTATTTTTCACTTCCACTCAGGTAAACGCCATACCAATTATTCATTTCATCTTTCTATAATCAAAATCTCCATTAATATTTCGGCACGCCCCTTTTTTTGTTCCACCATCAGATTTTTGTTCCTGAATGAAATTAAATAAGCTTTGACATATATAGTAATGATATTATTGTCTTCCTTAAGAGGCCCCTCAAAATTCGTTTTGATGATTATGGTAGTTAAACAGTTCATGTTCTCCATTTGCAAAATGGGAGGAATTATTGCACAAAAAAGAAATAAAAATGTTTCCCATTTTTTAGAGGACCACGAAGATGAGTTCGTAAAACCTTTTGTAGAGTATGTTATTATTAATCACGATATGCCATAGTAAATTGCTCATGTTATTGAGCTGTCAATAAGCTATCAATCATAGACATATAATAAACTCACTTGAGTATTCATATCTTTATTTCAATGCATAATATCAAGCGGTACCCTCATGATGACCTAATAAAACCGGTCTCGATGTCCGTCCGTCCGTATATCTGTTCACAATCAAACCGATCGTGATGCATTTTAAGGCTTTCCAAGAGCTTTGGAGAGATTACCTGCACTCCCGCACGGTGCTGTTTTTATTATTCCTACTGCACTTCATTAGAACATAGATCGTGGATGGATGCGCAGATCCCAGGAGAAAAACTATAGCTGAACAGAACAATTCATATTGTCGATGGATAAAAATGATATTTAATTGATATTATAATAAATTGTTATTTAAAATATCTTCAAATTTTGTGAGTTTTTAGTTTGTTGTGAAATATTAGGTCCTCGGGTCTCCGCATAGTGGCGTACAGGCTTAAGTCGTACTTCTGTTTACTACCGTAGAAAATCACAGAACCATCCGATCGACATGCTGTTAACAGTTTCAGAATCAGCTAAATTCTACAACATATGAATATGTAGACGAAACTGATCCGGCCAGCGAAAATCTACAAGATATGAATATGTACACGAAACTGATCCGGCCTTTTGGATCACTTTAAAGTAGGATACCCTGTAATTTTAATGCGCTCTATTGATCCTCCGGAACTCACGAATGGTACACGAATGGTACGTGGTAATGTCATCAAAGTGGAGCTACTGCGGGACAGTGGAAGGGGAAATCCTGAATGATAATCAATGGATAAAAATGATATAATATATTGTTTTAAAATACATTCATGCTATCTGTCTTTTCCCATATGTTGCCAGTGACGCCCGTCCAAGAGGGGCACCTTTACTTGTCTATCTATAATTCCAGCAGTGTGTCTGTGTATCTGTGTGTCTGACTGTCTGTGTGTCTGTGTGTGTGTGTGTGTGTGTGTGTATGTGTGTGTGTGTGTGTGTGTGTGTGTGTGTGTGTGTGTGTGTGTGTGTGTCTGTGTGTCTGTGTGTGTGTGTGTGTGTGTGTATGTGACCGCTGTTTCTCAACAACCTCTGGTCGGATCTTATTGAAACTTGCCAGATATATTGCTGGGGCCCTGAGGATGTGCCTTTTCAAGGTTTGATATTAATTGGACAATTGCTTCCCAAGTTCTGGCCATTTAATTACCAAACCAATGACAAAACACGTTGTTGCTTGGGCGTGGCCGATGGGGAAGGGAAGCTCAGCCGCGTTCGCCATTTCGGGTTACAACGTACGGACTTCCGGATCCATTACGGGTGACAACGTACGGACTTCCGGATAGTGATGACTTTGTGTATTCTAATAATTTCTCGATTTCTTATGCGCATTTATAGATAAACACAATGCCCCAAGTTATGATCGTTTTCATTTTAGACGGTGCATAAATTTCGGTAACATCAGAGTTAGCTGGTATGCTCAGAACCAGGAAGTAAATTTTTTCTCTCTCTCTTCTCTTATCTTTTTGTTTTTCCTTGCCACGACATTGCGAAAAGGAAAAAATACGTTGGCGCTATTTGAATAATTGGGTATTAAAACTAAATTGCGAATAATCGTAACTGCGAATCATAATCGAACTTCCGGGCCACTCACGTCCGGGCACTCGAGAATGAAGAAATTGCCTGTGTGGTTGGTGTTTGTTGCTCGCGGTTTGAATATTTATTTATTAAATTTTTTTTTTTTTTTTCAGGGCACGTACTGGTATTACAGGTTGACAAAAGAAAACATATCCATGAGCACAGGTGAGATGAACCAGGTCAGAAAACATCCTTCCATGTCGAGGTTCATTCAGTGTGTTGAATTGGAAGTGACGAAAATTAATGCAAAAACTTTAATTGATGCTGAAAACGAAGAAGAGGTTTTGTGAGTGCTTTGAACACAATGTGCAGCAGAGTGGCGCAGCGGAAGCGTGCTGGGCCCATAACCCAGAGGTCGATGGATCGAAACCATCCTCTGCTAATTATTTATTTTATAAAACTGGAAATTCATTTTGAAAAAAGTTTTCATTTCACTTTGTGTCACTTCAACGATGAGACTCCCCAACAGATAATTATTTCACTTTCCCCTCTTTATTTTTACCTTCTACTCAGATAAACACCATACCAATCATTCACTTCATGTTAAAAAAAACTCGAATAGCCCTCGTTCCAGTGCACACCACCTCCAGGTTGAACAGTTTCCGTTTTGAATCCCACTGACTGGTCGGATCTGAACTCAGACCTTCACCAACATCGAATCCGCTTGTTCTTATCAGCTTCCCAAATCATCCACCAAGTTTTATCATAATCCCATTCCGAACACAACTTTTTGAAATATCACACCACATGCAGGTTGTCACACAAGTCGATAACCTCCTTTTACCAAATTGTATATCGTGGAATATTTGAGGAAAACGAATGTTTCTGGAGTCAAAATTTCACTTTATGATCACAAAAGAGATGGTCCTGCGAATCCAGTGTGTTTGGCCCTGTAAAAATAATCTACAATGATCAGTCAGTGAGTGTTCATATGTCAGTCAGTCAGTCTGTGTCGCCTCCACAACTCCAAAACCATGAAACCGAGTGGTGCCAAACTTTGCACATGTACGAAGTGATTCCAACAGAGTGCAGGAAGCAAAATTGGGTGTTTGGCAAAATTTAAATACCACTTTTGAAGATTATTTAGGGGATGCTAATCACAAAAAATACCTTCAAAGATGGCGGCACACCACACTGGTCACCCATCTGTGACATCACAATGTTCTTCAGTTGCTATTTTGCTCAGCCTGCTCAAAAAAATTTCAACTCAAGGAACTGTTTCTTCATGAAAAAAATGCTCAAAATGTTTTTTTAATTTCTCTCTCTTTCGTCACTCATATCATCGAGGAAGGGGTGGGCGGATGGACTCAGCGTTGCCTGGCAAAGCCAGGTACCTTTGCGAGGAACAAATGAAATTATTGAAGACCGAAGTTCGATGCACGTTTCTCTCCTGCCATGGAAATCATCTGATGTTGCAGCACATTGCCAACCAGATGTGGGCCGAGAAGGGTGCCAGGATGAGAGAGCCTGCTCCTACAAACCATATATTACAGGTTGATAAAACAAAACATATCCATGAGCACAGGTGAGATGAACCAGGTCAGGAAACATCCTTCCATGTCGAGGTTCATTCAGTGTGCTGAACTGGAAGTGACGAAAATTAATGCAAAAACTTTAATTGATGCTGAAAATAAAGAAGAGGTTTTGTGAGTGTTGTTAACACAATGTATAGCAGAGTGGCGCAGCTGAAGCGTGCTGAGCCCATAACCCAGAGGTCGATGGATCGAAAACATCCTCTGCTAATTTTGTGTTTTATAAAACTGGAAATTCAATCAAAAAAAGTTTTAATTTCACTTCTTGTTGCTTCTGCAAGAAAACTCCCCAATAGATCATTGTTTCACTTTCCCCTTTTTATTTTTCACTTCCACTCAGGTAAACGCCATACCAATTATTCATTTCATCTTTCTATAATCTATATCTCTATTAATATTTCGGCACGCCCCTTTTTTTGTTCCTCCATCAGATTTTTGTTCCTGAATGAAATGAAATAAGCTTTGACATATATAGTAATGATATTATTGTCTTCCTTAAGAGGCCCCTCAAAATTCGTTTGGATGATTATGGTAGTTAAACAGTTCATGTTCTCCATTTGCAAAATGGGAGGAATTATTGCACAAAAAAGAAATAAAAATGTTTCCCATTTTTTAGAGGACCACGAAGATGAGTTCGTAAAACCTTTTGTAGAGTATGTTATTATTAATCACTATACGCCATAGTAAATTGCTCATGTTATTGAGCTGTCAATAAGCTATCAATCATAGACATATAATAAACTCACTTGGGTATTCATATGTTTATTTCAATGCGTAATATCAAGCGGTACCTTCATGATGACCTAATAAAACCGGTCTCGATGTCCGTCCGTCCGTATATCTGTTCACAATCAAACCAATCGTGATGCATTTTAAGGCTTTCCAAGAGCTTTGGAGAGATTACCTGCACTCCCGCACGGTGCTGTTTTTATTATTCCTACTGCACTTCATTAGAACATAGATCGTGGATGGATGCGCAGATCCCAGGACAAAAACTATAGCTGAACAGAACAATTCATATTGTGGATGGATAAAAATGATATTTAATTGATATTATAATAAATTGTTATTTAAAATATCTTCAAATTTTGTGAGTTTTTAGTTTGTTGTGAAATATTAGGTCCTCGGGTCTCCGCATAGTGGCGTACAGGCTTAAGTCGTACTTCTGTTTACAACCGTAGAAAATCACAGAACCATCCGATCGACATGCTGTTAACAGTTTCAGAATCAGCTAAATTCTACAACATATGAATATGTAGACGAAACTGATCCGGCCAGCGAAAATCTACAAGATATGAATATGTACACGAAACTGATCCGGCCTTTTGGATCACTTTAAAGAAGGATACCCTGTAATTTTAATGCGCTCTATGGATCCTCCGGAACTCACGAATGGTACACGAATGGTACGTGGTAATGTCATCAAAGTGGAGCTACTGTGGGACAGTCGAAGGGGAAATCCTGCATGATAATCAATGGATAAAAATGATATAATATATTGTTTTAAAATACATTCATGCTATCTGTCTTTTACCATATGTTGCCAGTGACGCCCGTCCAAGAGGGGCACCTTTACTTGTCTATCTATAATTCCAGCAGTGTGTCTGTGTGTCTGTGTGTCTGTGTATCTGTGGGTCTGGCTGTCTGTGTGTCTGTGTGTGTGTGTGTGTGTGTGTGTGTGTGTGTGTGTGTGTGTGTGTCTGTGACCGCTGTTTCTCAACAACCTCTGGTCGGATCTTATTGAAACTTGCCAGATATATTGCTGGGGCCCTGAGGATGTGCCTTTTCAAGGTTTGATATTAATCGGACAATTGCTTCCCAAGTTATGGCCATTTATTTACCAAACCAATGACAAAACACGTTATTGCTTGGGCATGGCCGATGGGGAAGGGAAGCTCAGCCGCGTTCGCCATTTCTGGTTACAACCTACGGACTTCCGGATCCATTATGGGTGACAACGTACGGACTTCCGGATAGTGATGACTTTGTGTATTCCAATAATTTCTCGATTTCTTATGCGCATTTATAGATAAACACAATGCCCCAAGTTATGATCGTTTTCATTTTAGACGGTGCATAAATTTCGGTAACATCAGAGTTAGCTGGTATGCTCAGAACCAGGAAGTAAATTTTTTTTCTCTCTCTTCTCTTCTCTTTTTGTTTTTCCTTGCCACGACATTGCGAAAAGGAAAAAATACGTTGGCGCTAATTGAATAATTGGGTATTAAAACTAAATTGCGAATAATCGTAACGGCGAATCATAATCGAACTTCCGGGCCACGCACGTCCGGGCACTCGAGAGTGAAGAAATTGCCTGTGTGGTTGGTGTTTGTTGCTCGCGGTTTGAATATTTATTTATTTATTTATTTATTTTTTTTTTTCAGGGCACGTACTGGTATTACAGGTTGACAAAAGAAAACATATCCATGAGCACAGTTGAGATGAACCAGGTCAGGAAACATCCTTCCATGTCGAGGTTCATTCAGTGTGTTGAATTGGAAGTGACGAAAATTAATGCAAAAACTTTAATTGATGCTGAAAATGAAGAAGAGGTTTTGTGAGTGCTTTGAACACAATGTGCAGCAGAGTGGCGCAGTGGAAGCGTGCTGGGCCCATAACCCAGAGGTCGATGGATCGAAACCATCCTCTGCTAATTATTTATTTTATAAAACTGGAAATTCATTTTGAAAAAAGTTTTCATTTCACTTTGTGTCACTTCAACGATGAGACTCCCCAACAGATAATTATTTCACTTTCCCCTCTTTATTTTTACCTTCTACTCAGATAAACACCATACCAATCATTCACTTCATGTTAAAAAAAACTCGAATAGCCCTCGTTCCAGTGCACACCACCTCCAGGTTGAACAGTTTCCGTTTTGAATCCCACTGACTGGTCGGATCTGAACTCGGACCTTCACCAACATCGAATCCGCTTGTTCTTATCAGCTTCCCAAATCATCCACCAAGTTTTATCATAATCCCATTCCGAACACAACTTTTTGAAATATCACACCACATGCAGGTTGTCACACAAGTCGATAACCTCCTTTTACCAAATTGTATATCGTGGAATATTTGAGGAAAACGAATGTTTCTGGAGTCAAAATTTCACTTTATGATCACAAAAGAGATGGTCCTGCGAATCCAGTGTGTTTGGCCCTGTAAAAATAATCTACAATGATCAGTCAGTGAGTGTTCATATGTCAGTCAGTCAGTCTGTGTCGCCTCCACAACTCCAAAACCATGAAACCGAGTGGTGCCAAACTTTGCACATGTACGAAGTGATTCCAACAGAGTGCAGGAAGCAAAATTGGGTGTTTGGCAAAATTTAAATACCACTTTTGAAGATTATTTAGGGGATGCTAATCACAAAAAATACCTTCAAAGATGGCGGCACACCACACTGGTCACCCATCTGTGACATCACAATGTTCTTCAGTTGCTATTTTGCTCAGCCTGCTCAAAAAAATTTCAACTCAAGGAACTGTTTCTTCATGAAAAAAATGCTCAAAATGTTTTTTTAATTTCTCTCTCTTTCGTCACTCATATCATCGAGGAAGGGGTGGGCGGATGGACTCAGCGTTGCCTGGCAAAGCCAGGTACCTTTGCGAGGAACAAATGAAATTATTGAAGACCGAAGTTCGATGCACGTTTCTCTCCTGCCATGGAAATCATCTGATGTTGCAGCACATTGCCAACCAGATGTGGGCCGAGAAGGGTGCCAGGATGAGAGAGCCTGCTCCTACAAACCATATATTACAGGTTGATAAAACAAAACATATCCATGAGCACAGGTGAGATGAACCAGGTCAGGAAACATCCTTCCATGTCGAGGTTCATTCAGTGTGCTGAACTGGAAGTGACGAAAATTAATGCAAAAACTTTAATTGATGCTGAAAATAAAGAAGAGGTTTTGTGAGTGTTGTTAACACAATGTATAGCAGAGTGGCGCAGCTGAAGCGTGCTGAGCCCATAACCCAGAGGTCGATGGATCGAAAACATCCTCTGCTAATTTTGTGTTTTATAAAACTGGAAATTCAATCAAAAAAAGTTTTAATTTCACTTCTTGTTGCTTCTGCAAGAAAACTCCCCAATAGATCATTGTTTCACTTTCCCCTTTTTATTTTTCACTTCCACTCAGGTAAACGCCATACCAATTATTCATTTCATCTTTCTATAATCTATATCTCTATTAATATTTCGGCACGCCCCTTTTTTTGTTCCTCCATCAGATTTTTGTTCCTGAATGAAATGAAATAAGCTTTGACATATATAGTAATGATATTATTGTCTTCCTTAAGAGGCCCCTCAAAATTCGTTTGGATGATTATGGTAGTTAAACAGTTCATGTTCTCCATTTGCAAAATGGGAGGAATTATTGCACAAAAAAGAAATAAAAATGTTTCCCATTTTTTAGAGGACCACGAAGATGAGTTCGTAAAACCTTTTGTAGAGTATGTTATTATTAATCACTATACGCCATAGTAAATTGCTCATGTTATTGAGCTGTCAATAAGCTATCAATCATAGACATATAATAAACTCACTTGGGTATTCATATGTTTATTTCAATGCGTAATATCAAGCGGTACCTTCATGATGACCTAATAAAACCGGTCTCGATGTCCGTCCGTCCGTATATCTGTTCACAATCAAACCAATCGTGATGCATTTTAAGGCTTTCCAAGAGCTTTGGAGAGATTACCTGCACTCCCGCACGGTGCTGTTTTTATTATTCCTACTGCACTTCATTAGAACATAGATCGTGGATGGATGCGCAGATCCCAGGACAAAAACTATAGCTGAACAGAACAATTCATATTGTGGATGGATAAAAATGATATTTAATTGATATTATAATAAATTGTTATTTAAAATATCTTCAAATTTTGTGAGTTTTTAGTTTGTTGTGAAATATTAGGTCCTCGGGTCTCCGCATAGTGGCGTACAGGCTTAAGTCGTACTTCTGTTTACAACCGTAGAAAATCACAGAACCATCCGATCGACATGCTGTTAACAGTTTCAGAATCAGCTAAATTCTACAACATATGAATATGTAGACGAAACTGATCCGGCCAGCGAAAATCTACAAGATATGAATATGTACACGAAACTGATCCGGCCTTTTGGATCACTTTAAAGAAGGATACCCTGTAATTTTAATGCGCTCTATGGATCCTCCGGAACTCACGAATGGTACACGAATGGTACGTGGTAATGTCATCAAAGTGGAGCTACTGTGGGACAGTCGAAGGGGAAATCCTGCATGATAATCAATGGATAAAAATGATATAATATATTGTTTTAAAATACATTCATGCTATCTGTCTTTTACCATATGTTGCCAGTGACGCCCGTCCAAGAGGGGCACCTTTACTTGTCTGTCTATAATTCCAGCAGTGTGTCTGTGTGTCTGTGGGTCTGACTGTCTGTGTGTCTGTGTGTGTGTGTGTGTGTGTGTGTGTCTGTGACCGCTGTTTCTCAACAACCTCTGGTCGGATCTTATTGAAACTTGCCAGATATATTGCTGCGGCCCTGAGGATGTGCCTTTTCAAGGTTTGATATTAATCGGACAATTGCTTCCCAAGTTATGGCCATTTATTTACCAAACCAATGACAAAACACGTTATTGCTTGGGCATGGCCGATGGGGAAGGGAAGCTCAGCCGCGTTCGCCATTTCGGGTTACAACCTACGGACTTCCGGATCCATTATGGGTGACAACGTACGGACTTCCGGATAGTGATGACTTTGTGTATTCTAATAATTTCTCGATTTCTTATGCGCATTTATAGATAAACACAATGCCCCAAGTTATGATCGTTTTCATTTTAGACGGTGCATAAATTTCGGTAACATCAGAGTTAGCTGGTATGCTCAGAACCAGGAAGTAAATTTTTTTTCTCTCTCTTCTCTTCTCTTTTTGTTTTTCCTTGCCACGACATTGCGAAAAGGAAAAAATACGTTGGCGCTAATTGAATAATTGGGTATTAAAACTAAATTGCGAATAATCGTAACGGCGAATCATAATCGAACTTCCGGGCCACGCACGTCCGGGCACTCGAGAGTGAAGAAATTGCCTGTGTGGTTGGTGTTTGTTGCTCGCGGTTTGAATATTTATTTATTTATTTATTTTATTTTTTTTTCAGGGCACGTACTGGTATTACAGGTTGACAAAAGAAAACATATCCATGAGCACAGTTGAGATGAACCAGGTCAGGAAACATCCTTCCATGTCGAGGTTCATTCAGTGTGTTGAATTGGAAGTGACGAAAATTAATGCAAAAACTTCAATTGATGCTGAAAATGAAGAAGAGGTTTTGTGAGTGCTTTGAACACAATGTGCAGCAGAGTGGCGCAGCAGAAGCGTGCTGGGCCCATAACCCAGAGGTCGATGGATCGAAACCATCCTCTGCTAATTATTTATTTTATAAAACTGGAAATTCATTTTGAAAAAAGTTTTCATTTCACTTTGTGTCACTTCAACGATGAGACTCCCCAACAGATAATTATTTCACTTTCCCCTCTTTATTTTTACCTTCTACTCAGATAAACACCATACCAATCATTCATTTCATGTTAAAAAACTCGAATAGCCCTCGTTCCAGTGCACACCACCTCCAGGTTGAACAGTTTCCGTTTTGAATCCCACTGACTGGTCGGATCTGAACTCAGACCTTCACCAACATCGAATCCGCTTGTTCTTATCAGCTTCCCAAATCATCCACCAAGTTTTATCATAATCCCATTCCGAACACAACTTTTTGAAATATCACACCACATACAGGTTGTCACACAAGTCGATAACCTCCTTTTACCAAATTGTATATCGCGGAATATTTGAGGAAAACGAATGTTTCTGGAGTCAAAATTTCACTTTATGATCACAAAAGAGATGGTCCTGCGAATCCAGTGTGTTTGGCCCTGTAAAAATAATCTACAATGATCAGTCAGTGAGTGTTCATATGTCAGTCAGTCAGTCTGTGTCGCCTCCACAACTCCAAAACCATGAAACCGAGTGGTGCCAAACTTTGCACATGTACGAAGTGATTCCAACAGAGTGCAGGAAGCAAAATTGGGTGTTTGGCTAAATTTAAACACCACTTTTGAAGATTATTTAGGGGATGCTAATCACAAAAAATGCCTTCGAAGATGGCGGCACACCACACTGGTCACCCATCTGTGACATCACAATGTTCTTCAGTTGCTATTTTGCTCAGCCTGCTCAAAAAATTTCAACTCAAGGAACTGTTTCTTCATGAAAAAAACGCTCAAAATGTTTTTTAATTTCTCTCTCTTTCTTCACTCATATCATCGAGGAAGGGGTGGGCGGATGGACTCAGCGTTGCCTGGCAAAGCCAGGTACCTTTGCGAGGAACAAATGAAATTATTGAAGACCGAAGTTCGATGCACGTTTCTCTCCTGCCATGGAAATCATCTGATGTTGCAGCACATTGCCAACCAGATGTGGGCCAAGAAGGGTGCCAGGACGAGAGAGCCTGCTCCGACAAACCATATATTACAGGTTGATAAAACAAAACATATCCACGAGCACAGGTGAGATGAACCATGTCAGGAAACATCCTTCCATGTCGAGGTTCATTCAGTGTGCTGAACTGGAAGTGACGAAAATTAATGCAAAAACTTTAGTTGATGCTGAAAATAAAGAAGAGGTTTTGTGAGTGTTTTTAACATAATGTAAAGCAGAGTGGCGCAGCTGAAGCGTGCTGAGCCCATAACCCAGAGGTCGATGGATCGAAAACATCCTCTGCTAATTTTGTATTTTATAAAACTGGAAATTCAATCAAAAAATGTTTTAATTTCACTTCTTGTTGCTTCTGCAAGAAAACTCCCCAACAGATCATTGTTTCACTTTCCCCTTTTTATTTTTCACTTCCACTCAGGCAAATGCCATACCAATTATTCATTTCATCTTTCTATAATCTATATCTCTATTAATATTTCGGCACGCCCCTTTTTTTGTTCCACCATCAGATTTTTGTTCCTGAATGAAATGAAATAAGCTTTGACATATATAGTAATGATATTATTGTCTTCCTTAAGAGGCCCCTCAAAATTCGTTTGGATGATTATGGTAGTTAAACAGTTCATGTTCTCCATTTGCAAAATGGGAAGAATTATTGCACAAAAAAGAAATAAAAATGTTTCCCATTTTTTTGAGGACCACGAAGATGAGTTCGTAAAACCTTTTGTAGAGTATGTTATTATTAATCACTATACGCCATAGTAAATTGCTCATGTTATTGAGCTGTCAATAAGCTATCAATCATAGACATATAATAAACTCACTTGGGTATTCATATCTTTATTTCAATGCGTAATATCAAGCGGTACCTTCATGATGACCTAATAAAACCGGTCTCGATGTCCGTCCGTCCGTATATCTGTTCACAATCAAACCGATCGTGATGCATTTTAAGGCTTTCCAAGAGCTTTGGAGAGATTACCTGCACTCCCGCACGGTGCTGTTTTTATTATTCCTACTGCACTTTATTAGAACATAGATCGTGGATGGATGCGCAGATCCCAGGAGAAAAACTATAGCTGAACAGAACAATTCATATTGTCGATGGATAAAAATGATATTTAATTGATATTATAATAAATTGTTATTTAAAATATCTTCAAATTTTGTGAGTTTTTAGTTTGTTGTGAAATATTAGGTCCTCGGGTCTCCGCATAGTGGCGTACAGGCTTAAGTCGTACTTCTGTTTACGACCGTAGAAAATCACAGAACCATCCGATCGACATGCTGTTAACAGTTTCAGAATCAGCTAAATTCTACAACATATGAATATGTAGACGAAACTGATCCGGCCAGCTAAAATCTACAAGATATGAATATGTACACGAAACTGATCCGGCCTTTTGGATCACTTTAAAGTAGGATGCCCTGTAATTTTAATGCGCTCTATGGATCCTCCGGAACTCAAGAATGGTACACGTTGTGTAGTCACTAAACTACGTGGTAATGTCATCAAAGTGGAGCTACTGCGGGACAGTCGAAGGGGAAATCCTGAATGATAATCAATGGATAAAAATGATATAATATATTGTTTTAAAATACATTCATGCTATCTGTCTTTTAGCATATGTTGCCAGTGACGCCCGTCCAAGAGGGGCACCTTTACTTGTCTATCTATAATTCCAGCAGTGTCTGTGTGTCTGTGTATCTGTGTGTCTGACTGTCTGTGTGTCTGTGTGTGTGTGTGTGTGTGTGTGTGTGTCTTTGACCGCTGTTTCTCAACAACCTCTGGTCGGATCTTATTGAAACTTGCCAGATATATTGCTGGGGCCCTGAGGATGTGCCTTTTCAAGGTGTGATATTAATTGGACAATTGCTTCCCAAGTTATGGCCATTTAATTACCAAACCAATGACAAAACACGTTGTTGCTTGGGCGTGGCCGATGGGGAAGGGAAGCTCAGCCGCGTTCGCCATTTCGGGTTACAACGTACAGACTTCCGGATCCATTACGGGTGACAACGTACGGACTTCCGGATAGTGATGACTTTGTGTATTCTAATAATTTCTCGATTTCTTATGCGCATTTATAGATAAACACAATGCCCCAAGTTATGATCGTTTTCATATTAGACGGTGCATAAATTTCGGTAACATCAGAGTTAGCTGGTATGCTCAGAACCAGGAAGTAAATTTTTTTTCTCTCTCTTCTCTTCTCTTTTTGTTTTTCCTTGCCACGACATTGCGAAAAGGAAAAAATACGTTGGCGCTAATTGAATAATTGGGTATTAAAACTAAATTGCGAATAATCGTAACTGCGAATCATAATCGAACTTCCGGGCCACGCACGTCTGGGCACTCGAGAATGAAGAAATTGCCTGTGTGGTTGGTGTTTGTTGCTCGCGGTTTGAATATTTATTTATTTATTTATTATTAATTTTTTTTCAGGGCACGTACTGGTATTACAGGTTGACAAAAGAAAACATATCCATGAGCACAGGTGAGATGAACCAGGTCAGAAAACATGCTTCCATGTCTAGGTTCATTCTGTGTGTTGAATTGGAAGTGACGAAAATTAATGCAAAAACTTCAATTGATGCTGAAAATGAAGAAGAGGTTTTGTGAGTGCTTTGAACACAATGTGCAGCAGAGTGGCGCAGCGGAAGCGTGCTGGGCCCATAACCCAGAGGTCGATGGATCGAAACCATCCTCTGCTAATTATTTATTTTATAAAACTGGAAATTCATTTTGAAAAAAGTTTTCATTTCACTTTGTGTCACTTCAACGATGAGACTCCCCAACAGATAATTATTTCACTTTCCCCTCTTTATTTTTACCTTCTACTCAGATAAACACCATACCAATCATTCATTTCATGTTAAAAAACTCGAATAGCCCTCGTTCCAGTGCACACCACCTCCAGGTTGAACAGTTTCCGTTTTGAATCCCACTGACTGGTCGGATCTGAACTCAGACCTTCACCAACATCGAATCCGCTTGTTCTTATCAGCTTCCCAAATCATCCACCAAGTTTTATCATAATCCCATTCCGAACACAACTTTTTGAAATATCACACCACATACAGGTTGTCACACAAGTCGATAACCTCCTTTTACCAAATTGTATATCGCGGAATATTTGAGGAAAACGAATGTTTCTGGAGTCAAAATTTCACTTTATGATCACAAAAGAGATGGTCCTGCGAATCCAGTGTGTTTGGCCCTGTAAAAATAATCTACAATGATCAGTCAGTGAGTGTTCATATGTCAGTCAGTCAGTCTGTGTCGCCTCCACAACTCCAAAACCATGAAACCGAGTGGTGCCAAACTTTGCACATGTACGAAGTGATTCCAACAGAGTGCAGGAAGCAAAATTGGGTGTTTGGCTAAATTTAAACACCACTTTTGAAGATTATTTAGGGGATGCTAATCACAAAAAATGCCTTCGAAGATGGCGGCACACCACACTGGTCACCCATCTGTGACATCACAATGTTCTTCAGTTGCTATTTTGCTCAGCCTGCTCAAAAAAATTTCAACTCAAGGAACTGTTTCTTCATGAAAAAAATGCTCAAAATGTTTTTTTAATTTCTCTCTCTTTCTTCACTCATATCATCGAGGAAGGGGTGGGCGGATGGACTCAGCGTTGCCTGGCAAAGCCAGGTACCTTTGCGAGGAACAAATGAAATTATTGAAGACCGAAGTTCGATGCACGTTTCTCTCCTGCCATGGAAATCATCTGATGTTGCAGCACATTGCCAACCAGATGTGGGCCAAGAAGGGTGCCAGGACGAGAGAGCCTGCTCCGACAAACCATATATTACAGGTTGATAAAACAAAACATATCCACGAGCACAGGTGAGATGAACCATGTCAGGAAACATCCTTCCATGTCGAGGTTCATTCAGTGTGCTGAACTGGAAGTGACGAAAATTAATGCAAAAACTTTAGTTGATGCTGAAAATAAAGAAGAGGTTTTGTGAGTGTTTTTAACATAATGTAAAGCAGAGTGGCGCAGCTGAAGCGTGCTGAGCCCATAACCCAGAGGTCGATGGATCGAAAACATCCTCTGCTAATTTTGTATTTTATAAAACTGGAAATTCAATCAAAAAATGTTTTAATTTCACTTCTTGTTGCTTCTGCAAGAAAACTCCCCAACAGATCATTGTTTCACTTTCCCCTTTTTATTTTTCACTTCCACTCAGGCAAATGCCATACCAATTATTCATTTCATCTTTCTATAATCTATATCTCTATTAATATTTCGGCACGCCCCTTTTTTTGTTCCACCATCAGATTTTTGTTCCTGAATGAAATGAAATAAGCTTTGACATATATAGTAATGATATTATTGTCTTCCTTAAGAGGCCCCTCAAAATTCGTTTGGATGATTATGGTAGTTAAACAGTTCATGTTCTCCATTTGCAAAATGGGAAGAATTATTGCACAAAAAAGAAATAAAAATGTTTCCCATTTTTTTGAGGACCACGAAGATGAGTTCGTAAAACCTTTTGTAGAGTATGTTATTATTAATCACTATACGCCATAGTAAATTGCTCATGTTATTGAGCTGTCAATAAGCTATCAATCATAGACATATAATAAACTCACTTGGGTATTCATATCTTTATTTCAATGCGTAATATCAAGCGGTACCTTCATGATGACCTAATAAAACCGGTCTCGATGTCCGTCCGTCCGTATATCTGTTCACAATCAAACCGATCGTGATGCATTTTAAGGCTTTCCAAGAGCTTTGGAGAGATTACCTGCACTCCCGCACGGTGCTGTTTTTATTATTCCTACTGCACTTTATTAGAACATAGATCGTGGATGGATGCGCAGATCCCAGGAGAAAAACTATAGCTGAACAGAACAATTCATATTGTCGATGGATAAAAATGATATTTAATTGATATTATAATAAATTGTTATTTAAAATATCTTCAAATTTTGTGAGTTTTTAGTTTGTTGTGAAATATTAGGTCCTCGGGTCTCCGCATAGTGGCGTACAGGCTTAAGTCGTACTTCTGTTTACGACCGTAGAAAATCACAGAACCATCCGATCGACATGCTGTTAACAGTTTCAGAATCAGCTAAATTCTACAACATATGAATATGTAGACGAAACTGATCCGGCCTTTTGGATCACTTTAAAGTAGGATGCCCTGTAATTTTAATGCGCTCTATGGATCCTCCGGAACTCAAGAATGGTACACGTTGTGTAGTCACTAAACTACGTGGTAATGTCATCAAAGTGGAGCTACTGCGGGACAGTCGAAGGGGAAATCCTGAATGATAATCAATGGATAAAAATGATATAATATATTGTTTTAAAATACATTCATGCTATCTGTCTTTTAGCATATGTTGCCAGTGACGCCCGTCCAAGAGGGGCACCTTTACTTGTCTATCTATAATTCCAGCAGTGTCTGTGTGTCTGTGTATCTGTGTGTCTGACTGTCTGTGTGTCTGTGTGTGTGTGTGTGTGTGTGTGTGTGTGTGTCTTTGACCGCTGTTTCTCAACAACCTCTGGTCGGATCTTATTGAAACTTGCCAGATATATTGCTGGGGCCCTGAGGATGTGCCTTTTCAAGGTGTGATATTAATTGGACAATTGCTTCCCAAGTTATGGCCATTTAATTACCAAACCAATGACAAAACACGTTGTTGCTTGGGCGTGGCCGATGGGGAAGGGAAGCTCAGCCGCGTTCGCCATTTCGGGTTACAACGTACAGACTTCCGGATCCATTACGGGTGACAACGTACGGACTTCCGGATAGTGATGACTTTGTGTATTCTAATAATTTCTCGATTTCTTATGCGCATTTATAGATAAACACAATGCCCCAAGTTATGATCGTTTTCATATTAGACGGTGCATAAATTTCGGTAACATCAGAGTTAGCTGGTATGCTCAGAACCAGGAAGTAAATTTTTTTTCTCTCTCTTCTCTTCTCTTTTTGTTTTTCCTTGCCACGACATTGCGAAAAGGAAAAAATACGTTGGCGCTAATTGAATAATTGGGTATTAAAACTAAATTGCGAATAATCGTAACTGCGAATCATAATCGAACTTCCGGGCCACGCACGTCTGGGCACTCGAGAATGAAGAAATTGCCTGTGTGGTTGGTGTTTGTTGCTCGCGGTTTGAATATTTATTTATTTATTTATTATTAATTTTTTTTCAGGGCACGTACTGGTATTACAGGTTGACAAAAGAAAACATATCCATGAGCACAGGTGAGATGAACCAGGTCAGAAAACATGCTTCCATGTCTAGGTTCATTCTGTGTGTTGAATTGGAAGTGACGAAAATTAATGCAAAAACTTCAATTGATGCTGAAAATGAAGAAGAGGTTTTGTGAGTGCTTTGAACACAATGTGCAGCAGAGTGGCGCAGCGGAAGCGTGCTGGGCCCATAACCCAGAGGTCGATGGATCGAAACCATCCTCTGCTAATTATTTATTTTATAAAACTGGAAATTCATTTTGAAAAAAGTTTTCATTTCACTTTGTGTCACTTCAACGATGAGACTCCCCAACAGATAATTATTTCACTTTCCCCTCTTTATTTTTACCTTCTACTCAGATAAACACCATACCAATCATTCATTTCATGTTAAAAAACTCGAATAGCCCTCGTTCCAGTGCACACCACCTCCAGGTTGAACAGTTTCCGTTTTGAATCCCACTGACTGGTCGGATCTGAACTCAGACCTTCACCAACATCGAATCCGCTTGTTCTTATCAGCTTCCCAAATCATCCACCAAGTTTTATCATAATCCCATTCCGAACACAACTTTTTGAAATATCACACCACATACAGGTTGTCACACAAGTCGATAACCTCCTTTTACCAAATTGTATATCGCGGAATATTTGAGGAAAACGAATGTTTCTGGAGTCAAAATTTCACTTTATGATCACAAAAGAGATGGTCCTGCGAATCCAGTGTGTTTGGCCCTGTAAAAATAATCTACAATGATCAGTCAGTGAGTGTTCATATGTCAGTCAGTCAGTCTGTGTCGCCTCCACAACTCCAAAACCATGAAACCGAGTGGTGCCAAACTTTGCACATGTACGAAGTGATTCCAACAGAGTGCAGGAAGCAAAATTGGGTGTTTGGCTAAATTTAAACACCACTTTTGAAGATTATTTAGGGGATGCTAATCACAAAAAATGCCTTCGAAGATGGCGGCACACCACACTGGTCACCCATCTGTGACATCACAATGTTCTTCAGTTGCTATTTTGCTCAGCCTGCTCAAAAAAATTTCAACTCAAGGAACTGTTTCTTCATGAAAAAAACGCTCAAAATGTTTTTTTTTAATTTCTCTCTCTTTCTTCACTCATATCATCGAGGAAGGGGTGGGCGGATGGACTCAGCGTTGCCTGGCAAAGCCAGGTACCTTTGCGAGGAACAAATGAAATTATTGAAGACCGAAGTTCGATGCACGTTTCTCTCCTGCCATGGAAATCATCTGATGTTGCAGCACATTGCCAACCAGATGTGGGCCAAGAAGGGTGCCAGGACGAGAGAGCCTGCTCCGACAAACCATATATTACAGGTTGATAAAACAAAACATATCCACGAGCACAGGTGAGATGAACCATGTCAGGAAACATCCTTCCATGTCGAGGTTCATTCAGTGTGCTGAACTGGAAGTGACGAAAATTAATGCAAAAACTTTAGTTGATGCTGAAAATAAAGAAGAGGTTTTGTGAGTGTTTTTAACATAATGTAAAGCAGAGTGGCGCAGCTGAAGCGTGCTGAGTCCATAACCCAGAGGTCGATGGATCAAAAACATCCTCTGCTAATTTTGTATTTTATAAAACTGGAAATTCAATCAAAAAATGTTTTAATTTCACTTCTTGTTGCTTCTGCAAGAAAACTCCCCAACAGATCATTGTTTCACTTTCCCCTTTTTATTTTTCACTTCCACTCAGGCAAATGCCATACCAATTATTCATTTCATCTTTCTAAAATCTATATCTCTATTAATATTTCGGCACGCCCCTTTTTTTGTTCCACCATCAGATTTTTGTTCCTGAATGAAATGAAATAAGCTTTGACATATATAGTAATGATATTATTGTCTTCCTTAAGAGGCCCCTCAAAATTCGTTTGGATGATTATGGTAGTTAAACAGTTCATGTTCTCCATTTGCAAAATGGGAAGAATTATTGCACAAAAAAGAAATAAAAATGTTTCCCATTTTTTTGAGGACCACGAAGATGAGTTCGTAAAACCTTTTGTAGAGTATGTTATTATTAATCACTATACGCCATAGTAAATTGCTCATGTTATTGAGCTGTCAATAAGCTATCAATCATAGACATATAATAAACTCACTTGGGTATTCATATCTTTATTTCAATGCGTAATATCAAGCGGTACCTTCATGATGACCTAATAAAACCGGTCTCGATGTCCGTCCGTCCGTATATCTGTTCACAATCAAACCGATCGTGATGCATTTTAAGGCTTTCCAAGAGCTTTGGAGAGATTACCTGCACTCCCGCACGGTGCTGTTTTTATTATTCCTACTGCACTTCATTAGAACATAGATCGTGGATGGATGCGCAGATCCCAGGAGAAAAACTATAGCTGAACAGAACAATTCATATTGTCGATGGATAAAAATGATATTTAATTGATATTATAATAAATTGTTATTTAAAATATCTTCAAATTTTGTGAGTTTTTAGTTTGTTGTGAAATATTAGGTCCTCGGGTCTCCGCATAGTGGCGTACAGGCTTAAGTCGTACTTCTGTTTACGACCGTAGAAAATCACAGAACCATCCGATCGACATGCTGTTAACAGTTTCAGAATCAGCTAAATTCTACAACATATGAATATGTAGACGAAACTGATCCGGCCAGCTAAAATCTACAAGATATGAATATGTACACGAAACTGATCCGGCCTTTTGGATCACTTTAAAGTAGGATGCCCTGTAATTTTAATGCGCTCTATGGATCCTCCGGAACTCAAGAATGGTACACGTTGTGTAGTCACTAAACTACGTGGTAATGTCATCAAAGTGGAGCTACTGCGGGACAGTCGAAGGGGAAATCCTGAATGATAATCAATGGATAAAAATGATATAATATATTGTTTTAAAATACATTCATGCTATCTGTCTTTTAGCATATGTTGCCAGTGACGCCCGTCCAAGAGGGGCACCTTTACTTGTCTATCTATAATTCCAGCAGTGTCTGTGTGTCTGTGTATCTGTGTGTCTGACTGTCTGTGTGTCTGTGTGTGTGTGTGTGTGTGTGTGTGTGTGTGTGTGTGTGTGTGTGTGTGTATGTGACCGCTGTTTCTCAACAACCTTGTCGGATCTTATTGAAACTTGCCAGGTATATTGCTGGGGCCCTGAGGATGTGCCTTTTCAAGGTTTGATATTAATCGGACAATTGCTTCCCAAGTTATGGCCATTTATTTCCCAAACCAATGACAAAACACGTTGTTGCTTGGGCGTGGCCGATGGGGAAGGGAAGCTCAGCCGCGTTCGCCATTTCGGGTTACAACGTACGGACTTCCGGATCCATTAGGGGTGACAACGTTCGGACTTCCGGATAGTGATGACTTTGTGTATTCTAATAATTTCTCGATTTCTTATGCGCATTTATAGATAAACACAATGCCCCAAGTTATGATCGTTTTCATATTAGACGGTGCATAAATTTCGGTAACATCAGAGTTAGCTGGTATGCTCAGAACCAGGAAGTAAATTTTTTTTCTCTCTCTTCTCTTCTCTTTTTGTTTTTCCTTGCCACGACATTGCGAAAAGGAAAAAATATGTTGGCGCTAATTAAATAATTGGGTATTAAAACTAAATTGCGAATAATCGTAACTGCGAATCATAATCGAACTTCCGGGCCACGCACGTCCGGGCACTCGAGAGTGAAGAAATTGCCTGTGTGGTTGGTGTTTGTTGTTCGCGGTTTGAATATTTATTTATTTATTTATTATGATTATTTTTTTTTCAGGGCACGTACTGGTATTACAGGTTGACAAAAGAAAACATATCCATGAGCACAGGTGAGATGAACCAGGTCAGAAAACATCCTTCCATGTCGAGGTTCATTCTGTGTGTTGAATTGGAAGTGACGAAAATTAATGCAAAAACTTTAATTGATGCTGAAAATGAAGAAGAGGTTTTGTGAGTGCTTTGAACACAATGTGCAGCAGAGTGGCGCAGCGGAAGCGTTCTGGGCCCATAACCCAGAGGTCGATTGATCAAAACCATCTTCTGCTAATTATTTATTTTATAAAACTGGAAATTCATTTTGAAAAAAGTTTTCCTTTCACTTTGTGTCACTTCAACGATGAGACTCCCCAACAGATAATTATTTCACTTTCCCCTCTTTATTTTTACCTTCTACTCAGATAAACACCATACCAATCATTCATTTCATGTGAAAAAACTCGAATAGCCCTCGTTCCACAGCACACCACCTCCAGGTTGAACAGTTTCCGTTTTGAATCCCACTGACTGGTCGGATCTGAACTCAGACCTTCACCAACATCGAATCCGCTTGTTCTTATCAGCTTCCCAAATCATCCACCAAGTTTTATCATAATCCCATTCCGAACACAACTTTTTGAAATATCACACCACATACAGGTTGTCACACAAGTCGATAACCTCCTTTTACCAAATTGTATATAGTGGAATATTTGAGGAAAACGAATGTTTCTGGAGTCAAAATTTCACTTTATGATCACAAAAGAGATGGTCCTGCGAATCCAGTGTGTTTGGCCCTGTAAAAATAATCTACAATGATCAGTCAGTGAGTGTTCAGATGTCACTCAGTCAGTCTGTGTCGCCTCCACAACTCCAAAACCATGAAACCGAGTGGTGCCAAACTTTGCACATGTACGAAGTGATTCCAACAGAGTGCAGGAAGCAAAATTGGGTGTTTGGCTAAATTTAAACACCACTTTTGAAGATTATTTAGGGGATGCTAATCACAAAAAATGCCTTCAAAGATGGCGGCACACCACACTGGTCACCCATCTGTGACATCACAATGTTCTTCAGTTGCTATTTTGCTCAGCCTGCTCAAAAAAATTTCAACTCAAGGAACTGTTTCTTCATGAAAAAAATGCTCAAAATGTTTTTTTAATTTCTCTCTCTTTCGTCACTCATATCATCGAGGAAGGGGTGGGCGGATGGACTCAGCGTTGCCTGGCAAAGCCAGGTACCTTTGCGAGGAACAAATGAAATTATTGAAGACCGAAGTTCGATGCACGTTTCTCTCCTGCCATGGAAATCATCTGATGTTGCAGCACATTGCCAACCAGATGTGGGCCGAGAAGGGTGCCAGGACGAGAGAGCCTGCTCCTACAAACCATATATTACAGGTTGATAAAACAAAACATATCCATGAGCACAGGTGAGATGAACCAGGTCAGGAAACATCCTTCCATGTCGAGGTTCATTCAGTGTGCTGAACTGGAAGTGACGAAAATTAATGCAAAAACTTTAATTGATGCTGAAAATAAAGAAGAGGTTTTGTGAGTGTTTTTAACACAATGTATAGCAGAGTGGCGCAGCTGAAGCGTGCTGAGCCCATAACCCAGAGGTCGATGGATCGAAAACATCCTCTGCTAATTTTGTGTTTTATAAAACTGGAAATTCAATCAAAAAAAGTTTTAATTTCACTTCTTGTTGCTTCTGCAAGAAAACTCCCCAACAGATCATTGTTTCACTTTCCCCTTTTTATTTTTCACTTCCACTCAGGCAAATGCCATACCAATTATTCATTTCATCTTTCTATAATCTATATCTCTATTAATATTTCGGCACGCCCCTTTTTTTGTTCCACCATCAGATTTTTGTTCCTGAATGAAATGAAATAAGCTTTGACATATATAGTAATGATATTATTGTCTTCCTTAAGAGGCCCCTCAAAATTCGTTTGGATGATTATGGTAGTTAAACAGTTCATGTTCTCCATTTGCAAAATGGGAAGAATTATTGCACAAAAAAGAAATAAAAATGTTTCCCATTTTTTTGAGGACCACGAAGATGAGTTCGTAAAACCTTTTGTAGAGTATGTTATTATTAATCACTATACGCCATAGTAAATTGCTCATGTTATTGAGCTGTCAATAAGCTATCAATCATAGACATATGATAAACTCAATTGGGTATTCATATCTTTATTTCAATGCGTAATATCAAGCGGTACCTTCATGATGACCTAATAAAACCGGTCTCGATGTCCGTCCGTCCGTATATCTGTTCACAATCAAACCGATCGTGATGCATTTTAAGGCTTTCCAAGAGCTTTGGAGAGATTACCTGCACTCCCGCACGGTGCTGTTTTTATTATTCCGACTGCACTTCATTAGAACATAGATCGTGGATGGATGCGCAGATCCCAGGAGAAAAACTATAGCTGAACAGAACAATTCATATTGTCGATGGATAAAAATGATATTTAATTGATATTATAATAAATTGTTATTTAAAATATCTTCAAATTTTGTGAGTTTTTAGTTTGTTGTGAAATATTAGGTCCTCGGGTCTCCGCATAGTGGCGTACAGGCTTAAGTCGTACTTCTGTTTACGACCGTAGAAAATCACAGAACCATCCGATCGACATGCTGTTAACAGTTTCAGAATCAGCTAAATTCTACAACATATGCATATGTAGACGAAACTGATCCGGCCAGCTAAAATCTACAAGATATGAATATGTACACGAAACTGATCCGGCCTTTTGGATCACTTTAAAGTAGGATGCCCTGTAATTTTAATGCGCTCTATGGATCCTCCGGAACTCACGAATGGTGCACGTTGTGTAGTCACTAAACTACGTGGTAATGTCATCAAAGTGGAGCTACTGCGGGACAGTCGAAGGGGAAATCCTGAATGATAATCAATGGATAAAAATGATATAATATATTGTTTTAAAATACATTCATGCTATCTGTCTTTTAGCATATGTTGCCAGTGACGCCCGTCCAAGAGGGGCACCTTTACTTGTCGATCTATAATTCCAGCAGTGTGTCTGTGTGTCTGTGTGTCTGTGTATCTGTGTGTCTGACTGTGTGTGTGTGTGTGTGTATGTGACCGCTGTTTCTCAACAACCTTGTCGGATCTTATTGAAACTTGCCAGGTATATTGCTGGGGCCCTGAGGATGTGCCTTTTCAAGGTTTGATATTAATCGGACAATTGCTTCCCAAGTTATGGCCATTTATTTCACAAACCAATGACAAAACACGTTGTTGCTTGGGCGTGGCCGATGGGGAAGGGAAGCTCAGCCGCGTTCGCCATTTCGGGTTACAACGTACGGACTTCCGGATCCATTACGGGTGACAACGTACGGACTTCCAGATAGTGATGACTTTGTGTATTCTAATAATTTCTCGATTTCTTATGCGCATTTATAGATAAACACAATGCCCCAAGTTATGATCGTTTTCATATTAGACGGTGCATAAATTTCGGTAACATCAGAGTTAGCTGGTATGCTCAGAACCAGGAAGTAAATTTTTTTTCTCTCTCTTCTCTTCTCTTTTTGTTTTTCCTTGCCACGACATTGCGAAAAGGAAAAAATACGTTGGTGCTAATTAAATAATTGGGTATTAAAACTAAATTGCGAATAATCGTAACTGTGAATCATAATCGAACTTCCGGGCCACGCACGTCCGGGCACTCGAGAGTGAAGAAATTGCCTGTGTGGTTGGTGTTTGTTGCTCGCGGTTTGAATATTTATTTATTTATTTAGTATGATTTTTTTTTTTTCAGGGCACGAACTGGTATTACAGGTTGACAAAAGAAAACATATCCATGAGCACAGGTGAGATGAACCAGGTCAGAAAACATCCTTCCATGTCGAGGTTCATTCTGTGTGTTGAATTGGAAGTGACGAAAATTAATGCAAAAACTTTAATTGATGCTGAAAACGAAGAAGAGGTTTTGTGAGTGCTTGGAACACAATGTGCAGCAGAGTGGCGCAGCGGAAGCGTGCTGGGCCCATAACCCAGAGGTCGATGGATCAAAACCATCCTCTGCTAATTATTTATTTTATAAAACTGGAAATTCATTTTGAAAAAAAGTTTTCATTTCACTTTGTGTCACTTCAACGATGAGACTCCCCAACAGATAATTATTTCACTTTCCCCTCTTTATTTTTACCTTCTACTCAGATAAACACCATACCAATCATTCATTTCATGTTAAAAAACTCGAATAGCCCTCGTTCCAGTGCACACCACCTCCAGGTTGAACTGTTTCCGTTTTGAATCCCACTGACTGGTCGGATCTGAACTCAGACCTTCACCAACATCGAATCCGCTTGTTCTTATCAGCTTCCCAAATCATCCACCAAGTTTTATCATAATCCCATTCCGAACACAACTTTTTGAAATATCACACCACATACAGGTTGTCACACAAGTCGATAACCTCCTTTTACCAAATTGTATATCGCGGAATATTTGAGGAAAACGAATGTTTCTGGAGTCAAAATTTCACTTTATGATCACAAAAGAGATGGTCCTGCGAATCCAGTGTGTTTGGCCCTGTAAAAATAATCTACAATGATCAGTCAGTGAGTGTTCATATGTCACTCAGTCAGTCTGTGTCGCCTCCACAACTCCAAAACCATGAAACCGAGTGGTGCCAAACTTTGCACATGTACGAAGTGATTCCAACAGAGTGCAGGAAGCAAAATTGGGTGTTTGGCTAAATTTAAACACCACTTTTGAAGATTATTTAGGGGATGCTAATCACAAAAAATGCCTTCAAAGATGGCGGCACACCACACTGGTCACCCATCTGTGACATCACAATGTTCTTCAGTTGCTATTTTGCACAGCCTGCTCAAAAAAATTTCAACTGAAGGAACTGTTTCTTCATGAAAAAAAACGCTCAAAATGTTTTTTTTAATTTCTCTCTCTTTCGTCACTCATATCATCGAGGAAGGGGTGGGCGGATGGACTCAGCATTGCCTGGCAAAGCCAGGTACCTTTGCGAGGAACAAATGAAATTATTGAAGACCGAAGTTCGATGCACGTTTCTCTCCTGCCATGGAAATCATCTGATGTTGCAGCACATTGCCAACCAGATGTGGGCCGAGAAGGGTGCCAGGACGAGAGGGCCTGCTCCTACAAACCATATATTACAGGTTGATAAAACAAAACATATCCATGAGCACAGGTGAGATGAACCAGGTCAGGAAACATCCTTCCATGTCGAGGTTCATTCAGTGTGCTGAACTGGAAGTGACGAAAATTAATGCAAAAACTTTAATTGATGCTGAAAATAAAGAAGAGGTTTTGTGAGTGTTTTTAACACAATGTATAGCAGAGTGGCGCAGCTGAAGCGTGCTGAGCCCATAACCCAGAGGTCGATGGATCGAAAACATCCTCTGCTAATTTTGTGTTTTATAAAACTGGAAATTCAATCAAAAAAAGTTTTAATTTCACTTCTTGTTGCTTCTGCAAGAAAACTCCCCAATAGATCATTGTTTCACTTTCCCCTTTTTATTTTTCACTTCCACTCAGGTAAACGCCATACCAATTATTCATTTCATCTTTCTATAATCTATATCTCTATTAATATTTCGGCACGCCCCTTTTTTTGTTCCACCATCAGATTTTTGTTCCTGAATGAAATTAAATAAGCTTTGACATATATAGTAATGATATTATTGTCTTCCTTAAGAGGCCCCTCAAAATTCGTTTTGATGATTATGGTAGTTAAACAGTTCATGTTCTCCATTTGCAAAATGGGAGGAATTATTGCACAAAAAAGAAATAAAAATGTTTCCCATTTTTTAGAGGACCACGAAGATGAGTTCGTAAAACCTTTTGTAGAGTATGTTATTATTAATCACTATACGCCATAGTAAATTGCTCATGTTATTGAGCTGTCAATAAGCTATCAATCATAGACATATAATAAACTCACTTGAGTATTCATATCTTTATTTCAATGCATAATATCAAGCGGTACCCTCATGATGACCTCATAAAACCGGTCTCGATGTCCGTCCGTCCGTATATCTGTTCACAATCAAACCGATCGTGATGCATTTTAAGGCTTTCCAAGAGCTTTGGAGAGATTACCTGCACTCCCGCACGGTGCTGTTTTTATTATTCCTACTGCACTTCATTAGAACATAGATCGTGGATGGATGCGCAGATCCCAGGAGAAAAACTATAGCTGAACAGAACAATTCATATTGTCGATGGATAAAAATGATATTTAATTGATATTATAATAAATTGTTATTTAAAATATCTTCAAATTTTGTGAGTTTTTAGTTTGTTGTGAAATATTAGGTCCTCGGGTCTCCGCATAGTGGCGTACAGGCTTAAGTCGTACTTCTGTTTACTACCGTAGAAAATCACAGAACCATCCGATCGACATGCTGTTAACAGTTTCAGAATCAGCTAAATTCTACAACATATGAATATGTAGACGAAACTGATCCGGCCAGCGAAAATCTACAAGATATGAATATGTACACGAAACTGATCCGGCCTTTTGTTTCACTTTAAAGTAGGATACCCTGTAATTTTAATGCGCTCTATTGATCCTCCGGAACTCACGAATGGTACACGAATGGTATGTGGTAATGTCATCAAAGTGGAGCTACTGCGGGACAGTGGAAGGGGAAATCCTGAATGATAATCAATGGATAAAAATGATATAATATATTGTTTTAAAATACATTCATGCTATCTGTCTTTTCCCATATGTTGCCAGTGACGCCCGTCCAAGAGGGGCACCTTTACTTGTCTATCTATAATTCCAGCAGTGTGTCTGTGTGTCTGTGTATCTGTGTGTCTGACTGTCTGTGTGTCTGTGTGTGTGTGTGTGTGTGTGTATGTGACCGCTGTTTCTCAACAACCTCTGGTCGGATCTTATTGAAACTTGCCAGATATATTGCTGGGGCCCTGAGGATGTGCCTTTTCAAGGTTTGATATTAATTGGACAATTGCTTCCCAAGTTATGGCCATTTAATTACCAAACCAATGACAAAACACGTTGTTGCTTGGGCGTGGCCGATGGGGAAGGGAAGCTCAGCCGCGTTCGCCATTTCGGGTTACAACGTACGGACTTCCGGATCCATTACGGGTGACAACGTACGGACTTCCAGATAGTGATGACTTTGTGTATTCTAATAATTTCTCGATTTCTTATGCGCATTTATAGATAAACACAATGCCCCAAGTTATGATCGTTTTCATATTAGACGGTGCATAAATTTCGGTAACATCAGAGTTCGCTGGTATGCTCAGAACCAGGAAGTAAATTTTTTTTCTCTCTCTTCTCTTCTCTTTTTGTTTTTCCTTGCCACGACATTGCGAAAAGGAAAAAATACGTTGGCGCTAATTAAATAATTGGGTATTAAAACTAAATTGCGAATAATCGTAACTGCGAATCATAATCGAACTTCCGGGCCACGCACGTCCGGGCACTCGAGAGTGAAGAAATTGCCTGTGTGGTTGGTGTTTGTTGCTCGCGGTTTGAATATTTATTTATTTATTTATTATGATTTTTTTTTTTTCAGGGCACGAACTGGTATTACAGGTTGACAAAAGAAAACATATCCATGAGCACAGGTGAGATGAACCAGGTCAGAAAACATCCTTCCATGTCGAGGTTCATTCTGTGTGTTGAATTGGAAGTGACGAAAATTAATGCAAAAACTTTAATTGATGCTGAAAACGAAGAAGAGGTTTTGTGAGTGCTTGGAACACAATGTGCAGCAGAGTGGCGCAGCGGAAGCGTGCTGGGCCCATAACCCTGAGGTCGATGGATCGAAACCATCCTCTGCTAATTATTTATTTTATAAAACTGGAAATTCATTTTTAAAAAAAGTTTTCATTTCACTTTGTGTCACTTCAACGATGAGACTCCCCAACAGATAATTATTTCACTTTCCCCTCTTTATTTTTACCTTCTACTCAGATAAACACCATACCAATCATTCATTTCATGTTAAAAAACTCGAATAGCCCTCGTTCCAGTGCACACCACCTCCAGGTTGAACAGTTTCCGTTTTGAATCCCACTGACTGGTCGGATCTGAACTCGGACCTTCACCAACATCGAATCCGCTTGTTCTTATCAGCTTCCCAAATCATCCACCAAGTTTTATCATAATCCCATTCCGAACACAACTTTTTGAAATATCACACCACATACAGGTTGTCACACAAGTCGATAACCTCCTTTTACCAAATTGTATATCGCGGAATATTTGAGGAAAACGAATGTTTCTGGAGTCAAAATTTCACTTTATGATCACAAAAGAGATGGTCCTGCGAATCCAGTGTGTTTGGCCCTGTAAAAATAATCTACAATGATCAGTCAGTGAGTGTTCATGTCAGTTAGTCAGTCTGTGTCGCCTCCACACCTCCAAAACCATGAAACCGAGTGGTGCCAAACTTTGCACATGTACGAAGTGATTCCAACAGAGTGCAGGAAGCAAAATTGGGTGTTTGGCTAAATTTAAACACCACTTTTGAAGATTATTTAGGGGATGCTAATCACAAAAAATGCCTTCGAAGATGGCGGCACACCACACTGGTCACCCATCTGTGACATCACAATGTTCTTCAGTTGCTTTTTGCTCAGCCTGCTCAAAAAAATTTCAACTCAAGGAACTGTTTCTTCATGAAAAAAACGCTCAAAATGTTTTTTTTTTAATTTCTCTCTCTTTCTTCACTCATATCATCGAGGAAGGGGTGGGCGGATGGACTCAGCGTTGCCTGGCAAAGCCAGGTACCTTTGCGAGGAACAAATGAAATTATTGAAGACCGAAGTTCGATGCACGTTTCTCTCCTGCCATGGAAATCATCTGATGTTGCAGCACATTGCCAACCAGATGTGGGCCGAGAAGGGTGCCAGGACGAGAGGGCCTGCTCCGACAAACCATATGTTACAGGTTGATAAAACAAAACATATCCACGAGCACAGGTGAGATGAACCATGTCAGGAAACATCCTTCCATGTCGAGGTTCATTCAGTGTGCTGAACTGGAAGTGACGAAAATTAATGCAAAAACTTTAATTGATGCTGAAAATAAAGAAGAGGTTTTGTGAGTGTTTTTAACACAATGTAAAGCAGAGTGGCGCAGCTGAAGCGTGCTGAGCCCATAACCCAGAGGTCGATGGATCAAAAACATCCTCTGCTAATTTTGTATTTTATAAAACTGGAAATTCAATCAAAAAAAGTTTTAATTTCACTTCTTGTTGCTTCTGCAAGAAAACTCCCCAACAGATCATTGTTTCACTTTCCCCTTTTTATTTTTCACTTCCACTCAGGCAAATGCCATACCAATTATTCATTTCATCTTTCTATAATCTATATCTCTATTAATATTTCGGCACGCCCCTTTTTTTGTTCCACCATCAGATTTTTGTTCCTGAATGAAATGAAATAAGCTTTGACATATATAGTAATGATATTATTGTCTTCCTTAAGAGGCCCCTCAAAATTTGTTTGGATGATTATGGTAGTTAAACAGTTCATGTTCTCCATTTGCAAAATGGGAAGAATTATTGCACAAAAAAGAAATAAAAATGTTTCCCATTTTTTTGAGGACCACGAAGATGAGTTCGTAAAACCTTTTGTGGCGTATTTTATTATTAATCACGATACGCCATAGTAAATTGCTCATGTTATTGAGCTGTCAATAAGCAATCAATCATAGACATATAATATACTCACTTGGGTATTCATATCTTTATTTCAATGCGTAATATCAAGCGGTACCCTCATGATGACCTAATAAAACCGGTCTCGATGTCCGTCCGTCCGTATATCTGTTCACAATCAAACCGATCGTGATGCATTTTAAGGCTTTCCAAGAGCTTTGGAGAGATTACCTGCACTCCCGCACGGTGCTGTTTTTATTATTCCTACTGCACTTCATTAGAACATAGATCGTGGATGGATGCGCAGATCCCAGGAGAAAAACTATAGCTGAACAGAACAATTCATATTGTCGATGGATAAAAATGATATTTAATTGATATTATAATAAATTGTTATTTAAAATATCTTCAAATTTTGTGAGTTTTTAGTTTGTTGTGAAATATTAGGTCCTCGGGTCTCCGCATAGTGGCGTACAGGCTTAAGTCGTACTTCTGTTTACGACCGTAGAAAATCACAGAACCATCCGATCGACATGCTGTTAACAGTTTCAGAATCAGCTAAATTCTACAACATATGCATATGTAGACGAAACTGATCCGGCCAGCTAAAATCTACAAGATATGAATATGTACACGAAACTGATCCGGCCTTTTGGATCACTTTAAAGTAGGATGCCCTGTAATTTTAATGCGCTCTATGGATCCTCCGGAACTCACGAATGGTGCATGTTGTGTAGTCACTAAACTACGTGGTAATGTCATCAAAGTGGAGCTACTGCGGGACAGTCGAAGGGGAAATCCTGAATGATAATCAATGGATAAAAATGATATAATATATTGTTTTAAAATACATTCATGCTATCTGTCTTTTAGCATATGTTGCCAGTGACGCCCGTCCAAGAGGGGCACCTTTACTTGTCGATCTATAATTCCAGCAGTGTGTCTGTGTGTCTGTGTGTCTGTGTATCTGTGTGTCTGACTGTGTGTGTGTGTGTGTGTGTGTGTGTGTGTGTGTGTGTGTGTGTGTGTGTGTGTGTGTGTGTGTGTGTGTGTATGTGACCGCTGTTTCTCAACAACCTTGTCGGATCTTATTGAAACTTGCCAGATATATTGCTGGGGCCCTGAGGATGTGCCTTTTCAAGGTTTGATATTAATCGGACAATTGCTTCCCAAGTTATGGCCATTTATTTCCCAAACCAATGACAAAACACGTTGTTGCTTGGGCGTGGCCGATGGGGAAGGGAAGCTCAGCCGCGTTCGCCATTTCGGGTTACAACGTACGGACTTCCGGATCCATTACGGGTGACAACGTACGGACTTCCGGATCGTGATGACTTTGTGTATTCTAATAATTTCTCGATTTCTTATGCGCATTTATAGATAAACACAATGCCCCAAGTTATGATCGTTTTCATATTAGACGGTGCATAAATTTCGGTAACATCAGAGTTAGCTGGTATGCTCAGAACCAGGAAGTAAATTTTTTTTCTCTCTCTTCTCTTCTCTTTTTGTTTTTCCTTGCCACGACATTGCGAAAAGGAAAAAATACGTTGGCGCTAATTAAATAATTGGGTATTAAAACTAAATTGCGAATAATCGTAACTGCGAATCATAATCGAACTTCCGGGCCACGCACGTCTGGGCACTCGAGAGTGAAGAAATTGCCTGTGTGGTTGGTGTTTGTTGCTCGCGGTTTGAATATTTATTTATTTATTTATTATGATTATTTTTTTTCAGGGCACGTACTGGTATTACAGGTTGACAAAAGAAAACATATCCATGAGCACAGGTGAGATGAACCAGGTCAGAAAACATCCTTCCATGTCGAGGTTCATTCTGTGTGTTGAATTGGAAGTGACGAAAATTAATGCAAAAACTTTAATTGATGCTGAAAACGAAGAAGAGGTTTTGTGAGTGCTTTGAACACAATGTGCAGCAGAGTGGCGCAGCGGAAGCGTGCTGGGCCCATAACCCAGAGGTCGATGGATCGAAACCATCCTCTGCTAATAATTTATTTTATGAAACTGGAAATTCATTTTGAAAAAAGTTTTCATTTCACTTTGTGTCACTTCAACGATGAGACTCCCCAACAGATAATTATTTCACTTTCCCCTCTTTATTTTTACCTTCTACTCAGATAAACACCATACCAATCATTCATTTCATGTTAAAAAACTCGAATAGCCCTCGTTCCAGTGCACACCACCTCCAGGTTGAACAGTTTCCGTTTTGAATCCCACTGACTGGTCGGATCTGAACTCAGACCTTCACCAACATCGAATCCGCTTGTTCTTATCAGCTTCCCAAATCATCCACCAAGTTTTATCATAATCCCATTCCGAACACAACTTTTTGAAATATCACACCACATACAGGTTGTCACACAAGTCGATAACCTCCTTTTACCAAATTGTATATCGCGGAATATTTGAGGAAAACAAATGTTTCTGGAGTCAAAATTTCACTTTATGATCACAAAAGAGATGGTCCTGCGAATCCAGTGTGTTTGGCCCTGTAAAAATAATCTACAATGATCAGTCAGTGAGTGTTCATATGTCAGTTAGTCAGTCTGTGTCGCCTCCACAACTCCAAAACCATGAAACCGAGTGGTGCCAAACTTTGCACATGTACGAAGTGATTCCAACAGAGTGCAGGAAGCAAAATTGGGTGTTTGGCTAAATTTAAACACCACTTTTGAAGATTTTTTAGGGGATGCGAATCACAAAAAATGCCTTCAAAGATGGCGGCACACCACACTGGTCACCCATCTGTGACATCACAATGTTCTTCAGTTGCTTTTTGCTCAGCCTGCTCAAAAAAATTTCAACTCAAGGAACTGTTTCTTCATGAAAAAAACGCTCAAAATGTTTTTTTTTTATTTCTCTCTCTTTCGTCACTCATATCATCGAGGAAGGGGTGGGCGGATGGACTCAGCGTTGCCTGGCAAAGCCAGGTACCTTTGCGAGGAACAAATGAAATTATTGAAGACCGAAGTTCGATGCACGTTTCTCTCCTGCCATGGAAATCATCTGATGTTGCAGCACATTGCCAACCAGATGTGGGCCGAGAGGGGTGCCAGGACGAGAGAGCCTGCTCCTACAAACCACATATTACAGGTTGATAAAACAAAACATATCCATGAGCACAGGTGAGATGAACCAGGTCAGGAAACATCCTTCCATGTCGAGGTTCATTCAGTGTGCTGAACTGGAAGTGATGAAAATTAATGCAAAAACTTTAATTGATGCTGAAAATAAAGAAGAGGTTTTGTGAGTGTTGTTAACACAATGTAAAGCAGAGTGGCGCAGCTGAAGCGTGCTGAGCCCATAACCCAGAGGTCGATGGATCGAAAACATCCTCTGCTAATTTTGTATTTTATAAAACTGGAAATTCAATCAAAAAAAGTTTTAATTTCACTTCTTGTTGCTTCAGCAAGAAAACTCCCCAACAGATCATTGTTTCACTTTCCCCTTTTTATTTTTCACTTCCACTCAGGTAAACGCCATACCAATTATTCATTTCATCTTTCTATAATCAATATCTCTATTAATATTTCGGCACGCCCCTTTTTTTGTTCCACCATCAGATTTTTGTTCCTGAATGAAATGAAATAAGCTTTGACATATATAGTAATGATATTATTGTCTTCCTTAAGAGGCCCCTCAAAATTTGTTTGGATGATTATGGTAGTTAAACAGTTCATGTTCTCCATTTGCAAAATGGGAGGAATTATTGCACAAAAAAGAAATAAAAATGTTTCCCATTTTTGAGAGGACCACGAAGATGAGTTCGTAAAACCTTTTGTAGAGTATGTTATTATTAATCACTATACGCCATAGTAAATTGCTCATGTTATTGAGCTGTCAATAAGCTATCAATCATAGACATATAATAAACTCACTTGAGTATTCATATCTTTATTTCAATGCGTAATATCAAGCGGTACCTTCATGATGACCTAATAAAACCGGTCTAGATGTCCGTCCGTCCGTATATCTGTTCACAATCAAACCGATCGTGATGCATTTTAAGGCTTTCCAAGAGCTTTGGAGAGATTACCTGCACTCCCGCACGGTGCTGTTTTTATTATTCCTACTGCACTTCATTAGAACATAGATCGTGGATGGATGCGCAGATCCCAGGAGAAAAACAATAGCTGAACAGAACAATTCATATTGTCGATGGATAAAAATGATATTTAATTGATATTATAATAAATTGTTATTTAAAATATCTTCAAATTTTGTGAGTTTTTAGTTTGTTGTGAAATATTAGGTCCTCGGGTCTCCGCATAGTGGCGTACAGGCTTAAGTCGTACTTCTGTTTACTACCGTAGAAAATCACAGAACCATCCGATCGACATGCTGTTAACAGTTTCAGAATCAGCTAAATTCTACAACATATGAATATGTACACGAAACTGATCCGGCCTTTTGGATCACTTTAAAGTAGGATGCCCTGTAATTTTAATGCGCTCTATGGATCCTCCGGAACTCAAGAATGGTACACGTTGTGTAGTCACTAAACTACGTGGTAATGTCATCAAAGTGGAGCTACTGCGGGACAGTCGAAGGGGAAATCCTGAATGATAATCAATGGATAAAAATGATATAATATATTGTTTTAAAATACATTCATGCTATCTGTCTTTTAGCATATGTTGCCAGTGACGCCCGTCCAAGAGGGGCACCTTTACTTGTCTATCTATAATTCCAGCAGTGTGTCTGTGTGTCTGTGTGTCTGTGTATCTGTGTGTCTGACTGTGTGTGTGTGTGTGTGTGTGTATGTGACCGCTGTTTCTCAACAACCTTGTCGGATCTTATTGAAACTTGCCAGGTATATTGCTGGGGCCCTGAGGATGTGCCTTTTCAAGGTTTGATATTAATCGGACAATTGCTTCCCAAGTTATGGCCATTTATTTCCCAAACCAATGACAAAACACGTTGTTGCTTGGGCGTGGCCGATGGGGAAGGGAAGCTCAGCCGCGTTCGCCATTTCGGGTTACAACGTACGGACTTCCGGATCCATTACGGGTGACAACGTACAGACTTCCGGATAGTGATGACTTTGTGTATTCTAATAATTTCTCGATTTCTTATGCGCATTTATAGATAAACACAATGCCCCAAGTTATGATCGTTTTCATATTAGACGGTGCATAAATTTCGGTAACATCAGAGTTAGCTGGTATGCTCAGAACCAGGAAGTAAATTTTTTTTCTCTCTCTTCTCTTCTCTTTTTGTTTTTCCTTGCCACGACATTGCGAAAAGGAAAAAATACGTTGGCGCTAATTAAATAATTGGGTATTAAAACTAAATTGCGAATAATCGTAACTGCGAATCATAATCGAACTTCCGGGCCACGCACGTCCGGGCACTCGAGAGTGAAGAAATTGCCTGTGTGGTTGGTGTTTGTTGTTCGCGGTTTGAATATTTATTTATTTATTTATTATGATTATTTTTTTTTCAGGGCACATACTGGTATTACAGGTTGACAAAAGAAAACATATCCATGAGCACAGGTGAGATGAACCAGGTCAGAAAACATCCTTCCATGTCGAGGTTCATTCTGTGTGTTGAATTGGAAGTGACGAAAATTAATGCAAAAACTTTAATTGATGCTGAAAACGAAGAAGAGGTTTTGTGAGTGCTTTGAACACAATGTGCAGCAGAGTGGCGCAGCGGAAGCGTGCTGGGCCCATAACCCAGAGGTCGATTGATCAAAACCATCTTCTGCTAATTATTTATTTTATAAAACTGGAAATTCATTTTGAAAAAAGTTTTCATTTCACTTTGTGTCACTTCAACGATGAGACTCCCCAACAGATAATTATTTCACTTTCCCCTCTTTATTTTTACCTTCTACTCAGATAAACACCATACCAATCATTCATTTCATGTTAAAAAACTCGAATAGCCCTCGTTCCAGTGCACACCACCTCCAGGTTGAACAGTTTCCGTTTTGAATCCCACTGACTGGTCGGATCTGAACTCAGACCTTCACCAACATCGAATCCGCTTGTTCTTATCAGCTTCCCAAATCATCCACCAAGTTTTATCATAATCCCATTCCGAACACAACTTTTTGAAATATCACACCACATACAGGTTGTCACACAAGTCGATAACCTTCTTTTACCAAATTGTATATCGTGGAATATTTGAGGAAAACGAATGTTTCTGGAGTCAAAATTTCACTTTATGATCACAAAAGAGATGGTCCTGCGAATCCAGTGTGTTTGGCCCTGTAAAAATAATCTCCAATGATCAGTCAGTGAGTGTTCATATGTCACTCAGTCAGTCTGTGTCGCCTCCACAACTCCAAAACCATGAAACCGAGTGGTGCCAAACTTTGCACATGTACGAAGTGATTCCAACAGAGTGCAGGAAGCAAAATTGGGTGTTTGGCTAAATTTAAACACCACTTTTGAAGATTATTTAGGGGATGCTAATCACAAAAAATGCCTTCAAAGATGGCGGCACACCACACTGGTCACCCATCTGTGACATCACAATGTTCTTCAGTTGCTATTTTGCTCAGCCTGCTCAAAAAAATTTCAACTCAAGGAACTGTTTCTTCATGAAAAAAAACGCTCAAAATGTTTTTTTTTAATGTCTCTCTCTTTCGTCACTCATATCATCGAGGAAGGGGTGGGCGGATGGACTCAGCGTTGCCTGGCAAAGCCAGGTACCTTTGCGAGGAACAAATGAAATTATTGAAGACCGAAGTTCGATGCACTTTTCTCTCCTGCCATGGAAATCATCTGATGTTGCAGCACATTGCCAACCAGATGTGGGCCGAGAAGGGTGCCAGGACGAGAGAGCCTGCTCCTACAAACCATATATTACAGGTTGATAAAACAAAACATATCCATGAGCACAGGTGAGATGAACCATGTCAGGAAACATCCTTCCATGTCGAGGTTCATTCAGTGTGCTGAACTGGAAGTGACGAAAATTAATGCAAAAACTTTAATTGATGCTGAAAATAAAGAAGAGGTTTTGTGAGTGTTTTTAACACAATGTATAGCAGAGTGGCGCAGCTGAAGCGTGCTGAGCCCATAACCCAGAGGTCGATGGATCGAAAACATCCTCTGCTAATTTTGTGTTTTATAAAACTGGAAATTCAATCAAAAAAAGTTTTAATTTCACTTCTTGTTGCTTCTGCAAGAAAACTCCCCAATAGATCATTGTTTCACTTTCCCCTTTTTATTTTTCACTTCCACTCAGGTAAACGCCATACCAATTATTCATTTCATCTTTCTATAATCTATATCTCTATTAATATTTCGGCACGCCCCTTTTTTTGTTCCACCATCAGATTTTTGTTCCTGAATGAAATGAAATAAGCTTTGACATATCTCGTAATGTTTTTATTGTCTTCCTTAAGAGGCCCCTCAAAATTCGTTTGGATGATTATGGTAGTTAAACAGTTCATGTTCTCCATTTGCAAAATGGGAGGAATTATTGCACAACAAAGAAATGAAAATGTTTCCCATTTTTGAGAGGACCACGAAGATGAGTTCGTAAAACCTTTTGTAGAGTATGTTATTATTAATCACTATACGCCATAGTAAATTGCTCATGTTATTGAGCTGTCAATAAGCTATCAATCATAGACATATAATAAACTCACTTGAGTATTCATATCTTTATTTCAATGCGTAATATCAAGCGGTACCTTCATGATGACCTAATAAAACCGGTCTCGATGTCCGTCCGTCCGTATATCTGTTCACAATCAAACCGATCGTGATGCATTTTAAGGCTTTCCAAGAGCTTTGGAGAGATTACCTGCACTCCCGCACGGTGCTGTTTTTATTATTCCTACTGCACTTCATTAGAACATAGATCGTGGATGGATGCGCAGATCCCAGGAGAAAAACTATAGCTGAACAGAACAATTCATATTGTTGATGGATAAAAATGATATTTAATTGATATTATAATAAATTGTTATTTAAAATATCTTCAAATTTTGTGAGTTTTTAGTTTGTTGTGAAATATTAGGTCCTCGGGTCTCCGCATAGTGGCGTACAGGCTTAAGTCGTACTTCTGTTTACTACCGTAGAAAATCACAGAACCATCCGATCGACATGCTGTTAACAGTTTCAGAATCAGCTAAATTCTACAACATATGAATATGTAGACGAAACTGATCCGGCCAGCTAAAATCTACAAGATATGAATATGTACACGAAACTGATCCGGCCTTTTGGATCACTTTAAAGTAGGATACCCTGTAATTTTAATGCGCTCTATGGATCCTCCGGAACTCACGAATGGTACACGAATGGTACGTGGTAATGTCATCAAAGTGGAGCTACTGTGGGACAGTCGAAGGGGAAATCCTGCATGATAATCAATGGATAAAAATGATATAATATATTGTTTTAAAATACATTCATGCTATCTGTCTTTTACCATATGTTGCCAGTGACGCCCGTCCAAGAGGGGCACCTTTACTTGTCTATCTATAATTCCAGCAGTGTGTCTGTGTGTCTGTGTGTCTGTGTATCTGTGGGTCTGACTGTCTGTGTGTCTGTGTGTGTGTGTGTGTGTGTCTGTGACCGCTGTTTCTCAACAACCTCTGGTCGGATCTTATTGAAACTTGCCAGATATATTGCTGGGGCCCTGAGGATGACCTTTTCAAGGTTTGATATTAATCGAACAATTGCTTCCCAAGTTATGGCCATTTATTTCCCAAACCAATGACAAAACACGTTGTTGCTTGGGCGTGGCCGATGGGGAAGGGAAGCTCAGCCGCGTTCGCATTTCGGGTTACAACGTACGCACTTCCGGATCCATTACGGGTGACAACGTACGGACTTCCGGATAGTGATGACTTTGTGTATTCTAATAATTTCTCGATTTCTTATGCGCATTTATAGATAAACACAATGCCCCAAGTTCTGATCGTTTTCATTTTAGACGGTGCATAAATTTCGGTAACATCAGAGTTCGCTGGTATGCTCAGAACCAGGAAGTAAATTTTTTTTCTCTCTCTTCTCTTCTCTTTTTGTTTTTCCTTGCCACGACATTGCGAAAAGGAAAAAATACGTTGGCGCTAATTGAATAATTGGGTATTAAAACTAAATTGCGAATAATCGTAACTGCGAATCATAATCGAACTTCCGGGCCACGCACGTCCGGGCACTCGAGAGTGAAGAAATTGCCTGTGTGGTTGGTGTTTGTTGCTCGCGGTTTGAATATTTATTTATTTATTTATTATTTTTTTTTTTCAGGGCACGTACTGGTATTACAGGTTGACAAAAGAAAACATATCCATGAGCACAGGTGAGATGAACCAGGTCAGGAAACATCCTTCCATGTCGAGGTTCATTCAGTGTGTTGAATTGTAAGTGCCGAAAATTAATGCAAAAACTTTAATTGATGCTGAAAATGAAGAAGAGGTTTTGTGAGTGCTTTGAACACAATGTGCAGCAGAGTGGCGCAGCGGAAGCGTGCTGGGCCCATAACCCAGAGGTCGATGGATCGAAACCATCCTCTGCTAATTATTTATTTTATAAAACTGGAAATTCATTTTGAAAAAAGTTTTCATTTCACTTTGTGTCACTTCAACGATGAGACTCCCCAACAGATAATTATTTCACTTTCCCCTCTTTGTTTTTACCTTCTACTCAGATAAACACCATACCAATCATTCATTTCATGTTAAAAAACTCGAATAGCCCTCGTTCCAGTGCACACCACCTCCAGGTTGAACAGTTTCCGTTTTGAATCCCACTGACAGGTCGGATCTGAACTCGGACCTTCACCAACATCGAATCCACTTGTTCTTATCACCTACCCAACTCATCCACCAAGTTTTATCATAATCCCATTCCGAACACAACTTTTTTTAATATCATACCACATGCAGGTTGTCACACAAGTCGATAACCCCCTTTTACCAAACTGTATATTGCAGAATATTTTTCAAAATTTCACTTTACGATCAGAATAGAGATGGTCCTGCGAACCCCGTGTATTTGGCCGAGTTTAAAAATAATCTATAATAATCAGTCAGTGTGTGTTCATGTGTCAGTCAGTCTCTGTGTGTGTGTCTCCTCCATAACTCCAAAACCATGAAACCGAGTGGCCCCAAACTTTGCACACGTACGAAGAGAACTCCACGGGAGTGCAGGAATGAAATTTGGGTGTTTGGGTAAATTTAAACACCTCTTTTGAAGATTATTTAGGGGATGCAAATCACAAAAAAAAGCCTTCCAAAGATGGCGGCCCACCATATTGATCACCCATCTGTCACATCACAACGTTCTTCAGTTGCTATTTTGCTTGGCCTGCTCAAAAATTCCTCAACTCAAGGAACAGGCCACAACCGTTTCTTCATGAAAAAAACGCTCAAAATGTGTTTTTTTTTCTCTTTCTTCACTCATATCATCGAATGCCTCATCCACAAACCGACAAATCTCTGTGTACATCGCTTTGGTAAGTTCGATCGTTTTCAAATTGGGAGCTTCGAGTGATTTTATGTGTTGTTCCTGATGTGATTTTTCATGATGTCCTCTCACGGACCAAGTAAAGTATATACTCGAAATATGATTTCGGATTTGAGGATCGGATCTCGTGCACTAAATAAGTGTCAAAATCTAAACAATTTAACACATCAGCGATGTATATTTTTCTGCAGGTCTGTCCCATGATCAATCAGCTTGCCATTACTTGCTCAGCCAGCCGTTCCTCATCAACTGTTTCATTGCAGAAATTGCATGAGTGCTTAACCCTCGAGAGCCCACAAAATGTTCTGGGTGAACAAAAAAAATCAAACAAAATTGCATGGGTCACCGATGACCCCTGGGGCTCTAGAGGGTTAAGCCACTTTGCGCCACGCTCAAACAAGCTGCTTGATTGTTCGTTTTCAAGCCATGGCGATACAAGGCAAAAGGACCCACACTGTCCCTCTGCACTGTCCCTCTGCCCTGTCCCTCTGCAACATACAACCAAAAATGCACCTATCGATGGACAAAGATCAGACCACACTCATCTGCGTTGGGGACCCACAGTGTCGTGTGGTGCATCGGGCCTCACACACAGAAAATGTGCAATTTTTGTTTTTTTACATGACAGCTCCACAAGCTCCTTGATTGTTCTTTGCCAGCCAAAGTTTCGACGACATGAAGGTTCCTTTGTTCACTGCTGTTATGTCTGGGGGCCTCGCAGCTCTGAAAACGCCATAAAACTTCAGGAGAAGAAATAAATAGATCTCTCCTTCTCCAGATTAAGCGAAGTGACATGAAATTTGAGAAAGGTGTGCGGAGTGTCCTTCCAGTATTCACAAAGGTCTTCTTGGGACATGGTAACGTCCAAGTGTGTGACGTGGTAAGGTAAAGTGAGCAACGTGGTTAGGTGTGAGCGATGTTTGAGTGAGCAACGTGGTAACATTCGAGTGAGTGACATGTGAAAGTGAAGTGCACAACGTGGTGAGGTTCAAGTGAGCGACGTGAAAAAGTGAAATGAGCGACGTGATAAGGTGAACTGAGCAACGTGGTATGGTCCGAGTGAGCGATGAGATAAGGTCTGAGTGAGCGACGTGTTAAGGTGAAGTGTGCAACATGGTGAGGTCTGAGTGAGTGACGTGATAAGGTCCGAAAGAGTGACGTGATGAGGTCTGAGTTAGCGTCGTGGTAAGGTGAAGTGAGCGACATAGTAAGGTGAAGTGAACGACGTGGTATCACGTGTCCAGTTAAATCACCTTCGATACGTTAGTGTTAATTCACGGGCAAAAAAAGTGCAAAATAGTTTTGTAAAAGGTGTTGCCGTGTGTGACATCATTGACTTTAATCGAGTACTGCACCTTTTTCCCACTATTTTGACTCCCATTTCAGTTCCTTTGCAACACCGCCATGATTGGCACTGTGTGAGGTTTGTTGCCTCATGTGTAAAATCCTAAAAATAAAAATGTGGTGTAAAGTATTTTTCCATAATGTGTTGCTGCATATGACGTCATTGATATTAATTGAATACTACTGTTCCGCAACGTGGTGTGAAATAATTTTACGTGTGGGAATCGTGAGGGAGGGGTTGGGAGGATGTGGATGGAGGAAGGGGTGTGCTGGAAGTCTGGAGGTGGGACGAGGGAGGGGAAAGTGTGGGGTGGATGTCCGGATAAAGGAGGGAGGAGAGAGGATGGAAGGAGGGAGGGGAAGGGATGGAGGAAGGAGGCAGAGGAAGGGGTCGGAGGATGGACCCAGCATTGCCTCACAATGTCGGGTATCTTTGCCTGAAAAAACAAGAAAAAGAGCCATCAGTGATTGCAGACCCTTGCCAAGACTTGTTATGTGTGGTGTTTGTGCAGTCTTGTGTGGTGTATTTTGGATGGCGTTTGTGTACTGGTGTGTTATGTAATTAAGTAGCGATACATGAGAACTGCCACTTTATAACTAATGGCAGTGATGACCGGGCACCAGGTCGTCCTGCCATGATGCATCCTCGCTTTGATCGGGCACCTGACCCTGACCCATGAGGTTTATTATTATTCTCTTGAATTTAGAATGGGATTAAAATAAATTCAATCCAAATCAAATGGAAGACCAAATACTGCGTCATCAGAAGGAATCCAAATAAGCAAAAAGCAAAGATGAAATCTTCAGGAGGGACCTGGATATGAATTGCATTTCAGATGCTACTCCTTTACCCTCAAACCCATCCAGGCACAGCCAAGTTATCCTTATTCAAAAACAAACACAAAAACTCAAAAAGTACCCAGATCTCAAAAAATAAATAATTCTGCCTGCCAGACCATGCATACGATCAGGTTGAAATTTAAAATATACCAGATGACCTGTGAACCGTTGGGTTCCCATTGTGACAGCAGTTGATGAATAAAATCATTTCAATAAAAAAAAGAAGATAGCTCCAGTGAACTATACCGCTGAGGTTGTTTGTATTGATCAAATTCTTCCGAAGAGCACTTGACTGAATGGAGAATTGATTTTTTAATAATTTTTCTCGTTGCCCAATATGAACAAAACTTGATGCTGCACACCGCAGGAGAATGGTGAGTGAGGTGGCACTAAAAATTTTGCGCTATCCTGTACCGTTTTGGCTGTATTTCAGGAACATACATACATATATGTACACACACACATATATATATATATATATATATATATATATATATATATATATATATATATATATATATATACAAGAAGAGAGTTTTTGTGATATATATGTATATATACATATAGATATTCCCCATCACTGCTTGATCATAATTGTGAAGTTTCACTTTGACTGAAGAAGCGGTTCAAGAGAAAGAATTTTTTTTAAGATTTTCGCTCAACACAATATGGCTGCCAGACAATGTGACATCAATTATTCGTGAATACCCTGGTATCTCCAAAGCTTGGGGATCATTTGTGTGAAGTTTCCCCTCGATCTGTCCAGCCATTCTGGAGAAGAAGATTTTTAGAGGTTTAAGGGTAAATCCAACTTGGCTGCCAAACCATGTGGCCTATGACATCATATGTGTGAACCTTTTGTTCCTCTTGGTTAGGTGGTTATTCTTGTAAAGTTTCACTTCGATCTGTTGAGCCACTTCACAGGGAAAGATTTTTGGTTGTTTCATTTGTTAAACAATGTGGCTGTCGAATCATGTGACCGATGAGGTCATGAAGTTTTTTTTTCATGTGAACCATTTTAACGAGAGATGATCCTCAAAAATTTTTATACTGATCGGATGTGGCATTCTACATATGCCATTATGACATCATAACGGAGGCACCGATGACATCATGAAAAGATCACACTCATTCCCCATGAGGAGGACTTGCCATGTACCAAGTTTCAATTTTTTCCTTGGTGTAGTTTCAGATACAGAAGTCCAAAGTTTTTCCACAGCTGGTTTCCTGGTAACGGCAGGTACCTTTGCGAGTCACAAATAAAAGGATTGAAGACCGAAGTTCGATGCACGTTTCCCTTCTGCCGAGGAAATCATCTGATGTTGCAGCACATTGCCAACCAGATGTGGGCCGAGAAGGGTGTCAGGACGAGAGAGCCTGCTCGGACAAACGATATATTATAAATTAGCTGAAGTACCCGGTAATACCCAGGAAATTTGCCCTATTTTCCTCACGCTAGTTAGACTGAGGCATTAGTTGTATGGAGAAAATTCGGAAGGCTTCTTTTATTCCTCAGATTTATGGAAGGAAGGCTTTATGCTGCCGTAATCCTCAGAGAGGTCATTGTTGAAGGCGGCCTTGAGCCACTCAATGTTTCTAGCAGCAGTGGCAATTGTCCTTGATGTCCTGCCAAAACCCGGACCTAGAAAGTTGGAACGTGAGTTTTGTGCTTCTCTCGCCCGTCGGTGTGACGCTCTATTTGCAGTTAGGCGACGCTCTCTCTCTGCAGCCGACTCTGCTTGCCTGGCTCGTTCATGAGCAGATCTATCAGCAGTAAGACGACTCTCTCTCTCTCTCTCTCTCTCTCTCTCTCTCTCTCTCTCTCTCTCTCTCTCTCTCTCTCTCTCTCTCTCTCTCTCTCTCTCTCTCTCAGCCGACTCTGCTTGCCTGGCTCGTTCATGAGCAGATCTATCAGCAGTAAGACGACTCTCTCTCTCTCTCTCTCTCTCTCTCTCTCTCTCTCTCTCTCTCTCTCTCTCTCTCTCTCTCTCTCTCTCTCTCTCTCTCTCTCTCTCTCTCTCTCTCTCTCTCTCTCTCTCTCTCTCTCTCTCTCTCTCTCTCTCTCTCTCTCTCTCCAGCCGACTCTGCTTGCCTGGCTCGTTCATGAGCAGATCTATCAGCAGTAACACGACTCTCTCTCTCTCTCTCTCTCTCTCTCTCTCTCTCTCTCTCTCTCTCTCTCTCTCTCTCTCTCTCTCTCTCTCTCTCTCTCTCTCTCTCTCTCTCTCTCTCTCTCTCTCTCTCTCTCTCTCTCTCTCTCCAGCCGACTCTGCTTGCCTGGCTCGTTCATGAGCAGATCTATCAGCAGTAAGACGACTCTCTCTCTCTCTCTCTCTCTCTCTCTCTGCAGCTGACTCCGCTTGCCTGGCTCGTTAATGAGCAGATCTATCAGCAGTTAGGTGTTGCCGTGCGCGTGCAGTTCGAGAATTCAAATAACAGGAGGAGAATGTGTATGTTTAAAAAGTCAACGAATACGAACATTTTGTATTTCAAAAAGCTCTAGCGTTTTTAACCATGAAGCCTTTTGTTACGATTAATACGCCGGCGCACTATTCGAAAGCCATTTTTTTTTAATATATATATATATTTTTTTTTCATTTTTATGGAAAGCCACTGAGCGCATCCTGGAGCTGAATGTTAGGTCTATATGTGTGTAAAGTTTCATCAAGATCGGTTCACTGGTCTAGGAGCTTATTGGTTATAAACAGACAGACAGACAAACAGACAGAAGGACTGCCATTTATATAGTAGGTTGACAAAACAAAACATATCCCTGAGAACAGGTGAGATGAATCAGGTCAGGAAACATCCTTCCATGTCGAGGTTCATTCAGTGTGTTGAACTGGAAGTGATGAAAATAATTATTGCAAAACTTTAATTGATGCTGAAAATAAAGAAGAGGTTTTGTGAGTGTTTTTAACATAATGTAAAGCAGAGTGGCGCAGCTGAAGCATGCTGAGCCCATAACCCAGAGGTCGATGGATCAAAAACATCCTCTGCTAATTTTGTATTTTATAAAACTGGAAATTCAATCAAAAAAAGTTTTAATTTCACTTTTTGTCACTTCTCCGATGAGACTCCCCAACAGATAATTATTTCACTTTCCCCTCTTTATTTTTTACTTTTACGCAGAGAATCACCATTCGCCAGTCTGGACTGGTTGTTGGGCAGTCATATTGTCATTGAGGGGAACTCTTGCGCATGTGCGTGTGGTCTTCATCGTGACCAAGCGCAGTTCATGGTCTGCATTAAACCTGACTGTGTGACATCTTCCTTTCCAACAACTGACGTCGTGGTGGTGTTTCATCATCACACCTTTTTATCACAGTTTGTGGATCAAATCCGGCAGTTAAGTGTCGGAAAAAGGACCGACTTTAGGATCCCTTAGGTTTGACGGTGATTAAAATGACATCGTCCGAAGATGGCATCCTCCAGTCCGCAGTTGCGTGCCAAAGCAGTGGTGTCCCTCCAAGAATGAGACTGACGTCATTCGAATGCTGGAGACAGAATATATTGTACATGATATTGTTTGAGTCGAACTTTACCTCATTCCTTTGGATGGTATCAACTGGGCGAAGAAGTCTGCCCTTTCCCCACTTCATAACTTTGCCGATGATGGTGTTGAGACTCAGAATGGCCGGACAGCACAACAGAAGGTAACTCATCTCAAAATCATGCTTGGAAAAATTGCCAATTTCTGTCCCGTGATCTCAAGATCCACAATTGTAAAGAACTCCACCTCAGTGGCTTCAGTTTGGCAGGCCATTCGTATGCACTTTGGTTTCCACCATCGGGATTTCATTTCCTCGATTTTGACTGAGCATTTGTTCCAGCCACTCACTGCATCCATCGATGATGGCCTGTTAAGAGCAGATATCCCAATAACCCATCATGGTGAGTCAACATCAATCGATGAGGAATTGTCTCCAATGCAAGAAAACCTAATGATGTCAACATGGCTTCGCTTGTTTCAACCAGGTCTGCCCCAGCTGGTCAAACAACATTATGGGACTGTGTTGAGGTGTCGAACATTTGCATCATTCAAAGCTGAGATATCACTAACCATAGACTCATTCCTTGCTGAGATTGCTTCTGCAGCTGATGCCAAGGTTATGAGGTCAGCTGGAACTAAACCATCCAACTGAACCCTCTCCATTCCCCTGCACCGGTCATATCGATCAGGACGTTCCGGCATGTAACTTGAAGCACAAGAGTGCGCTAGGCTCCATTCAACATCAGGAGGATAGCCCCAATGATCCACTCAATTATGACCCTCATAATGTGTCCGGCGCATGTTCGTGGCCATAGAGCGCAACTGAATACCCCAGCGCCATGTTAATCTTGGACTCAGCCATGTGGCGAGGGCTGAAGGCAAATGGGGCTAATTTCCGCTACCAAACCATCACATGGGTGGGGCCAACGATGTGGTAATGGTCTGCACACCACTGAGGGTGCTGGAAAACACCCATTGCTCCGCCTGATCCACTCCCAAGTACCACCACCATCAGGGGATTATAACGGGCTGTGCATCCCACACATGAGGCACTTGGTTCTCTGGCTCAGCTCGGCTTGGTTCTCTGGCTCAGCTCGGCTTGGTTCTCTGGCTCAATGGCTCGGTTCTCCAGCTGCGCATTCTTCGGGTCACGGTGCGGTGAATGACGGGGCTTGACACAATGAGCAGAATGGAGGCCACTGAGCGGAGTGCGGAACAAGCAGGGAAGCTAGGGGCCAGACCAAGCACAGTTTAGACAAACCTAGCATTTACACGTGCAGACCTCTTTACACTTCACTTGGCACGACACCACATGGCCAAGAGTATGCGGACACCCCTTCTAATGAGTGGATTCAGCTATTTCAGCCACACCCATTACTGACAGGTGTATAAAATGAAGCACATAGCCAAGCAATCTCCATAGACAAACATTGGCAGTAGAATGGGCCGTACTGAAGAGCTCAGTGACTTTCAACGTGGCACCGTCATTGGCTGCCACCTTTCCAACAGGGCAGTTCGTCAATTTCTGCCCTGCTCGAGCTGCCCCAGTCAACTGCAAGTGCTGTTATTACCTCCGCCACCGAAGGTGAAGGAGGTTATGTTTTCACCCCTTTCTGTCTGTTTGTCTGCCTGTCTGTCTGTCTGACTGTTTGTGCACAGAATATCTCAAACTAAACAGTTGTGGACGGATTTGAAAGAAACTTGGCAGACAGTTTGGGTGTGTGACAAGGAAGAATTGGTTTGATTTTGATCCGACTACTAGAATTTTTTAATTTTTAAAGTGATTCTTCACCATTGAGAGATAGGGCCTAAAACGAAGTAGTACTGCATAGCAATATTTCATAAATGTATTGGGCCTGATATGTTCTCGTGGATCAGGCATTACATGGCGGAGGTATGCACTCTTCCAAATGCCTTTCTAGTTAAGTTGTCTCTGTCACCGAAGGAGGACGGCCGTTATGGGTTCATCCCTGTGTTGGGTCGCCGCAATAGGTGACCCTTTTGTCAGTAATTCTGTCTGTTTGTTTGGATGTTTGTTCGTTTGTCATCAGCATAATTGGAAGTAAACGTGGGCGGATTTTGACCAAACTCGGGTGGTAGGTACATCTTATGACCTAGTGCTTTGGAAATTGTGATGGTTGCTAGGGACGCTTTGGTTCCCTAGCAACAACCGAAAAACCTTCAAAATCGGTACCGTTCACGCAAAATCCATTCCGAAAGCCATTATCCCACGTAGGGTTATGAAATTTGGCACGAATGATCTACAGGTGATGCTCTATCAAATATATTCCGGTTTTTGATATATGGAATACTTTACCCGCAGCGCCCCCTACAATTAGGGCATGCGCGAAAATTGGCGAAAATTGAAGGCCCCCTAGCGACCAGGTGAGTGCATCGATACGAATGAAACTTTGCAGGTTCATGGTACTCAATAAGTACTACAACTTTGCCTCAGGACATATTGACCGATTTCTCTTAGGTCAGGGGTCAAAGGTCAATTAGTGCAAAAATCGATAATATGCAAAAGCAGAAGGTGCCTTCACGCCAAATGCTACTCCTCCTAGAGTTATGGTCGGATGGTCATGAAAATTCACACTAATTGTCTGGAATACATTGTGCACAAACGATTGAGCCAGATTTTCGATTTAGATCTTTGTTCACCCACAGCACCCCCTCGAACTTTGGGGATTTCCGATTTCAAACCGCATTTTCAGTACTTTTCATTCAAATGGATACAGAGTAGTTATCAGTAGATGGAACTGGATGAGATTTGATATGCATAATCTAAAGGTAATTCCCTATCCACATTTTGCTCTATATCTTATAGTTTCCATGCTCGGCGACCCATCGCCGCCTTCCGGCTTGTTCTGTCTGTATGTCTGTCAATTTATCGCCTACAGGTCGCAATTTTAAACCGATCTTCAGGAAACTTCACCACATGGTCGAGCTTGTCATAAAGAAGAAGCCTGTCATAAAAAGGTCAACAAAGTCAAAGGTCAACAACTAATGTGGTGTTTCTAAAATCCTCAATTTTCATCCGATTGACTTGAAATTTGAAGAGGATATATATTTCAGGTCATTGAATTCAAACCGTCAATTATTTTGGAAGTCAACATGGACCAAAAGGTCAACATAATCCCAAGGTCAACAACTAAGGTGGTATTTCTAAAACCTTCAGTTTTCATCCGATTGACTTGAAATTTGAAGAGGATTTATATTTTAGGTCATTGAATTCAACCACCAATTATTTTTGAGGTCAACATCGGACAAATGGTCAACATAGACTGAATTTCTAGAATTGTCAATTTTCATCCTATTGACTTGAAATTTGAAGGAGTTGCATTATTGGTCATTGAATTAAACCACCAATTATTTTCAAGGTCAAATTTGTTTGATGGATTTTGCAAGTATCGTGCTCTGCACGATGTCTTCTTGCTTTTCTTTCTGTCTGTTTGTTATCTTGCCAAAACGAAGTTTTTGCAAGATATTGAGACGTCCACGGGACTTGAACAGTCCCGCCAACGTAGAATGAGCCGAAACGATGGAGGCGGTTTATTTTTTTATAACCCAAAGATGGCGGTTTTAATCGCTCCACAGCAAACGGGACGAGGAAGGTGGCACGAGTCGCTTTTCACTGAGTTAATAATGTTTATTTCTCTAACCAGAAATAATAATAAGACTCGGCAAGAGGAGGGATCCGGGGCGATTCGACGGGATGGTGGTGTGTGTTCGGGCGTGGGGAAAACACAAACAATTCCAATGGATATACAAATCTCAAACCCTCTAAGGCGCCAGGTACACGCACGCACGCACGCACGCACGCACGCACGCACGCACGCACGCACGCACACACACACACACACACACACACACACACACACACACACACACACAACGTAGCTGGTCCTGGTGGTCAGTCTGGCCTGTGGTGTAGACGCAACAGTCCCTGGAATGGCGCCGGACGAGCTGGCGTTGCGCTCGTCTGGTGTCGACCTCCTGGTCTAGGCCCAAGACCGCTCACAGCCGCCAGGGAGCCAGTTCTGGCGCCAAGATGCGAGCAGGAGAGGGAACCAGGTCCGCCCGCCGTTCGGCCCCGTACTCCGAGCCAGCAGAACCCCAGAGCCAACCGAGGTGAGGCACGAGGCACAGCTAGGCCACGAGACACGACGAATCGAGGAACGAACCAGCGCAATAAGAGAGCACGCTCCGAGACCCCCAGCCTCGACCAGACGCTTTCTCTTTATCAATCTTCTTCTTCCACCTCTTTTCCTCGAACAGAACCTTTTTATCCTCGAGTCCTCGTCACTTCCAATCGAGCCGTTTTATTGGCCCTCCGCCGTCGCCTTCTGCCAATCGTGATCAAGGGGCGGAGCCATCCGCAGCACTGTCCTGTTACGTCACGGCAAGCCTCCAGGGAATACTAAAAGGGTTTACGCAGACACACTTACCCTAACCCGTCTCCCTATCTAATTACGTGACAATTTCCCCCTTAAGGAAATGGACATTTACTAGACAACTTATCACCACTGAATTGCTACTTATTACATCGAGATCCTGGTAAACTCGAACAGCATGGCATACCTAATTAAAGATCCTAATTACCCTTTGAATGCATACCCCCCTCAGACGTAACAATATGTTAGTCAGCTTGTATGTTTTTTGTTTGTTTGTTTGTATGTTTGTAATCACGTATAAAAAATTCTGCAGAGCACAGTTATAATTGGAAATTTTTGTAACTTCGCATATCAGAGGCCTATAGAGGTCCCTTTCAGCGCACAAAATTTTGAAGGTCAAGGTCAAAGGTCAAGGTCACTTTGTCGCAAATCAGGGGAGTCGACGAAACCCTTATTTTTTGAGTAATTTTGATCGGATCGTCTTCAAACTTCATGGGAATATAGTTCATGGTCTGGCGCTCAGCTGATTAATTTTGGTGGCGATTGGCCTTGACCTTCATGGTTAGCACCTGAGGTCAAACATATTTGACCCCAAGGTCAAATTTTCAAGTTTTAGGAACCATATCGTGTAGTACCTCAAATTGAACACCTCGATGAGTGCTTTCTGGATATGTCAAGCTTGAGACATTATGACGTCATTTGGTGATGTTATGAGGCAAACACATATTTTTCATGGTTACTCTGTAGAACGATTCTCATCGGAATCTCTCGTAGGCAGATATTCCTCAAGGAGTTGTTCCTGGTGGATAGCAGCTCTGTTCACCTCAGTGTGACCTTAAAGAAGTCACACGTGGTCACCTTTTGGCAAGATACGGGTTACCCTGCGGGTGACATTGATTTATTTGTCTGTCTGTCTGTTTATCACCTACAGGTCACAATTCTAAACTTTCATGATCGTCATGAAACTTTACCAAGTTGTAGAGGTAGTCTGAACTGAGAAACCTATTGATTTTGAGGTCAAAGGTCATCTTGAGGTAACATTTCTAAAATCGTCATTTTTCATCTGATGCGTGACTACCATCAGGACCACAAGTGAGTAAGTGGTAATGTAAGGTCGAGACGGGATCCCTTAAATTTTGATGTTGCAGATGGACCTTGCGTTTGGAAACGGCATGTGGACCAAATGCGGGATACCGGGCTGATCGGTGAAGCTACACCTTTCCAATCAGCAGACCCTCCTGTAAGAATGGAGTTAGAGGGGTCGGGGTCAACTGAGAGGATACCTGCACCAGTGGAAGTGGTTCCCACTGAAACCGGTGCTGTACCGGCATCAACAGGTGCTGCATTTCAACCAACCGAGATAGCTCTGGGGACAAGGCGGAATCCACAGAGACACCGCAAGGCCCCAGAGAAATTGGATCTGTGAAGTGATTCAGTTATGGGGCAGAATAATCCCCTCATAATCTAGAGCAGTGTTTCTCAAGGTGGGGCGCACGCCCCACCGGTGGGGCATGGCAATATTTTGGTGGGGCATGAGGATTCAAAACTCTTTTCAAGATCAAAGGAACCATGATGTGGCTGTCTGAGGAGAGCGAAAAGAAATACCCAAACTCGACTACTTTGGCAAGGAAAGTATTGATAAATTTTCCATCATCTTATTTAGTCGAATGTGGATTTAGGGTTGTTACCGATTTATTGCAAGCTAAAATAAATCGACTGGAAATCACGAAACGTGGTGATTTAAGGCTGAAACTGACAAAATTGGTTCCTCGAATCAAGCAAATCTGCAACCAGCGTCAAGGGCAGGGCTCCCATTGAAGTGGGTAGCAATTGAATAAAATTTGCAAAAAAGTTTTAATAAAGCCTTTTGAATACATATGTAGTATATACTGTAGTGTCTCCAATCATGGTGGGGCATACGATTTTTTTGAAAATCAAAGTGGGCGTGGGACAAAAAAGGTTGAGAAACACTGACCTAGAGCCAGGATATGTTTCACCCCTGTGCTCATCTCCTCGATGGTACATTTCAGTTCCCTGCCGTCGGTGATGGATTGCAGTGTTCTATTGTTAAGAAGCTCTTGTAATGTCTTTGATTATGCTATTTTCTCGGGTTCATCAAATGAGTAAAATGTTCGTTTATTGTCGTGTGGGTTGATTTGTTGGTGTGGGATTAGATCCAGAAGGGAGGAATTATGTGGTGTATTTACAGCCTTGCGTATTGATATGCAGTGTGGAATAAAATAGTTCCTGGCCCGTCATTTCCCGTGCTTGTCATGATTTTGTTGAGCTCCGAGCTGAGCTGAGAACATCAAAGAAGCCGACCCAATGAGTTGTTATGATGAATATGTTCGAGTTTCATTATCTTGCTCGGTGGAGGTTCTATTTATAGCGAACGTAGTGAGCTTCATACTTAACACGTGCACATGAGAGAATATGAAACAACACAATACCCTGGCAATTTGGAATCCGTGTCGTTGGCTATGACCCTTTTGCTTCCGGATTTTTTTTGCTTGCGGTTTTTTTTTTTTTTGCTTCCGGTTTTTGTCATGGGGAATGATGCATGCTGTGAGATAAAGGCATCGTCGGAGACATGAAAGACCCAAATATCAGACATGGTGTATATTCCCTCCAGTGATTTTAATAAAGATATCTCCCGCATCATCAAAAAATAATTTTTAATCGTGATTTACATTATTTGATCGCTGATCCCGAATCCAGGCCGAAGTAACCGGAAATTGCGTATACAGTTGTGAACAAGTTATAGGTAAAGTCAGAAGTGAATGTAAGAAGAATTCTACGTTCGCTTCTAGTATTTATTTTTTTAGATGAGATCCTGTTCTCGGCGGTGTAGTTGTCGTTGTGAAGGTAATGTTGAGGATTTTTTTTTTCAGATGACATCCTGTTCTAGACGGTGTAGTTGTTGTTGTGAAGGTAATGTTGAGGGAATACTTATTTTTTCAGATGAGATCCTGTTCTCGGCAGTGTAGTTGTCGTTGTGAAGGTAATGTTGAGGATTTTTTTTTTCAGATGACATCCTGTTCTAGACGGTATTGTTGTTGTTGTGAAGGTAATGTTGAGGTAATATTTATTTTTTCAGATGAGATCCTGTTCTTGGCGGTGTAGTTGTTGTTGTGAAGGTAATGTTGAGGTAATATTTATTTTTTTAGATGAGATCCTGTTCTAGGCGGTGTAGTTGCTGTTGTGAAGGTAATGTTGAGGTAATATTAATTTTTTTAGATGAGATCCTGTTCTAGGCAGTGTAGTTGTTGTTGTGAAGGTAATGTTGAGGTAATATTTGTAGGTAAAGTCAGAAGCGAATCTATATATTAATACTGAAGGACCAATTTTGTGCTCCTCCAAGCGGTCGCGTCACGTTTTTCTTGGTACTGTGACCTGGACTGAAAGAAACATGGTACCTGTAAGAGTGCATCGCACATAGTGGCAATTGTCAAACTTCAACTCTGAAGCAGAATAAACACTTTTCGTTTTACATTTGTTTACATGGCGATGTGTGACGTCACCGCTGAGAGGCGTCAGGACGTCATGACATCATCGGTTATTCGCTGACGCCATTACGTCCATCGTCAGAAAATTACTGCTGAGAGGTGTAATTACTAATTCCACTCCTCAAAAATAGCATCTGCAATGTAAAATCCTCTTCTGCACATGGTGACTACCTCAGAATGTGAATTTGACACAAAAAATGTAACAAGAAACTGTACAGTAGACACCGCTTTATAAATCCACCATGGGACCACGCCGTTTGGATTTATTAAGCGGAGAACCAATTTTCAGCCACCTACTGGATAGATAAGACAAAAAGCGAATGTCATTAAACACTGCTTTATGCTACAAAAACATTGATTTATCAAACGGTGACAAGGGGATTGTTCAAAAGAATCTCTCCAAGGTCGCTTGCTTGGGAGGGAAGGTTTTGCGCAAATGTTCCTTTATTGAATCCGTCATGTGGCGGAAATCGGGATGGGCAAAATCTGAGAGCTGCAGCCCCTGTCCAATTTGGCGAGTGCCGTCCGCATCTCTGCCAGTGTTGGCATCGGCTCTGGTTCGTCGTCGCTTACTTCCCTTGGCTATTGGGATTCGGGGTCGGAGGGATTCAAGCGGCGGCAGGATTCGAAGTCCGTCACCAGTTGTTGTTGTTGGTTTTTTTTCACTCTGTGGCAGCGCATACTACATCAAGCTTAGGTTGAGACCTTGCACGTGCCAAGCAGGTGGATTTATTAAACGGCAGATTTCTCTTTGTAAAATTCCGTTCCAACTCATTTTGGTCACAATCAGCGGCTGGATTTTATAACCGTGGATTTATTAAGTGGCGTCTACTGTATCTTCTATCTATATATTAATACTGAAGGACCAATTTTGTGCTCCTCTTCGCGGTGGCGTCACGTTTTTCTCGGTACTGTGACCTGGACTGAAAGAAACTTCGTACCTGTAAGAGTGCATCGCACACAGTGGCAATAGTCAAACTTCAACTCTGAAGCAAAATAAACACTTTTCGTTTTACATTCGTTTACATGGCGACGTGTGACGTCACCGCTGAGAGGCGTCAGGACGTCATGACATCATTGGTCATTCGCTGACGTCATTACGTCTGTTGTCGACAGACCGTTACCGCTGAGAGGTGTAATTCCACTCCTCGAAAATAGCGTCTACAATGTAAAACCCTCTTCTGCACATGCTGACTACCTCAGAATGTGAATTTCACACAAAAAAATGTAACAATTATCATTGTATCTTCTATATATTAATACTGAAAGACCAATTTTGTGCTCCTCCTAGCGGTCGCGTCACGTTTTTCTCAGTATTGTGACCTGGACTGAAAAAGACTTCGTACCTGTAAGAGTGCATCGCACATACTGGCAATAGTCAACTTTCAACTCTGAAGCAGAATAAACACTTTTCGTTGAGACGGGGGCGAGGAGTGAAGAGGCAGGGGCGGGGGATGAAGAGACGGGGGCGAGGAGTGAAGGGGGGGGGGGGGGGGATGAAGAGACGGAGGCAGGGAGTGAAGAGGCGGGGGTGGGGGATGAAGAGACGGGGCGAGGAGTGAAGAGGCGGGGGCAGGGGATGAAGACGGGGGCAGGGAGTGAAGAGGCGGGGGGCAAGGTAAGCAAATTTATGGGCGGGGGTAAGCAAATTGAAAGCGGGAGATGGGGGAGAAATGGGGCGGGGATGAGTGGGCGGGGGCTGGGGTGAATTAGGCGGGGTTGAGTGTGAGGGGGTGGAGAGGGGGCGGAGGCCCAGGGGCAAGTGGGGCGGGGAATCAAGAGACGGGGGACGGACGGGGAGTGAAGAGGCGGTGGCGGGGCTGGGGTAATTAAATTTTTGGGTGGGGGTAAGCAAATTGAAGGCGGGGGGGGGGAATGCGGCAGGGGCGGGGATGAGTAGGAGGGGGCAAGCACGCCCTATCCAGTCCATGTCCCTCGAGTGTGGGTGAGCTGGTGAGGGTGGTTGAATGAACGGAATCCATCTGTGACGGGGTTTCGGCTCGTGTAAGAATAATTCTACGTTCACTTCTGGGCTTTGCCTATTCCATATTAACAAAATTAAACCCAAAGGAATGAACCGTCGATGCAACGCCTAATACCCGTGTGTAATTTTCGAATCGGTTGCGATTTCGTGAGGCGACATGACCAAGATGGAAAAATACAAAGAAACGTTGATCGATGGTCCTTGTAGATGCAAAATAAAAATAAAAAATAAAAAAAATTCAATTGAAACGTCAATGAAACAAAAAAGGTCATTGTATATAGACTACCCCTTAAGCACGACTTTCGTCTTTACGCAACATCTGATAGTGCGGCCGTTGCTTCTCTTGGCGACAGATAAGACTGAAGTAAAATTTGAAAATCCAATTTCGTGAATTTCCTCACAAATCGAAAGCTCTCCAAATGCTCAGGACGATGGCGATTGGTGTGGGGAGAGCGGTGCAAACCGGGGCCTTGTTTCGTCGCCTCAGGACGCTTCATCCGTCGTCCGCGCGGGAACTCGCACAATGCGCTCGCGCGGGAACTCCTCAGGGGCCCGGTGGAGGTGTAAGGGCCGCTTCCGGTGCCGCCGTGCTCTCGGCCGTGGGACTCGGGCTCGCGGTTTGTGCGAGCAGGCGCGAACACGCCGAGCATCCCGTGCTGCTTGGGTGAGTTGATCAGTGTTGATATTCCGCGTACAATATTCATGCTTTTTGTTTTGTTTTTTATAGCATATTTATCTTGCGGTATTGAAGTTAGTCATTTGTGTTTGTATAACTTTTAAAAAATATATCGAAAAAGAAGGAGGTAACAGAGTTGGAGTTGAAACGAACCGTAAATTACAATCGGTTACACCGCCAATGATTACAATCGGTTACACCGCCAATGATTACAATCGGTTACACCGCCAATGATTACAATCGGTTACACCGCCTGAATTGCGAAAGTGAGCTAAACTGCAGAGAGGGGGAATTTTATTTATTACCGACTTACGGAGGACAGACAGGGTCAAGGGGTGATTTGTGAATGTGTGTAAATTGCGCGTCCCGACTGCTGCCATCAGTTGGTGGACGTTAGAAATCCCACGGCCAGTTAGCGAGATGGTGCCTCGCGGTATTTATATCGGACCAAACACAAGACGTCGTTTGTGAGAGCTGATTGATCTTCATTTAGCGCTCATGTAAATCACATCGTCCCAGCGCAGATGCACAACGAAAGGGGAAGAGGAAAACGGACACTGCATAAAACAAGGGGCGTTCTCAAGTGATGTCACGGCCTTAACCGATCATCATCTTCATCCTTCATCCAATTAAATCATCTGTCCTTCGCCAAGAGGAGGCGAGCTATCGCCGACAGGCAACGCCTCGGCCAAATTCAAAATTCCTGAGTTTGGAGTGCCGACTTGACGTCGTAACTGCTTTGGCAGCACCAACGTTTTGCATCGGGCATGGATGATGATGATGATGATGATGATGATGATGATGATGATGATGATGATGATGATGATGATGATGATGATGGATGACATTGAGGATGGGGTGGGAACAGGGGGGAAAAATTTTAAATTGAGAACAGGAAGATAGAAGGGAATGAAGTTGAGACAGGTGTAAGAAGAGAAGGTGTTTCTCACCGTTTCCACAGGCAATTTGAGGTCATTTCATAGTTTAATTCTATCAAAAACTCCATGAACCATTCCCCCTTACAAGTCCTTATCCCCAAAGTAGTAACCCCTTTGAGGTCTTTGTGAAAACATCCAGGAGTCAGCCACCCCATGGCCCTCCATCATAATTTATAACCAACTTCAATTCTCTCGACCCCCCCCCCCCCTCTCCTAGGTATGACACGAGTACTTTCATGGCTCCGACAGTCACACAAATTGCTGAACTTCGTCAAGCTGTTGAAGAGCAAAATAACTCTTCAGGGGAGTCAGGAAAGCTGGGGACTGGTGAAGACCAAACAAGAGTCGAGATGGAACTCCTAATTATGAAAGTTCAAGGTGACGTTTGTCATGAGCTCGAGAGGTTAGATGGAGAAGGTCAATTTTTGGTGGATTGTTGGAAGCGAGAGGAAGGTGAGTGCCAATTTAATGCTGCAGCACAAGCTTGATGGGCCAAATGGCCTCCTCCTGCACCAAAGTTCCCTGTTGTATCCTTGTAAATAAATAAAGTTGAGATGTGAGATGGAAAGAGCAGTTCTTCCAGAGTTTTTTCTAATTGGCAGATTTCTGCTTTTTGCTCTAATTTGGCCAATATTTAATAGAGAAGAGTTCACTTAAAATCCTCATACCCCCTGACTCTATCAGCTGGGTCTGTTGAGGGGTGGGTTCATATAATGGGTAAATATCAAAGCATTTTTATTTGATTCACATTATTAAAATTACTTCCACCACTGAAGGTGGACGGAGGTTATGTTTTCACCCCTGTCTGTTTGTCTGTTTGTGAACAAGATCTCAAAAAGTTGTGGATGGATTTGGAAAAAAAAATGGTGGAGAGCTTGGGTATGTTACACCAACGAAATTATTAGACTTTGGTGAAGATCCGGATCTGGATCTGAATCTGAGATTGTCTTTTGTGAATTTTTTACCACAGGAGAGATGGGCCAAAACCACCATATAGCAGGATATCTCAAAACATTGTGGACATATTTAGATGAAACTTGGTGGGCAATTTGCTTAAGTAATGAGGAACAATTGATGAGATTTTGGTGCAACGTCAATTTTTCCCACCTATGGAACCAACTTTCATGTTCTCTTCAATCTTATTCTTCCCTCCAAGTCTTCAGGAGAGCTGTTCACCACCATCTCAAATCATCCACCATCCAAAACCATGATCTTTTCTACCCCCATTAATCTGAGCTCAAGCGTTTGAACATCGGTATTACAGCTCTCTCTGAGGTTCGGAGACGAGATAGTGGTGAGATCATGGTGGGTGGTGACACCTATTCTTGGTTTGGTCGCTCTGATTGTTACCATACCCAAGGAGTTGCTGTAGCTGCGTCCACCAAGCTCATTCCAATGATAATTGAGGTAACACCGGTCAACGAGCGTATGATGAGACTGATGATTCGTCACTCCTTGAGTGTCGTTTCTCTGGTCTCTGTATATGCTCCGACTGAGGTGAGTGATCTCACCGTGAAGGACGGATACCTTACCACGCTCGAGTCTGTGGTTGATCAGTGCCCCAGGCAAGATACTCTTCTAGTCTTGGGGGATGTCAATGCATCAACTGGAAATCATAGGGATGATTATGAGACATATGTTGGTCCCCATGGGTCTGGAACTATGAACCAGAATAGCACCAAGTTCCTAGACTTTGCAAGAAGTCATCGACTTAGGGTGGCTGTTTCATGGTTTCAGTGACCACAAGCTCATCACTGGACTTGGTATTCCAACGCTGGTGGTGTGGCAAAGGAGATTGACCATGTGCTTGATGATGGTCACTGGAGGATGATCCAGAACTGCAGGGTCTACCGGAGTGCTCAGTTCCTCAATACCGACCACAGGCTTGTTGTAGCAACTCTGAAGTTGCACCTTAAATCCAGGAGAATGGTACCATCCCAACCTAGGCTGGATGTTGGCAAGCTCAGGGATGAGAGGTCAGCTGAGGAGTTTGCAGACAGGCTGAGTGGGGATTTGGGGTCTCTGAGTGCTTTGGGGAATCCTGAAGAGTTGTGGAGTGCCTTCAAGACCACCGTCATTAATGTTGCTGGTAGATGTCTTGGAACTCACCGGAGGGCGAAGAAGAATTTTGTCTCTCAAAGGATGCTGGTGGATACCATTGCCCAGAGTTGCAGGGCCATTGCCCAGAGTGGTAGGGTCAAGACCACCATCTTTGATTTTATGCCTGGTGTTGGCTTTATGGTTAGGGTGGTGGGCTTGGGATCTGAGGATCCTGAGTTCAAATCCCACTCGGCAGTTGAATTATTACCAGGTGGGGTTGACTGTGCCTGTCATCCTTCCGAGGTCAGCAAAATGAGTTACAGCTTGCTGGTATCCTGTGTCGGAGTGGCGACCTGTCCAGAATTGTGCCCAATAGCCAAGGAGACTGCTTAGGCAGCACCAATGCTCTGCACAGAGTATGCTCCCAATGGATGGAATGGATGGATCCTTGATGTTGATGGTGGATGTATTGGAACTCACTGGAGGGCGAAGAGGAATTTTGTCTCTCAAGGGACACTGGATACCATTGACCAGAGTCACAGGGCAAGGCTTATTGGCAGAGCCGAGCTGTTCAGGGAGTTGAGGCGTAAAACTGTACGTGCGCTGAGGGTGGACAAGGAGGCCTATGTGCGAGGCATCTGTGATTGGGTCTGAGCATCACCTTTGGTCAAGTGATTCTTGTCCTGCTTACAGGGGAATTTGCGCATTGCGTTCCTCCAAGCCCGTCCCTTAGTGCACTGCAGTTAGAGCTGAGGGTGGTGGGCTCTTGATGGAGGAGTCCGAAGTGACGGCCTGCTGGGCCAGTTACTTTGAGCGGTTGTACCAGGTTTATCCACCAGCTGTTGAGTTGGATGTCAGGGGTGTTACTATCCCTATTGCTGACCCTCCGCTCAACTGTGATCCACCTTCGTTTGTGGAAACACAGGCTGTGGTGAACCGGTTGAAATGGGATAAAGCTCTTGGGATCTGTGGCATCCATGCTGAACTTCTCAACACTGGTGGAAATGCTGTACTCGTGTCGTTGCATGCAGTTCTGTGCTATGCTTGGAACACAGGCATCATCCCAACTGACTGGAAGAGGGGCCTTGTTTTCCCTCTCTGGAAAGGGAAGGGTGATCGCCAGAACTGCAACAACTACTGAGGGGTGACGCTGCTCTAAGTGCCGGGCAACGTCTTTGCTCAGATAATTCTTGATAGGGTTTGCCACCATCTGCTTGAGCACCAGCGCCCAGAGCTGTCAGGCTTTACACCAAAAAGGTCAACGATTGACCATATCCTTGCTCTTGGGGTCCTCATTGAACGCAGACGATAGTTTCGGCAGGGGCTGTTTGCAGCCTTTGTTGATCTCTGCAAAGCGTTTGATTCAATGAATCGGGATGCCCTCTGGAGGATTCTTGGTCTTTGTGGGGTGCCACCAAAACTGATCGATCTGATGTCTGAACTATACTCTGGTACTGAGAATGTTGTGAAATGTGGTGCTACCATCTCCGACTTATTTCCAGTTGTTACTGGAGTTCATCAGGGTGTGTCCTGGCACCCACACTTTTCACCGCTTGCACGGACTGGATTCTGGAGAGGATGTCAGAGAGATCAAGCTGCAGTGCGTTGTTTGTGAATGTGAAGATCTCTGACCTTGATTTTGCAGATGATGCAGTCATCTTTGCGGAGACTGGAGATCCTTTTGAGGGCCCTCGAGGTGCTGAATGAGGAGTCAGAGCTGCTGAAATTATGGGTTTCCTGGGTCAAAACTAAGATCCAGGCTTTCAATAACATCTTGGATACCGCTATCTTGTCTCTACCTGTTTGTGGCGAGGATGTTGATGTCACAGAGAGATTCACCTACTTTGGCAGTGATATTCATGTCTCTGCTGGCTGTGAGCCAGAGGTCAATAGACGTCTGGGTTGGGCCTGGAGAGTCATGGCTCTGGCTCTCACTGATCCAGTCGTAAGCTCACCTGACTAAAGTTCAGGTCCTTCAGGTCCTTGGAGCTTCCAGTCTTGCTCTATGGATGTGAGACTTGGATTCTGATCAGGGATCTGAGACAGAGACTTAACTCCTTTGGTACCAGAGAATCCTTTGCTATCGCTGGTTTGACTTTGTGTCCAATGAGCAGTTTTTAAGAGAGACTCAAATGAGATTTGTTACCTGCATAGTCCGTGAGCGTCAGCTGCGGTTGTATGGATATGTAGCTCATTTTGCTGACGCTGATCCTGCTCACCAGATTCTCTCAGCGAGAGAGCCTCGTGAATGGAGGAAGCCAAATGGGTCAACCATGTGCCTTGTTGGTTGCAGCAGGTTGATCAGCATCCCAAGGAGATGGGGATGGGCCAAGCATCTGCTTGGGGGATGGCCATACAGAGGCCCCTGGAGTACCGGGGGAAAGTGGATGTAGCGACTCGCTGCTCCAGCACATGCTCCCATACCTGATCTGACCTTAACCCCATCTCCCATCCTAAAGCTCAACTCCTTCCAAATTTCCAGTTTTTCCTTCCTGAGTGCTTGCTTCTGTATCCATCTTGTCCACCCCATGTATGTGGTGGCCACACCCAGCTCTTTCAGACTATAACCAGGTCGACATTGGTCAGGTGTTTTACATTCCTAATTTAGCAAAGATATCCTAATCTCACCTTTTAATTTAGTTATTAAACCTTGATTATATGGCCGGCCACTTGACAACCTGTTTTATGTGGCCAACAGTCTCGACAACCATATTTGCGTCGAGCAATATTTTGCGATGTTTAATAACCTCAATTAGATGGCCACCTGTTTTATGTGAATACGTTTTTTAATTTCACTTAAAATTAGTTTGCATTTTGTAAAAAAAATCTTGCATTTTTCCGTTCTGATTTATAAGGTTTTCAAGATGGCAGTGTCGATTTTACATGGGTCAAAGGTCAAAAGTTGTCACAGCGTAGGAATGAGAATGTAGTGCTGCTGGAGCCAAAAGCACTTAATTTGCACCTGATTATATTTTTGTTGAATTTCCTGATGAGGAGTGCAGATTAGGAGAGACATCTTGCATCGCTTGGGAATGTCTGCCACTTGCTTAGTTTAGTTGTTTAGTTGCACTTGCTGTTTGTTTTTTTAAATATTAATTGTTCTGAATAGTCTACCCCTGGGAAATGCTGAAAATGGAAGAATTGGCTGCATCGATTGTTGAATTTTTTTTTTTTACATAAAATGGAGTGATAATGTCGCAGGCTGACAAAAAAGTTGGGGTGAGTAGCTAGTTTAGCAGTCTTTCGGAAAGGGCAACAAGCCTTCCTGCCACCAACCACCCCCCCCTCCCCCCCCCCCGTCCACGGCAAAGCCTTTATGGTGGAGGCAATTGTGGGGCAAGACTAGCAATAAACACAACTTATTTTGCACGATGTGTAATTATACCATGAATCTTGAAATAAAGAATGATTTGTTCAATTGACATCCTTCTTCATTCTTTTCTCTCTTATGAATATCTGCATTTGTTTCCTTATTTCAGTCACCTCCCCCTTCCCCACCCCTCCCCACACCCACTCTCAAACATTACCAGCTTTAATTAATCTCCAAAAAGTTTTGTCTGTCTTTGACCTGCAGGTGGAGGTGGCATTACATGTGTGATGCAAAATGGCAAGGTGTTTGAGAAGGCCGGGGTCAATGTTTCTGTTGTGCATGGAAAGCTGCCACCTGCAGCAGCCGCACAGATGCGCAGCCGTGGGCATACTTTAAAGGCTGGGCCCGATGGTACCTCATGAATATTCTTCACCAACTACAATTATAGAATTGCACTTAAAGTTGTCCAAAGCATCTTTTAAAAGATTTCAAAGACTCCGCCAGATTAAAAATTACTGTATTTCACATTTCTGTCATGGTTGTGTAGTCGATGGGATGTGGTGAAAAGATGAGAGAGCAAGTAAAGAACAGATGGTGGTTTATGATTGATCTTCGAAATGTTACATTCTTACCTCCACCCCCGAACCCCTTCACATCTGTCTATTTGTCTGTGAGCAGGATATCTCAAAAAGTTATTGACAGATTTGGATGAAATTTGGTGGTCAGGTTGGGTTTGCGACAAGGAAGAATTGATTCAGTTTTGGTGAATATTCAGATTCGGATCCAGATACTAGAATTCTTAAAGTGATTCTTCACCACTGAGAGTGAGAGCTAAAAACGATATATGGCACGATATCTCATGAGGTTCAGGATCGATTCTGATTAAACTTGGTGGACAGATTGGGTGTTTGGCAGGGAGGAATTCACTAGATTTAGGTGATGATCCGGATCTGGATATGAGAATTTTTAATTTTTTTCAGCGATTCTTCATCATTGAGAGATGGGGCCAAAAATCATATCGAGCACAAAATTTGAAAAAGTTGTGGACGGATTATGACAGAACTTGGTAGATGAGTGGGTCGGTGACAAGAACAAGCTGATTATATCTTGCTTTAGGTCCACATGCATATCTGGCCTCTCAGTGGGATACAAAATGTAAACTGTTCAGCCTGGCTTCGGTATGCAGTCCACCGAGTGTCGTTATAGTGACAAATGCAATTAGGTTTGAATGTGTATCGTTAAGTGTGTGGGGTACAGTGTAGTTATTAAAATGTATGGCCTTAGCATTGATCAGGTGCTTGCATAAGATAGATCATTTTACCTGAATCAAAGACATTGTGTTTAGGTTAACTTGTTCTGTTTTTGTAAGCCGTTGGAAGGCAGTGTTGTTTCCACCCACCTCCACTTCTTTGTTTCTCTTTTTCCCTGTTTGTGGAACTGCCTTCTAGAGATGGTTCATTCCTCCCCTTCCCTCCCCTCCAAAGCTTCAAGTTGGTGGCACACTACCATTTCATGTCATCCCCCATCCCTCCCTTTCATATTTTTTACCCCATATAAACCCTGCCTAACCCAACTAACTCTCTTACCTGCAGGTTTCCTCCCCTCAATAACCATTATGTGCCTACATATGTCGAAGCCATTTTTCCATAAATGTGATAAAACATTTTGAAGCATTGCAAGATACTGGGCCAATTTAATTGCCCCTTCGATTGAATAAGATGTTGGCTTGACATGCTGCACCACTTTCAGTTGCCTGTCCACAAATGCTCAAAACAGTTTCACAATGTGATATATGACACTAATAATTGCTTCATACCAAAAACTGAAAATAAAAGACCACCTCATGAGCCAGCCTTTGCAATTTAGACAGGAATTAAAAAAAACTTAGATTCCATTGCCATCAAGCTTGCATGTTAGAAAGTTACTGTGCCACCCCTCACATGGAAGGGGATCAGCATAGCAAGGAACTCGGAACAGCAAGCTTATTGTTCTTCCTGAAGGATGGAATTTTCCCATGTACGACACTACTTTTTGTCTTTGCAAGATTTAAATTCATGTGGATTTAGCATTAGAGGTTGCATGTTTGACAGTGCATGATCCAAGATCATGATGGACAAACATTTTGCTTTCATGTGCCCCACTTTGCCTTATCTGCAGGCCTCGACACTGTGTTCATCAAGAAAATATGCAGACACCGTTTTACGAGAGCAGGAAATAAGGGGAAGGATCAAAGAGAAACTATTAAGCCAAGGTTTAAAATTAGAGAAGTAAACAGCATTAAATATTTTAAAGATAATTGCCTTTAATACACCAGGTGAGATATTTATGTTTCCATTTGAAACCTGCCTCATGATGTCGGCCAGGCCATTGTCTTCCACAAAATCCCAAATCCTAGATACCATTATGTGTTTGTCCATTGTCGACTTATGTCCTTGTCTTGCACGTGATTTATCTACAACCTCCACTATGAATGAACCTGACATCATTGGGGGTGGGTGAACAGAACAGTTGATATCAGTGTTTGTTTGGTTTAAAGATTGTACAAATTTATTTATCTGTTTATATTTGTGGAAACTTTTAAAACAATCTAGTACATGTTGCAATGTCCCCCCCCCCCATCACCAAAAGCTTCTCCCTTCTCTCTTTCTGTCCCTTGTTCCCAGGTTTACTTCCTTTTGTAGCAATGGGTGTCAGCTCTGTAATTCATCCTTTAAATCCGCATGTACCGACAATGCACTTCAACTACCGCTACTTTGAGATCCAGCAAATAGATGGTGATTATATGTTATCCAAGCTCTTTTATGATTCCTGTTTTCCAGAAACATTCCGAATCCCTCACATGTTTTTCCCCTCACATTTCTCCTGCCTCATATATCAGTTCAGACACCAGCACAGACTATTTTTTCTTCTTTCTTTGCTTTTGACCAAGGTACCAAGGACTGGTGGTTTGGTGGTGGTAGTGATCTTACTCCATGTTACCTATATCCGGATGATGCTTCACACTTCCATAAAACCCTGCAGTCAGCTATGAAGCCTCATAGTCCTCATCTATATCCTCATTTCAAGAAATGGTCAGTACCTTACCCATTATTTACACTTCACCTTCACCACTTATTGAAAATATTTACGATACCTTACGGATGCACATCATACCATCACAGTTTTCAACTTTTATTTTCCAAAGTCCTATGTTCTATCCCAGGCTTTTTGATCCCATTTTTATCATCTACGAGTAAACGTACCTGGCATTGCCGGGCAATGTTAGGTCTCCTCATACCCCTTCCCCTCCCTCCTCCCACCACACCCCACCCTTCCCTTCACTCCTCCCACCCCACATCTCCTCCCATCAGACTCCCACCCACCCCTACCCTCCCTCCTCCCACCCACCCCTCCCTCCAGACTCCCACCTCATCCTTCCCCTCCCTCTTCCAACCCTACACCCCCTCCCTTTTGATTCCCACCCACCCCACCCCACCTCCTTCCCCTCCCTCCTCCCACCCCACCCCCTTCCCTACGACAGGTGGTGGCTCGTGTGTTTGTAAGTTGTGAATTGTGAGAAAATGACTGTTTAAAATCCCCCGTCAGGTGTATCGTGGTAAAAAAATGTGATCCTATAAAGTTTTGTCACGATAACCGTGAGTGCTGAGAGGAGTAGACAGCCATTACCAAGCAGCTTGTACAGCACTAGCCATGTGGCTTAAACACTCAAGCAAGCACTTCAATAAAGTTGATAAAGCACGGCTGGCTTGGTGGTCGATTAGGCCTAAGTCACATTTGCTCTACGGCTTAAATATGGCGGCCGTACACCCCCTGAATTGACAGAAACGTGCGGCGGCCGCAGAGTTTCTGAGGTGGCCTCAGGGTGGCCCTACGCCGTATGGCTATCTTTTACAGGCCGTAGGGGTCACCGTGGAATTATAGCGTGGAGTTATAACTTTTTTTCATTTCTACGTTGGCTGGAGCAATTCGACAAGCCGAAAAAAAGGACTGGTATATACTGTATACCCTCTCGTTACTGTCCGTCTGGCCGCACGTTCGCCTTAGGGCCCCCCTGCGGTCGCCCTGTGGTCGCCTTGCGGGCACCTTGCGTCTGCCTTGAAAATTCTATGGCCGCCGCAGGGACGCCCTAAGGTCACCGTGCGACATCAAATCAAAGACCGTACTGCACCCCCACGTTTTCGGTCTCCACAATTTCTAAATACCCCGTGCGGCTACCCGAAAAATAAAAACATATGTGACTGCTACATTGTGTGACCATGGAAATACTGCGGCCGCCCTATAATTGCTGGTGGCCGTAGATGTTGTAGACCCTACGGCCGCCGTGCCAAATATGACTAAGGCCTTAGCGATGGACACAGTGAAGATCAGGCATTCGATGATGTACGCTTTATCGTCATTATTTTCGTTACACTTTCGGCACATTCCTTCATCTTTTCTTCACTCAATATAATTCTCTGAACACGAGAAAAAGTTAAGTTTAATGCTTTGGCAATTTGTAAATTTGGAGATGGAGGGATCACAGCCTTGCTTGCTTAATATAAGGTAAACACATAAATTTGCTTAGTTATAAGAATGGGTAATTTCTTTAAATTTGTGGATTTCACTGTAAAAATGTAGTCCAGCAGCTCCAATGCTCAAATCTGTAGACAGATTTTGATTGTGTACTTTAATTAGTCCACGAGAGGTCAATTGTGGAAAATTGCCAAGGCATTTTTGAATAGGCCAAAACAAATGGCGGATTAAGACCCCTGCAAGGGAAAGCGGGCTGACCAAGGATAGGCCTGATGTTGTTTTTTCATGATGAGATTAGTTAATTATATTCAAAAGGGATGTTTAAATTTACTCCCAAACACTCAGTTTTCATTCAGACACTCCCTTGGCGTTCCTTAAGTATGCATGCAACGTTCCGGGTCCATAGGTTTCATGGTTTTGGAGTTATGGAGGAGACGTACTGACACACACTGACATTTATTATTATCGATGATAAACCTTTTTTCTCCTCGTCTGTTCTGCATGCAGATCTAATTTAATATTTAATGGAGGGCACATATATTTATCTTTGAATCTTTCACCCTTCCTTTTGGAATTCTTTCTCTTTCACCTATCTTTCAAATAATTTTATTCTTCATTTTATTCTCCCCTTTTCCATCTCCATTGCTCACCCCATTTTCGGCCTATTTCACTCTCCCCTAGGTGTGACGATTACTTTGTAAATACCCATCGTGGGAATGAGCGAAGAGGAATTGGGGGAATTTTCTTTGATGATTACTGCCCAGAGGGAGAGAGCGGCCAGACTGCACTCTCGCTCGTTCGCTCTCTCACGAATGCTATCATTCCTGCTTACTCTCCCATTGTTGAAAGGCGAATGGGAATTACGTATTCTGACTTGGAATGGGAGTGGCAGCAACTACGCCGAGGACGGTGAGGTGGTAACTGAGGTCAAGGCGATTGCTATGTTTTCTGCATGATTCCATTAAATGTGGACCATATTTCCAGTGACTTAATCGGATTCAGGATAGTCGAGGCCCTCGAGGGATGCACACTACCCTCTGAGATGTCGAGCTTCTGTTTGAAATCCCCTCACAGCTATAAACTGTCATCCCAATGTTTCACAGGCAGGATGCTTCATCAATTTGTGTGCCGTCCCTTGGATGGCCATTAACTGGATGTCTCGTCTGCCTGCATTAGTTGGTCGACGTTAAAGATCCCACTGTGTCATTTGTGAAGCTTAGGCGAGTTATCGCCGGCACCCTGAACAAATTCCAAATTCCTTCTCTGACTTCCCGTGTCAGAGTTGCGACCCATCCAGTATTGTAATGCCGGCTAAGAAACTGCTTCAGCAGAACCAATGTTCTGTATAGACATGGTACATGATGATGTTAATCTGGTTGAAACTGGTTTATTACATTTAGCTTCGGTAGCATAAAAATACTCGGAGCATTGCCTCTTTTCTTTGAGGCAGAAACCAAAACCAATCTTTCGGTGAATGCAAAGTTGTAACATAACTAACTTCACAGAATTATTCGTCATTCATATCTGCATGATATAAACAATTTGATATTTTATATCATACATCAGCAAATGTAAATATACAAAATACACTCATAGTCATGAATTAAGGTTGGCACTTCTTATTCTTATCATGCATTATCTGAGTTAATTTACCCTGACATTTGTAAGTTTCAATTAATGATTGGTGTATTTTTTTTATTTTTATAATTTTAAGCTATGTGGAGTTCAATCTCGTTCATGATCGAGGAACAAAGTTTGGCCTTATGACCCCTGGTTCCAGAACCGAGAGCATCCTGATGTCTCTTCCTCTTACAGCCAGGTATGTACTCCTTTGTGCTGCTCACCCATTACACTCTCTACTTATTTTAACAGCCCCAATTTAAACCCACCTTCATGTGGGTTCAGCCAAAATAAGATTTTTGGTCCAAGTCTTTCACAAACTGACTGGCCAGGTCTGACGTTGCACTGAAGGTGGTAGGAATTTGGAATTTTGACAGGGTAATGAGGATAATCGCCTACTCTTCATGAAAGACACCATGAAACCATTAACATTCACAAATGACCAGTGCTGGGAGAAAGATTCTCCAGTTTAACGTCCTTCCAATGGATGGCACATGTATTGATATATCACCATGCATGCAAGCCATCTGGGTGATAGCTTATTGCTGGGTTTATAGTCGAACCCAGGGTAGACAACTCAAAGGTGAGTGTGCCCATCTCCAAGCTGTCCTGCCAGCCCTTTCACCCATTACTATACAACCTGAAATCTTACATAAAGCTTGTCCTTATTGTCTCTTTTAACCGAGATGCACAGGTTATTCCACTCATCCATACATTAATGTAGGGCCAAATGTCATAAATATGGCCCAAGTATTTTTCGCGTGTAAATTGGAGGAACCAGATGAATTATTATTCTTTCAGATGTTCTGAATCAAAACAACTTTGGTGCCAGGTTTTTCAGTGTATATTGAGCTCCATCAAAACATGGTATGGGGTGATTGGTCTGATAACGTATTTATGTGAGGGGGGGGCTGGAGGGGGTGAATAACTAATTTTTTTGCTGCTGCCAAGGCCAGAGGGCTGAAACTTAACAATATATACTGTATATATTTTGTATAAGATTGGGTGGTTGGAATTATACATTTTTTAATGAAGAACCAGGCACTTCCAACCAAAAGTAAAACTAGATCTACTCTGCTAATTTGAATAAATAAGCAAGAGTGGACCTTGTTTCACCAGTTTCACAGCCGGCTTCCTCGGGCCAATAAACTAGACTCTATTGGCCTGAGGGAGCTGGTGAAATCTCTTCTGACACCGGGTCTGCTCTTGCTTATTTGTTCAAATTAGTGAAGTACATCTAGTTTTACTTTTGGTTGGAAGCGCCTTCTTCCTCTTAAAAAAAAACAACAAAAAAAAAAACACATACATCTACATATATATATATATATATATATATATATATATATATATATATATATATATATATATATATATATATATGGTTCTATCAGAAAATATATTATAAAAAACAACAAGATGTTCTCCCATGATGACATCACAGTGAGGCCATGTGACATCCGATCTTTTGAAACCCCATATTTTGGCCGATTTTTGGATGATTTTCTTGTCTGAATGTATTCTCTCTCAAAAGTAGACAATTATAGTGGGAAGTCATCATTGTTAGGTTGACTGTAAGATTGGTAAACTTTTAGTTTTTATTTTTAGGAGTAAATGCTACTCATGCGAATACCCTATGGCTGTCAATTTTAATGTGACACATTGCCAGAAAAAGCTGTTATTTTGAACCAGACTTTGAGGTACAGCTCTGTCCAACCGTGGTCGGTATGGTCGAGATTTTCCACTTCACTGCTTTTCACGGTCACCTGGACCACATAAATCAGTCACGCGGAATCCCTCGACCATGCAGACCATGGTCACGTCTGTACTTCATAAAGTCTGGCGAATCTTTGTAATGATGCTAACATTTGCTCTTCAATTTACCAAAATTTACAGGTTCCTGAAATTTGATCGAAGGTAAACCAATGGATTACAACCTGTGTTTGAAGTGAATAAAACCAGTGAGTGCTTCATATGACCTTTTTTTGGAGTCGGTTTCCATCCAGGCGGTGTACAAAGATGTTTCCTCATTCATCCTAAGACTGGATGATTGAGGAAACATCTTTGTACACCTAAATATCTAGCAAAAAAGTCTGGCTAAATATCTAGCAAAAAAAATTCTCGACCATTTCAAGGACAAAAGAGTTGTATCGACACAGGGCAGAGCAGTGTGTCATGAAAACGTTGACAATCTAACCAGTACCAAAGAAGAGGCTGATACAATCATGATCCTACATGCTATAGACACTGCAGGTCCAGGTGTTACCATCCATGTCTCCTGATATAGACTATTTGTTTTGGCACTCTGCCAGTTTCCTGGACTTGGTGAACACACCCATGCCATTCTGGAAACTGGTGACAAACAGCAGACATGCATATACTATTAGGCCTAGAAACAAAACCCTTGGTGAACTGCTGTCTAATGCTCTACCAGGGTTTCACTGCTTTAATGGATGTAACAACACCAGGGATTTGCGGGAAAGGGAAAAAACTTCATTCTGGAAGATTTTCAAGAAAGCAATTCCTCTAATAATGAATGCCTTTATTCATCTTGTGAATACAGAAGAGCCTATAAAGGATATGATGGATGGACCGGAGGAATTCTTGTGCAAATTGTATCAGTCAAAAACGGCCATAAAGGAGATGAAGAAGCTTCACTTGGAGCTGTTCCGAAAGAATCAGGCCGAGGCAGAGAGATTACCTCAAACACATGGAGGATTGAAGCAGGCAATAGGACGTGCTCATTATCAGGCAATGGTCTGGTGCCATGACGATATAGCATGCCCACAGCTTCCCTCACCAGAATGTCATGGCTGGAAGAAGGAAGGTGTATACTGTATACATTCCCTGGGTGTGCGCTGCCGCTCGCCACGTCGCCACAGGGTGAATCCCCCTTACCTGTGGCTAATATTTTAAACCACCCATTAGCCACTGTGGCTAATCCATGTTTTAGTGGGGTTTTTTTTTTACCAGTTTTAGACAAATTTTGGGTGATTTTAGCACAGAATTCAACCTTCGTTGAGACGGCCGCCATTTTGTATGTTTTGATTACGGGAATCACGCATGATTTCGTACAAGCTTATATATACTAACTTTAGTAGTTTTAAACTAGTTTCTATTTAAAAAAAATCGACCGAAATTATGCATGATTTCCATGATTGTCGTCTCAAAATTTTATTTTAATTTTTTTGAAAAAAAAATTTTTTTTTCCGGAATGATTCGGCGCGACTCGGCGCTACTCGGCACTACATGCTTCGTTGGGTCAGTGGTTTCCAGGTGAGTTTTGACACAATCAGTAGTAGTACCTGTAGTAGGACGAGTTTGTTTGGATGAGAGAGTTTGTTTGGATCAGTGAGTTTGATGGGTGACTTTGGTTAGTTGGATGAGTGAAGTTGATGGGTGAGATTGGTTGTATGAGTGAGTTTGATGTTTGACATTGGTTGGAAGTGTGAGTTTGATGTGTGAGATTGGTTGTATGAGTGAGTTTGATGTATGAGATTGGTTGGATGAGTGAAGTTGTTGGGTGAGATTGGTTGGATGAGTGAGTTTGACTGGCACGAGGTTGGTGCAATCCTTGTCCACAACCACCCCCATCCCCCACTACCACCTACGAAAAGCACAACGACCATACCCCCCCCCCCACACACACACACACACACACACACACACACACACACACACACACACACACACACACACACACATCACCACCGCCACCATCCCTCACAATTACCACCTCCCCTGATGGTCGTTCATTCAACCAATCTCACACGTCAAACTCGCTCATCCAACCAATCTGAACAATCCAACTCACTCGTCCAACCAACCTCACCCATCAAACTCACACATCCGCCTTAAATTAACTTATTATTTCATATTGCTAAAAAAACTTTTTGAATAAAATATGTGGCTATTTCCTTTCTCCTGTGGCTAATCATTATAATCCTGGATTAGCCACAGTGGCTAATTCCTTTTGAAAGCCAGAGCACACCCAGATTCCAGTTGTTACTGAGCAACATCAACATGTTAAGGCAGCAACATCTGCCATAATTGAATTGATCGTGCATCGATGCAGTCGAGGAGAGTGCAGAGGTTCTAATTGCTCCTGTCACGGAGCTGGTCTTGTTTGTACTGAAATGTGCTCCTGTGAAGCATTGGATGAGAACTGTTCCAATACTGACATTAACCTGATGGATGATTCAGATACCTAAGATAACAGTGAAGAAGATGAGGACGTATAATGAATGGACTGTATTCCCCCAATGTGCTCAACCGCAAATTCCATCGAATCCATGGATATGGGTTGTCAGAACTTTTATATTGTTGGAACTGTTATGTTATCACAACTTTCATTTGTATTCCACTGATATTTTCAATGTGATCCACAGTTATGGGTGTGTGTAGCATTAATTCCACAGATGTGGTAAAGTATATTCAAATAATTGTCTTTTCTGGTAATTAACTGATGTGCACGTAATCCACCGAGGTGGTCAGTAGAATATCATAGATGGCAGGTTTACTTACAAATGTTTTGGTTTGTTTGTGCTAAGTTGTCCCTGAATGTTGTTTAACCTTATGTAGCCTGGATAGCATGAGACCGTCTGTTGCTCAACAAAATAGTGCTATCACAAATTAAGCCCACTGTCCAGATGGAGATATTGTAAATAAAGATGATTCCCAGAAATAGCTTTTTCCCATGTTTTTTTTTTGTGGTGGGAGTCAGGTAGGGTCAATATTTAGTGTAAAATAACAAGAAATATTTATAAATCATTATCTTGTCAACAATGTTTTTTCTATCTTATCAATCTTTCTTTGTGAGAAAAATTACAAAAAACAACCATGGTGTGAATTTTTGCAAGATAATGTTACTCTGACGTCATAATAGTGGCCATGTTGGAATATTTTATTTTATATATTTTTTTAGATTGTAGCATAGAACTTAATCTGTACGTACACTGCAGAAAATTTCAGCCCTCAAGCTTGAATGAACATGAAAAATATACAAGATTTCTAACCACACATCCATAACTACTGTATATGCAATGAAAACTCTCAGATCTGAAATATCCCAAAATCTGAACAAAATTTGAACTTCCAAAAAATTATTTAAAAAAAATATTAATGCGTCATCTGCTTATAATATTGATTCATCTGTGGTGTGATGGACACATTCAAGAAGAAGTTCACCATCAATATCTGTATTTTGCAGTTCCACGTGCATGGAACTCGGTGACGCAACCAACATTCAAAAATGCGTGGCATAAGTCATGGCCACTTACCATATTCGATGATGCAGAGCAACTTGAAGACTTTGAAGTTTTTAAACTTTCAAGTGAGAAGGTTGATGCAGTAGAATTGATACATTATGCAAAGGGTATGAACACTGAAGTGGCCAAGGACTTGCAAGAAGATGATATCGTGGAGTGGATGAATTGCGATAGTGAAGTACCTGTGGTCTGCAAGATGATGGATGAAAAGATTGTTGACATGGTTATTAACCCTAATGAAGAAAATAATGATGACAGTGAAGAAAAAAAAATGCAGAAGATGGCCATTGATCAGGGAATAATATTGAGGGAACAGTATATAAGCTGCAGGGGATGAATTTTATCTCTGAACAAGAAATAATGAATATTTATCTTACCCAAGAGAAACTAATGAAGGAGAAACCAAACTTCTTGAAACAAATGACTCTTCAGGAAATGTTTAAGAGGGTAACAAAGCATTGCAAACAAACTTTAAGTGCTAGTTGAACCTCTTCACAAAGCTTGTCCTCCTTGACCCTTCATTCCTCCCCACATCCCTTATTTGTCCAAATCCCCCTCTATTTTTGTCCTTCAACCCTGCTGTTGGTTGAAGAACAAATTTTTTGTCAACTAAACGATGCCATGTCTTAATTTTACCAAAAAATACCACTAAATGTGAAATGAAAACCTGGCACTATAATTTTTCTGATTCAGGACATATTAAAGATTAATAATTACTGTGGTGCCAATGGTTTACAAACATACTCACGTTCTGTGCGGACCAACAGACAAACAAACAAATGAACCCAAATGCAATACCCTCTCCTCTGGCGAGGGTAAATATGTGAGACAGACATTTGCATGCCTTTTGCTGAGTTTATTTTGGACGTCATCGGTTATATCTACGTATATAAATGTTTGTTGTTGCTTTCCTTTTCCCAAGGTGGGAGTACAAGCATGAACCTCCCGCTGGTTCTCGGGAAGCTGAGTTGTTGGAGGTCCTTCGACAACCAAGAGAGTGGGTTTGAACTCGGTTTCCAAACTCCTATTTCCCATTGTTCAAGTGACACAGATGCCTGCTTTTCATTCTCATGACTCTTTTGCTGATTATTTTCAATCATAAATTTGGAAAACAAAAAGTAATCTGAATTTACATTTTCCATTTTTGTAAAATATAAATTCAGTAACATTTTCTGAAACATGTATTTCGTAATTAAAAGTGATTGTCATTGAATGCATATTTCATTCCTTTCATTACATTTATCCAATTGTACAAGTCATGTTGTGTCGGCCCATATGAAAAAAGTACTTCAGGAAAACGACATTATTAGTACTGGTACATTATTTTATCGAGTACGAGTACTGCATTTTTTTTTTAATCAATCAAACTTTTTGAAATGAATGCATCCGATATATAATTCTAATTGTAATCAATATTTGCACATAATGCCCCATGAAATATGTGTTTGCACTTCCAAAAATAATTTTCTTAGTAAGAAAATATTTTCTTGAAATAAGGAAAGTTTTCTTGAACAAGAAAACCATAAGAAAAATTTTCCTGCCGCAAGGAAGACCAAGGTCCTTCTTGCCCGGTTGCTCAGTTTGGTCAGACGGCCAGCTATTGGAAGAGTGGTTGTAGAAGAGTGGTTGTAGAAGAGTGGAAGAGTGGAAGAGTGGTTCCCCTGTAACCAGGAAGAGTGGTGAGTTCCATATTCTTTCCATTTCCTAATGCTGGAGCTCACTGTGTTCTTGGGAACTTTCAACACTCGAGAAATTGTTTTATACCCTTCCCCAGATCTATGCCGCCTCACAATTCTATCTCGAGTTCTAAGAACAGTTCCTTGGACTTCATGATTGAGTTTCTGCTCTGACATGCACTGTCAACTGTGGGACCTCATATAGAAAGGTGTATTTCTTTCTAAATAATGTCCAATCAATTGAATTGGTCATAGGTGGACTCCAATCAAGTTGTAGAGACATCTCACGGATGATCATAGGAAATTGGATGCACCTGAGCTCAATTTGGAGTGTCATCCCAAAGAGGTTTAATACTTATTGACTCAAGACATTTCAGCTTTTTATTTTTCATTAATTTGTAAAAAAAAAAAAACTAAAAACATGTTTTCACTTTGTCATTATGGGGTATTATGTGTGTATCAGTGACAAAATTTTCAAAATTTAATCTACTTTAAATATAGGTTGTAATACAACAAAATGTGACAAAAGTCGAAGGGTGTGAATACTTTCTGAAAGCACTGTACATAAACGACCTCTCCAATGCTCTGGAAACCCTCTTGCCCTTTGTACAGATGACTTAATTGTTCTGTGCAGTACACCCATCTCACTAACTTGTAAGCTGCAGCTGTGTTACTGTCTCCTCCTCCTCCTCCTTTGTGTGCAACACAAGGCTACGAGTAGCATCATTGGCTGGAGGTGCAGCTATGCCACTGATGCAATGCCCCTGTAACCAGTACACTGGTATTAATTTTGCCAACCTCAGAAGGATGACAGGCTCAGTCAACTCTTTCGGGTGTTGATTCAAATTCAATGGCCTGACAGGGATTGAACTCAAGATCCTAGGGTCTTAAGCGAATACCAAGCCTTGTCACTGTCTGTTGATCTGAGATTGATTAGATGCTGGTCTGACAAATGGAACATGTTTTAAAACCTGGCAAATGTCAGTCTTTCCTTGTCACTCTGAAAGGCTCATCAAACAAACCCACCTCTCCATTTTAATTGTCAGCAATATTGTGTGGCTCACCCTGAATGAGGTTCAGTCTCTTGAACTTGTTGGCCTCACCATCAGCTTTGACTTCTCCTGGGCTGACCAGAGAGCAAACCTAACCTCTAAAGCCAGCTGCAGATCCTCCGTCTATAGGCAACCTCCATTTTTCCAAGTCAACATATTGTTGTATCAGATATATACAACATATCTGAAAAATCAGAGCAACTCACAGCAAACAATGCCTTTGTCCATAGCTCAATGGAGTACTGCCTTCCCCTGTGGGCGAGTGCTCTAGCATCACTTTTTTCCCTCCTGGAGTCTGTAGAATCCAAAGCTCTCAAGATTGTTGGTATCTCTGGAGCTGAAGGCCTTTTGCTCTCTCATCGCAGACAGGTCAGTGGCATCTGTTTTTTTTCTTGCTTATCCTCTGGTCAAGCACTATATGCTTTCATGGTTGTCCAACCATTCTCAGAAACTCCTGGGTGCAGACGTTCTTCCAGTAACCCTTCCTCGTTCAAGCCCTAAAAACCAGGCTAACTGCACTGCACAATTCTCTTCTTCGTCTTTTCTCCTGTTTGTGGAACCACCTTCCTCAGGTTCTTCAATCCGAATTTTCCCTTCAGGGCTTTTCAAGTTGGCGATGCACCACAATCTCAAGTCATCTTCCATCCTTATAGGGAATCGTTTCTACCCCCATAACCCAACATAACCTAACCCAAACATCTTGCAGACTAATGTGTTTCCTTCTCTCCTCTCTCCTTTTTGTTAATTCCATCGTTTATTGTGCCCAATGGTTACCTCACCATCAGTTCATTGCCTTTTTACCTCTGCCACCGAATATGTGCAGAGGTTGGTTATGTTTTCACCTTTGTTTGTCTGTCTGTCTATGTGTGAACAGGATGTCTCAATGTTATGGATAGATTTGGACAAAACTTGGTGCACAGGTTGGGTGTGTGACAATGATGAAATGATTAGATTTTGGTGAAGATCTAGATCTGGATTTGAAAATTTTTTAATTTTTACAGTGATTCTTTACCATTGAGAGATAGGGCCAAAACGATATAGAACATGATATCTCAAATAGTTGACGGACTTGGTGGACAGGTTGGTTGTATAACAAAGACAAATGAATTTGATTTTGGTAAAGATCCGGATCTGGAAACGAGTATTTTTTAAATTTTTTAAGTGATTCTTCACCATTGAGAGATAGGGCCCAAACAAACATACTGTATTGCACGATATCTCAAACAGTTGTGCAGATTCGGACTAAACTTGGTGGGTGTATTGGGAAGGTGACAATAACAAGCCTCTTAGGTTTTTGGTTAAGGTACCGATGCAGGTGAGGCCTGCATCTGTTCAGGTGAGGCCAGACAGTGCAAACTATATTGTGCGAAAATGGCAGGTGCAAGATGATAGAAGCTGCAGTCCCAATCCTGCATTGGCTCAGGATATTGGTCATTTTGATGACTACCTGGAGATGATGGTATCTCCCAGCAGCAACCTGAACGACCAAACAGCCTTTTTCAGGACAGCACTGCTTGCTTCGAAATAGGAGAGGGACCTGGAAGAGATGGCCCAAATAAATGCTTGTCTCCCTACTACCCAGTTGGCCAGCCACAGTCAACGGGCATCTTCAGAGGTGGTAGAAACACAAGAAAAAGGAAAACGTGTACCCCAATCCTCGCTTTCAAAAGGTGGGAAAGAAAAAAACCCACTTGCAATTCGTCTGTTGGAACTTTCAAACAATAGCAGCCGACCTCAAGGACGCTCAGCCTTAGTTGCTCATGAACAAGCAAGACTAGACATTGACAGCAGCTCTGAGTGAGGTATGCTTTTCAGGACAAGGCAGCCTGATGGAACACAGTACTGGTTGTACCCTCTGCTGGTCAGGCAGACGGCAGGCAGAGCGTTGCCTCTTAGGTGTCGGCTTTATGCTGAATAATTCTATTGCCTCCAAACTGCAAAACCTACCAATTAGGTTGCAACAGTTGTGTGTGATTATCAAGCATGGAAAAATATATTCGGAAGACATGGAATTGGAAACTTCAACTTGAGCAGCCGCCTTCTTCTGGAACTCTGTGAGGAGGCACTTTTCAGTAACCAACTCCCAATTTCAGCAGAACGACCACTACAAGATAACTTGGATGCATTCCAGCTCTCGGTATTGGCACCTCATAGATTACATCTTGGTGTGCCAGCAGGACTTTGGGGATGTCCTACACACCAGAGACATGCCTAGTGCTGTGCTGAATGCCATACTGACCACCAGCTCGTCTGTTCTCAGTTGTCCTTTCACTTCAAGCCCCAGCCCAAGCAAAACCTTCCTTGCAGCAAAGTTTCAAACAACTCTTTAAAAACCCAAACCCAAGCAGCAAATGCCTCATCTGTTGCGCTTTGGAAACACATGAGGTCAGTAATCCTGAATACTACCAAATAGGTCATCTGGATCAGTTGCAGGAAGAATCAGGAATGGTTTGATGAAAATGACCAAGAAATCCAAGCCTTGTTTACAAAGAAAAGATCTCCTCACCAAGCCGCTCTATTTCAGCCAACTAGTTATGAAAGAAGATAGCCTATCGCCATGCATGAAACATCCTCCAAAAATGCTGCATGACTTCCAAAATGATGAGTGGACTGTTCATGCAGAAATAACAGAAATGTATGCTGACATTGGTGACACCAGAAACTTCTATGAAGCAATAAATCTGCTTATGGTCCCACCTTTCAGACTCAGAGCCCTCAGAGAAGCTCTGATGGTCAAGCCCTGTCTTGGATTGCTGGTCAGAGCACTTTCATACTCTCCTCAGTGCTGACCGAACAATAGATGATACTGCCATTAATCATATTCAACTGAATGTAAAGGTTGAACTGGACGAGTGTCCCACAATACAAGAAACCACCACTGCTATCAACCTGATGAAAAACAACAAAGCCTTTGGAATTGATGGAATTCCACCCAAAGCTTTGAAATAAAGTGGTCTGGTATGACACTTCAAACTCCACTAATTATTTGTAGCCTGCTAGGAGCAAGGTAAAATTCTACAAGATCTGTGAGATGCCAACACCAACATCATATAGGTCATTCTCTTGCAGACTCATTTGGATGGATGACAATCGCCTGCCCAAGGCTGTGCTGAATGGGGAGTTGAGCAATGGAAAACGTGATAGAGGGGCTCCATATAAACATTTCAATGATTCACCAAAGAAATACCTCTCGATCTACAATATCAACCATCAACTGTGGGAAACACAGCCTGCAGATCGTGCTGCCTGGTGACTTCATATCAAAAGTGCAACAGTCCACTTTGAAAACCAGCAGATGGCCAGCATCGAGGAGATGAGGAGAAGGAAAGACCGACCCCCACCCATCAACAATCAAACGTAAATGTGCAGCCATTGCGGCAGGGCCTGCCTCTCCATAATTGATCTTGTCAGCCACCTCCCAGCCTGCATTGCCAACCACTTTCCTAATATCTTCTTATGCGAATAACTGCCAACAACAACAAAAGTTATACATCTACACTCCGTCTGTGACTAAAAAGGAAATGCACTCCAATGTACTGTGCCAATTGTTTGGTTGCTTTTGACTTTGTGACCGGTTCTGTGTTGCATTTAACACAGGTGGTTTTTACATAAGAGTTCACTGGCTTTAATCAAATAAGGAGTGTTAAGGCAACGGCAAGATGCCATTGCTGAACAGATCATGGAGAAAATGTAATGAATCAAACAATAAAAGGATGAATAAAGACACAACGATTGCATGATATTTTCACTTTTATACTTTATTTAAGGCTTAAATTTACTTTTGTTTGCTATTTACATTACACATTGCCTTGGCAGTAAGAGAAGAGGGTGGGAAGTGGAGAAAGGAAAAATAGGTTGGGGGGGGGGGGGAGGGTTGGAGTTGAAGAAAGGAAAGAGGGGATGTGGAAGGGAAGGGAAGAAGTGTAAGGAAGAAGATATATAGGAGTGGAGAAAAGAGAAAAGGAGAAGATTCAGACATAATACAGAGAGAAAACAAACGCAAGATAAAAACATAGTTTCCATTTCTTTCCATAACACCATATCGCTTTTCTCACATTATTATAATAGTCCACTTGTTAATAAACAAGTCTTTTCATTATACAACCCACCTGTATGCATACAAATCATTATTTTCCCCCCAAAATAAATTCCCAACAACAATACTCAATTTTCCATTGCAACATTATCAACAGAAACTTCAATTATTTGCATTCATCTGGATTTCACATTGAAACCTGGTTCAAAAAGGTATACCAAAACCTCCACCTCCACGACGTACTAAAAAAAAAATTTTACTCCAAAATACTTGTTCATCTGCTTGAAAATGTTTTGCCAAAATATAATTTATGATATGAATGTTTCAGTCGCTTGAATCGATGTCAAGGTTTAAATTATCAAATCAATTAAGTTAAATGACTTTTTAAAATCAACTTAAGTGACTCAAGAAGTTAAATCACTTAATGTTTTTGCCTTAAAGTAGTTTTGCCAAGTACTTTATTTTACTTTATTTTTGTCAAGATACTTGAGTTTCTATCTAAAGCACCTCAATTACCATATTGTATGGTTAGTTCCTGAATGCTTAAGGTTTGATCAATACATTTTATTTTGTTGGATTTTACTGTTATATAGGCTTTGGGTGCTTTGTTGACTTTTCAATAAACATATCATTTCATTCCACAGCTCCACTGACTTCTTATACTCCATTTAGATTAACAGCTAGACACAAATGTGTACTGATTTTATCAAAGGATCACAGGTAAGCCACAACCACAGGTTAATCCAAAAACCAAAAGTTACTGTCAAGCAGTTAATAAAATTTGTCACTGAATTTATCAGAAAACAAACAAACAAATAAACAAAACTGTAATTAAAAATGTAAATAAAATCAACAATCATTAATAAACCATATAGATTCTTTAAAAGAGTTAGTAAACTTAGTCAAAGAAGTATATTTGATAAATGATTAGCATAATATTAGCTTCAATTATTCTAATTAATCACTTAGTTTATTTTTAAAACTGTTAAAAAAAAGTCAGTCCAACTTACAAGGCTGGGTTTGAGAGTAATAAACAAAGTGTTTATGACTCACAAAGTCATAAACACATCTGTGCTTGTGTTTATGACTGAAGTTATGATTATAGATTCCAGGTGATTCACATGGTACTGACATTCACTACAAAGTGATTGTGTTTGCAATTTCTAAAATTGCATGGGTCTTCCTTAGATTCTGATTTAAAGTCCACAGAGAATTCTTTCATAATACAAATTAAGTCACAGGTAAGACAAGGTGACATGGTGACATCATTTTTTCATGTGCCATTGTGCTTTTTCTGCTGACATTTTTCTCATAATCTCCAAGACTGTCAAATTTGGTGAGTTTAAGATGCCACCGGTGGTCACAAAAGCAAAATGAACAAAACCATATTAATATGTAACAAATGGAAAATGGTCGCATGTCAAATGACATGACGCTTATAATTGCCAACTCATTTTATCAATCGCAGACACAATCACAAATTACAACCATGCAAGCTAAATGTTAATTACAGCAATATGAGATAGGTGTCTTTAATGTTTACTTAATGGTGTATATAAATCATGTCCACTATTTTGTTATCAATGTCATTCATTAATTATGTTACAATGGGAGATCAGTAAGTCCATAGCTTTTTATAAAAAGTTCCAATTGACTGATAAAAAAATTTCAAACAGGAAGTTTAACAAAACAAATCATGTTTATCTTACCTTTCATTACTTCATTATTATTTCACAGACTTACTGATAACCCCTTCAGGATTGTTAACACATTCAATACATGGGTTAAGAACTGACAATTTAAGGCACAGACGTTATACAACTTGGTTTAGAATTGACAACCAGCATGCTGAATTATCAGAGCACATTCAAACACAGCTGTGTTCTTTATCCACCATGAGACAATACAAATGTATTAATCGGATCCTACAAAGATGTACTGGATTCTATAATCTGATTCTCTTCATCATAGACCTTTGATAGTTGTAGTATACAATTAGTCCACACTACGCTAATGATTACGCATCACCATGCTAATTTATACACAAAATTAAGTAAATTGTTCATTCTATAAAAGCAATTTCGTTTTGAATCATTTGCGTGCATTTATTTGCTCCTAAGTCTTTTTTGCAGTTGTTCATGCAACAAAAAAAAGAAAAAAAAAGATTCGATTTCTACTTTTTCTAATCATGTAATTAGTAGATGAGTATATTTATCATGAAAATAATCACACCAAAAATTAGAGCATTTTGAAAATGAAGTCAACAAGAGTGAAAAAAAAAGATTTCTTTTGTTATGACAGGCTTTTCAACTCCCAATAAAGACTTTTCAATATTCCATAATTTCATACATCTTTTAGCTCTCAATTTGTTGAAACCCCTTTGTTCCAATGTTCAACATCGTTCTCAAGCAATCATTCATATTGGGCTATTGGAAAGTGAGAGAGAGAGAGAGAGAGAGAGAGAGAGAGAGAGAGAGAGAGAGAGAGAGAGAGAGAGAGAGAGAGAGAGAGAGAGAGAGAGAGAGAGAGAGAGAGAGAGAGAGAGAGAGAGAGAGAGAGA
>NC_140972.1:46921073-46926073 GCF_056783735.1 Eptatretus burgeri
TGTACATACCCACTCCCTTAATTTGTCAAACCCCAATTTAGCCCCAACTTAATTTTTTTTTTTTTTTTTGTTTTTATTTTTACTTCCCCACTATAAATCGTCCCCTAACCCCCTTTATCGTCCTTGTTCGGCTAACCTATTCTGTCACCTAGCCTACTCCCAACCCCTACGTTCCCTTCCCGGAGGGGAATAAGGGAGAGCTAACGTCCTGTGTCGAGGCCCAGCGAAGCCTCAGAATGGCCTCCCCAGAGTTCGGCGATCTTAACCCAAAGTGGGTCCAGCGGCCCACAACGAGAGCGAGGGGATGGATGGTGCGGAGGGGGTACATCTCCTAATCTACCCTAACCATTTAACAGTTAAACTACCCCGGGGCTTTCAACAAGCGCCTCTCGCTTAAACTATTGGTTCTAACAACCCAGATTCCCGTCGCCTGTGTTGGTGTCCTCACAATTTCGGGCCTCGCCCCCCAATTTTCTCTCCGTGCCCTCACACGGTCTCCTGGCTGGGACACGTGGCTCTCTCTGGCAGGCACGACCCTCTGCCGAATCTCCCGCTATGGCACCCCCGGGCACTACACTGCCTCCGAGCCTACCAGCTCCCTAACACCGGGGAGTGCCCCCATGGCACCTCCCCTGAAACGCACACGTGGCAGGCCGGCCTCCCGGGCCCCTTTCCGAGGGTCACCCGTGCCCACAACACTGCCCACGCGGCTAATGGCGCCCCGGGCCCCCGCACCAAGCAGGCGCACCCGTGCCCACTACTCTATCCCGGCCCCCCATGGGCCCTTGGCCTACCGCGGCCGACTAGCCTGGTGCCCGGGGTACCCACTCAGCGATACTCACCTTTCGCAGCCACGCTCCCAAGCCCGTCAACAGGGCTCCTGCACCCCTCCAAATGGGTCTCGAGCCTACTTTCCCACCAACAGCAAAACGACCTCCATTTTTCAATTTGACTAACCCAGCTAACTCAATCTACACTGACCCCGGGGTCCCTTGGGCGGGAGTCACTCCTCCCCCCAATCACTCATCGCACCATGCATTCCCCATTCGCTCCATACACACAGACCCGCTGGCCTCACTCACTCACCAAGTACTCACCTCACAACTCACCAACAACTCTTCAACACACACACCGCTGAACTCTGCCATCCTTCTAACTACCTCCCCTAACTAACTCGTGCTCCCACGTCGTCCCTTATACTACAGCACGTTCCTTTTAACACTACGTAGCTAAACTACGTCCCCTCTACACATTCACAGGTCTGTCACTGTCTCCAAATAAATCATTTCATTTCCCAACCTAAATCTGGCTACAATCCCTCTAACTAATCCATTCCACGGACTCCATGAGGACTTACCCCTGCCCCATGAAGTCGGTCTAACTAAGCTAACCCTTCCCCCTAACTAGTTTCCATCCTGTGCCCAGGGTAAGGGGGTCTTTCACCCCTTGCCCAGGAATCCTGTACACCCGAAAGTGAGGCTTGTTTTTTTTTTTTTTTTTTCATGCGCAGCACCTGCGCGGCAACTCAGAGCTCGCGCACTTTGCACCTGCCCGTGACGTCACGCAGCTGCACGTGTTCCTCGTCCCTCCTTGGACGGTACCATTCGGCAGAGATACCCCTCCTGCCGGATTCCAACCACACGTGCAGCCATGACGTCACCGTGCGCAAAGAAAAAACACAAGCCCCACTTCTCGAGGGGTTCCCCACGCGAACACATGTGCTTTGCCCGTTGGAGCTTAACACACACGATCGCGTGGAGAACCCGTCCGGTCCAAATCCGTAGTCCTGCCTAAACTTTGTCCGTCCGCGGGATCGGCAAATCCACCGCGTGCGTTTCCGGACCGGGACTTCACTCTCGCAAGCGAGCACGTGGTGGTCTCGTGCGTTGCACAGCACGAACCGCGTGCTCACTGCTGGGTGAACCCGGCACGGTCCTCGAAACAACTACAGCCGCTACTCGGCTTTCTCTCCTCTGTCGCCGTCTCCGTCGCCATTCCACACACGCATACCTGCGTGTCACGACGCACACAGTCCACACCATCACATTCACACGGGGAGACGCGGCTGCGTGCTCCCGCATGCCAACCGACATCTCCCTCTCATACCGCTCTCTCACACACACGGTCTCCTTTGCACACAGCGACCTTGCACACGGCCGTTCACTCACGCGTGCCTCACTACTCACACAAACCATACTACTCACACGTGGTGCTCTATTCACTCGCGCGGGGGCACTCACCCGCGGTGCCTCACCCACGCACGCGAGGGCACTCAACCGCTGTGCCTCATCCACACACCGTGCCTCACTCATACACGCGGGGGCACTCACCCGCGGTACCTCACTCATACACACGGCGACACTCACACACGCGGTCTCTTCCACACAACGTCCCTCACTCATACACGCGGGGGCACTCAACCGCGGTTCCTCACCCACACACGCGAGGGCACTCAACCGCTGTGCCTCATCCACACACCGTGCCTCATCCACACACGGTTCCTCACCCACACACGCGGGGGCACTAACCCGCGGTGCCTCATCCACACTGGCCGTTTCACTCACACACACGGCCTCTTCCACACACGGTGCCTCATCCACACACGGCGTGCTGGGAAGCACGTACTCCGGCACCATCGCCACCACACCAATCACACACGGGGTCGCTTCCACACACGGGGACGCACTCACACCTTGCACCACACACACAGGGACAACCATACTGGGGATTCGTGTCCCCACAAGGGTCTCCGGGGCCTCTATACCCCCCAAGCTCTCCGTGCACCCGTCCACAGCACTCCTCCTCTCAACCTCGCAAAGCACGACCGAACTCACCTGGTCGTGACTCGCCTCAAGGGGGCATACTCCCTCCCCTCGTTCCTGGAGGAGGCCATCCCGCTGCTCGCACCGGGTCCCTACACGCTCCGCGAGCTCACCCCCATTATCCTCCACTACCTCCGTGTGTGTGTGTGCGTCACTTACCCCATCTTCATCGTGTAGTCTTCCCTCTATTTTTTCTGTCTCCCGTGTCTCTGCCAACTCTTCACCCTTTACCTCCCTTGTCTCAACTATTATTTCCGTTGTCGTCACCTCGTGTCTCGTCTCACACGTTTTGGTCTCCCCATTTAATTTTTCCCTTTCGGTCATCGTCACGACCCTCGCCCAACACGTTCCACGAATTATTTTTTCACCCGCCTCCACCGCGGGCCTGTCAGCCGTTGCACCCCCACCCAGCTCGTTTGCTCCCACACGTGAAGTCGCCATTCCCAGCTCCCTGGTCACGGCCTTCATGCCCGCCTGCAGGCATCGGCCCATGTTCTGCGTCTCACCCCGGAACTTTTTCATTTCTTCCCTCATTTGCTGTGTATTCGCATCTATCGTCGTTTTCACTTCATTCATTTGCTTGTTCATTTCGTTTTTCATTTCATTTGTATTTGTATCCATCTTCGTTTTCACTTCATTCATTTGTTTGTTCATTGCCGCCAGCATGGCGCATAGCTGGGCCATGTTGGATGCACTCAGCTGAGCCGTTTCGGCAAGGGTTGGAGAAGGGTCTTGGTGGAGAGGGGGGGGGAGGTGTCATACACCGCGGCCGCTGCCGCACCCACCTCGGGCCCTGGGTTCAGTTGGGCGAGTCCGTGTTCCTGCACAATCAACATTTCCTGCTCGGGGATTCCATCCTGGACCATGGATTCTACACATTCTACATCCATTTCTAATACCCCCGGCTCCCGCTCGCCTTGAGACGCCATCTTGCTTCTCGTGAAGGGTTAATTTGCTCGCTCGTAATTTGGAGGGAATCGGGGGTCGCTTCTCTCACCCCTGGACCGATTCCCGTGAATTTAGCCGGAGACAGGAGAGCCCGTTTTCCTGTTCTCCGATACCAGTGCCGCGAGGAGGGCGATGAATTTGTATCCCACTCCTGACACCAGTGTTGCGGTCTTCGCGCCCGCCGGCGTGCGGACGGCCACGTAACTCGAATCGCGGCACGTCGCCCACCGGACGGACAATCCAGTCGTGACCCTCTCGGACTAACGCCGGGAACCAGTCACGGGTGGACCTTTCGGTCTCACCGCGATCGAGCCAATCAGCCCCCGCGTGGGATAGGGTTGCTCGCCAAATTCGAACTACCTAAGTACCCACGCGGAGGGTAGACCGGGCGATCGCACCTCGCCGCAGGTCGACTTCAGACACGGGCCACTTAAGCGACCCGTTCCGTACTATCAGAATAACCGAGCGGTGTTATCGTCGACCTCGACGGTTCGATTAATTATCGGGCGTACTCAGCCCACTACCAACCCTTTACGTGAAGCAAGATGGGGGTTCAATGGGGAAAAAGACGAAGCGAAGCGGGAGAACAGTTCAACAATAAAGCACATTTATTCGCGGCACACGGGAAGCACACAAATACAATTCCACCAAATGCACACAAAAAAAAGAAAACACACTTCCATTTACACAAAAAGCAAACATAAAAGTGAAAACACAGTGCAGAGCTAATACCGACTACCGAGCACACGGCAACACTTATACAATTCTACTTCACAGACGGCGCCGACAACACATACCCAAAACCAAGGAAAAGAAATACCCCAAGAATGAGGTAGGCCTGGGGCCGAGACCGGGTCGGGCCTACCCGTCTGGTGATGAGACGCGGAGCGGCGATGGCCCCGCAACCCGCGGGCCTCGTGGACAGTGCCTGGCAGGGGGTGGGAACGGGCCCCCTTGGTCGCACTATCTCAGCGCGGGGGGAAACAGGAGGGGGTTGCTGATGCTCGGGGTATAGAGGATCTTTATTATATGCGACGAGCGTCTCCACCTCGGCCAGGTCGCGCTGTCGGCCTCCTTCGGGTGCAGCTTCCTGCACGACGCGAGCACCCCCTCGTCTGGTGTCGCCGCCTTTCCACAGCTCCGTCCCCTCCGTTCCGACTCCAACGCACACGACGAGCAGCTCCACCGCCCGCGAAGTCTTGACCCTCTGCTTCCGACTCTCCTCTTCTT
>NC_140972.1:46931073-47019070 GCF_056783735.1 Eptatretus burgeri
TGAATCCATGTTGGATCTGGAACTACTATTACTCCGACTACTACTACTACCACCACTTTCAGGGCCAAAAATATTCCCACCTCTCCGTGGGGTTGGCCGGAGAAAGTTTTTGGAGCAATTCTTTCATGAAGCGGTCTGATGTTCAACTGGAGCCCACTTGGGCAGGAATTTGGAATTCGATTTATGGTGCCAGCAATAACTCAACTATTCTTCATCAAAGAAACCATGGGATCTTTAATGTCCATCAACTAACACTAGCAGATGGGACACCCAGCTTAATGTCTACCAGAGGGATGTTGCATTTTGTGATGCAACGCCCTACCTGTAAAACACCCAACCCGACAGTTTATAGTCAGGTCGTTAATCAAACTCAGACGAGACAGATTTATAAAGGTGTGCTATATCTCTGTTCTATCGCAACCTCACCAGGATCCCTATTTTACTGAATTAGCCGAGTACCCGCCCTACGGGCGATCTTGTTCCAAGCATCCAACACGTTCTTCGGACACATACCTTTATTTGGGTGGCGTGTCGGCAACTGACAGCTGCCTCAATCGCTCCCGAGAATAAATAACAAATAAACAGGGTTACATGCATGAATAAAAAAACCCACCTATTGTTTATAATTCAAAACACCAAACTGCACTGGAAAATGTGGGGACAGGAATACTGGACTGTAAATGGTTCAAACTTGTAATACCTTCCCCCACCTGGAGGCGGCGCTAGGTCAGGTCAGGTATGGGAGCATGTGCCAGAACAGCGCGTCGCTGCGTCCACTTTCCGCCGGTACTCCAGGGGTCTCCGTCTGGCCATCCCCCAGGCAGATGCCAGGCCCATCCCCATCTCCTTGAGATGATGGTCAACCTGTTGCAACCATGAGGCACATGGTCGGCCCACTGGCCTCCTCCACTCATGAGACTCCCTCGCTGAGAGAATCTGGTGAGCAGGATCAGCATCAGGAAAACGAGCCACATGTCCATACAGCCGCAACTGACGCTCACGGACTATGCAGGTAACAAATCTCATCCGAGTCTCTCTCAGCAACCGCTCATTGGACACAAAATCCGACCAGTGATAGCCAAGGATTCTCCGAAGAGACCTGGTACCAAAGGAATTAAGTCTCCGTCTCAGATCCTTGGTCAGAGTCCAAGTCTCGCACCCATAGAGCAAGACTGGAAGTACCAAGGACCTGAAGACTCGGACTTTCGTCCACCCGCACAAATACCGGCAGCGCCACACCCCATGATCCAGTGAATCAATGACTCCCCAGGCCAAACCCAAACGTCTATTGACCTCTGACTCGCAGCCAGCAGAGACATGAATATCACTGCCAAGGTAAGTGAATCTCTCCACGACCTCAACATCCTCACCACAAACAAACACAGACAGGACAGCAGCATCCAAGATGTCACCGAAAGCCTGGATCTTAGTTTTGACCCAAGAAACCCGTAATTCCAACGGCTCCGACTCCTCATTCAGCACCTCGAGGGCCCCCAAGAGGATGTCTAAAGTCTCCGCAAAGATGACTGCATCATCTGCAAAATCAAGGTCCGAGATCTTGACATTCCCAAACGATGCACCGCAACTTGATCTCTCCGACATCCTCCCTAAATCCAGTCCATACAAGTGCTGAAAAGTGTGGGGACAAGTACACATCCCTGACGAACTCCAGTAACAACTGGAAATAAGTCAGAGATGGTACCACCACACTTCACAGCACTCTCAGTACCAGAGTAGAGTTCAGACATCAGATCGATCAGTTTTGGTGGCACCCCACGAAGACCAAGAATCCTCCAGAGGACATCCCGATTCACTGAATCGAACGCTTTACAGAGATCAACATAGGCTGCGAGCAGCCCCTGCCGAAACTCTCGTCTGCGTTCGGTGAGGACACGAAGTGCAAGGATACGGTCAATCGTTGACCTCTTTGGTGTAAAGCCTGACTGCTCTGGACGCTGGTGCTCAAGCAGATGGTGGCGAACCCTATCAAGAATTATCCGAGCAAAGACCTTGCCCGGCACTGAGAGCAGCGTCACTCCTCGGTAATTGTTGCAGTCTTGGCGATCACCCTTCCCTTTCCAGAGAGGGACAACAAGGCCCCTCTTCCAGTCAGTTGGGATGATGCCTGTTTTCCAGGCAGAGCACAAAACTGCATGCAACGACACGAGTGAAGCATTTCCACCAGCCTTGAGAAGTTCGGCATGGATACCACAGATCCCTGGAGCTTTGCCCCGTTTCAACTGGTTCACCGCAGCCCGTGTTTCCACAAGCGAAGGTGGACCACAGTTGATTCGAGGGTCAGCAACAGGGAGTGTAACACCCTTGACGTCCAACTCGACAGCTGGGGGATCAGCCTGGTACAACCGCTCAAAGTAACCGGCCCAGCGGGCCTTCACTTCAGACTCCTCTGTCAAGAGCTCACCACCCTCTGCTCTAACTGCAGTGCTCCGAGGGATGGGCTTAGATGAACGTAATGCGCGAATTCCCCTGTAAGCGGGACGAGAATCACCTGTCCACAGGTGATGCTCTACCCCCTCACAGATTCCTCGCACATAGGCCTCCTTGTCCACCCTCAGTGCACGTACAGTTTTACGCCTCAGCTCCCTGAACAGCTCAGCTCTGCCATTCAGCCTGGCCCTGCAACTCTGGTCAATGGTATCCAGTGTCCCTTGAGAGACAAAATTCTTCTTTGCCCTGCGGTGAGCTCCAAGGCATCCACCGGCAACATCAAGGACGGTGGTCTTGAAGGCGCTCCACAACTCTTCAGGACCCCCCAAAGCACCCAGACCCCCCAAATGTCCACTCAGCCTGTTCGCAAACTCCTCAGCTACTCTCTCATCCCTGAGCTTGGCAACATCCAGCCTCGGCTGGGATGGTACCATTCTCCAGGATTTAAGGTGCGGCTTTAGAGTTGCTACAACAAGCCTGTGGTCAGTATTGAGGAACTGAGCACTCCGGTAGACCCTGCAGTTCTGGATCATCCTCCAACGACCATCAATGAGGACATGGTCAATCTCCTTTGCCACACCGCCAGCGTTGGAATACCAAGTCCAGCGATGAGCTTGTGGGCGCTGAAACCATGAACCAGCCACCCTAAGTCCATGACTTCTTGCAAAGTCAAGGAACTTAGTGCTATTCTGGTTCATAGTTCCTGACCCATGGGGACCAACACACACCTCATAACCATCCCTATCAGTTCCAGTCGATGCATTGAAATCCCCCAAGACTAGAAGTGTATCTCGTCTGGGGCACTGATCAACCACAGACTCGAGCGTGGCGTAGAATGTGTCCTTCACGGTGAGATCACTCGCCTCAGTCGGAGCATAAACAGAGACCAGGGAAATGACACCGAAGGAGTGACGAATCCTTAATCTCATAATACGCTCGTTGACCGGTGTTACCTCAATTATCATTGGGGTCAGCTTATTGGACACAGCTGCAGCAACTCCTTGGGTATGGTAACCATCAGAGCGACCAGACCAATAGTAGGTGTAACCACCCACCATTATCTCGCCGCAATTCGGTCTCCGAACCTCAGAGAGAGCTGCAATCCCGATGTCCAAACGCTTGAGCTCAGATGATAACAGAGACAGGTGATCATCCTCTCTTAGGGATAGGACATTCCAGGCACCCACCAGAAGGGACCGCCTCAGGTTAACCCAAGGAGACCGCCGTCTGGTGGACGACACCTCAGCACCACTCCGACACACTCTCCCGCAATCTGACCCAGGGATGTTACCCCATGGTTTCCCTCCTATCATCAAAGATTGGGGGTCCCGAAGGCTTTGCCCCAATCCCGTCATCTGGTGAGCTGCCCTGCGAAGGGAAGCTGCGCAGGAGGTACTCCCACGGAGTGGGTTTTCAGATTTTTTTTGCGTTTTTGCGTTTTGCGGAATGAAGGGTTTTACGGTGGCCGGAGTGCAAATCCTGCCACCAACCTCCTAATAAGAAGTGACCCAACTGCAGGAGGACGTCCGCAGACACAGTTGGGCACTAGATATGGATGGTCGTTGGCTCACAAGGAGCTCCTCTGCCCTTTGACAGGTTTTGTTTTTAATCCTGCTGGGTGTACATATCCAAACACCCTCCTCACCAGAAAACTTGGTGGGGGAGACGGTTTAGTCGCCGACAACCCGACCATGGAACAGGTTAGTACAGGTTTACATGGTACCTGTAGCAGGTCACAGATCGAACCTGACCTGACTTATGATACACATTTACATAGGGCGCTACACGATACACAGTTACATAGGGAATTTGTGTTGTCCGCCCCCCCCCCCTTTTCCCCCAAGACCACCGGCAAAGATAAAAACCCTGTACGTTAATTGGTGTCATGCTTATCCTATGTAACAAGTCTGGATGTAATCGGCCCAGCACTGGAGGATGAGTTGAACAACAAACACCCAAACAAACACCGGTCCATGAATTATAGTAAGGATTCCATCATTACTGCCGTGAGAAACACTGAAAAAATGCGATTATATTATCCATAAAAAAACCTGAAAGAATGGTTATATACATAATAATACAAGCAAAGAAACTTCTAAAAAGCATTTTATTATTAAATTTTTTCAACAATTTAACAGTCAATTAAAAGTCGTCTTGTTGAAATGATTTCATAAGTTTCCATTTCACACTGAATCATAAAACAGACGAGTAAGCTCACTCAAAAAGAAAAATACTCTTTTGTAGATTTTTAGACATGACCATTTGTTGCAAGCATACAATCAAGGACAAGGCCATTTCCAAAATGTTCAATCTGATGATGCACTGTCTTTATAAAGTCTACGCCCCCTTTCAAAATTTTCAACTTCTCTTGCTTTATAGCCTGGAATTAAATTGCATTAAATCAGACTTTTTCCACCTTTATTTACACATCATAACCCACAACTTCCAAGGGAAAACAAATTATACAAATTTTAGAAAATTAATTAAATATACAAAACTAGAATATCTTAGTTGGACAAGTCTCCACCCCCCCTTAAAGTTGAAATAGCAATTATAAATTCACTCAGGTGTCACCAATCACCTTCAAAGTCACACAAGTTAATTGGCCTCCACCTGTGTTAAATTGAAGTAATTCTGATTGTTATAAAATAAAATCAGCTGTTCCTGAAAGTTTCCTCTGCTGAGTGGTGCATTTCACAGCAAAGACTCAACCATGAGAACCAAGGAGTTTTCAAAGGACCTCCGGAATAAAGTTGTGGAAAGGCACGGATCAGGGGATAGTTGTAAAAAATATTTCAAAGGCCTTAAATATCCCTTGGAGCACAGTCAAGACAATCATTAAGAAGTGGAAGGTGTATGGTACCACCACAACCATGCCTAGATCGGGCCGTCCCTCTAAACTGTATGACTAAGTAAGGACGAGACTGATCAGAGAGGCCACCAAGAGGCCAATGGCAATTTTGAAAAAGCTATATGCCTTGATGGCAAAGACTGGTCACTGTGTGCATATGACAACAACATCCCTAGCACTCCACAAGTCTGGCTTGTATGATAGGGTGGCAAGAAGGAAGCCATTACTCAAAAAAGCCCACCTTGAGTCCCGTTTGAGGAAAGCAAAAAAACACTCCGGAGATTCTGAAGCCATGTGGCAAAAAGTTTTCTGGTATGATGAAACCAAGATGGAAGTTTTTGGTCTTAAGGCAAAAGGTTATGTTTGGCACAAACCAAACACAGCACATCACCCAAAGAACACCATCCCTACTGTGACGCATAGTGATGGCAGCATCATGTTATGGGGATGTTTCTCATCAGCAGAGATTGGGACACTTGTCAGGATAGAAGGGAAATGGATGGAGCAAAATACAGAAAAATCCTCGAGGAAAACCTGCTGCCCTCTGCAAGAAAGCTGAAGCTGGGACGGAAGTTCACCTTTTAGCATGACAACGACCCGAAAAACACTGCCAAAACTACACTGGAGTGGCAAGCAAACAAAAAGATAAATGTCCTTGAATGGCCCAGTCAGAGCCTTGACATAAATCCAATCGAAAATCTGTAGCATGACTTGAACATTTTTGTCCATCAATGCTCAGGCCTAGGTCACATTTGCCACGGCGGCCGTGGGGTCTCCAAAATCTACGGCCACTAGCAAATATACAGCGGCCGCAGTATTTCCACGGTCACACAATGTAGCAGTCACATGTTTTTATTTTTCGGGGAGCCGCACGGCGTATTTAGGCCTAAGTCACATTTGCCACGGTGGCCGTGGGATCTCCAAAATCTACAGCCATTAGCCATTATACGGCGGCCACAGTATTTCCACGGTCACACAATGTAGCACTCACATATGTTTTTATTTTTCGGGGAGCCGCACGGCATATTTATAAATTGTGGAGACCGAAAACGTTGCCGTACGGTCTTTGATTTGATGTCGCACGGTGACCTCAGGGCGTTCCTGCGGCGGCCATAGAATTTTCAAGGCAGATGCAAGGGAGCCGCAAGGCGACCGCAGGGGGACCGCAGGGGGCCCTAAGGCGAACGTGTGGCCAGACGGAAGGTGACGAATGGGTTAATTTTTTTTTAACCATTTATTTTGTTTCGGCTTGTCGAATTGCTACGGCGAACGTAGAAATGAAAAAAGTTATAACTCCGCGTTATAATTCCACGGCGACCTTACGGCCTGTAAAATATAGCCAAACGGCATAGGGCCACCCTGAGGCCACCGCAGAAACTCTGCGGCCGCCGCACGTTTCTGTCAATTCAGAGGGCGTACGGCCGCCGTATCCTCGCCGTAGAGCAAATGTAACTTAGGCCTCACTGTGCAACTTGACTGAGCTTGACCAGTTCTGTATAGAAGAATGGGCAAATATTGTCCAATGAAGGTGTGCAAAATTGGTAGAGACCTATCCAAACAGACTGACAGCTGTAATTGCTGTCAAAGGTGCTTCCACCAAGTATTAACTCAGGGCGGTGGACATTTATCCAACCAAGATATTCCAGTTTTGTATTTTTAATTAATTTTCTAAAATTTGTAGAATTTGTTTTACTTTGGAAGTTGTGGATTATGATGTGTAAATAAAGGTGGAAAAAGTCTGATTTAATGCAATTTAATTCCAGGCTATAAAGCAAGAAAAGTTGGAAATTTTGAAAGGGGGTGTAAACTATTTATAGGCACTGTATATGCATCAGCACCACATATATGAAGATGAACTACAAAGAAACAGGCAGATTGATTACAATGGAATCGATTATAAATAATATAATGGAAACCAGATGCTGTATCTCACGTGTGCGAACATGACTGTCTCGATAAGTGCCGTTCAAAATCGCCAGCTCCATCAGTTGTACCTTCTTTAGATTATCTTCACCCTCTGCCTAAAGTGGAATTGGGGAGTAAAGGGGGTGGGGGAGTCGAGTCAAAAAATGTGGCAAATAATCACATTAACCAAACGTGAGCTGAGATAATCAGATTAATTTGAAAAGAAGAGTCAGTATAACAAGAAGACGCTACAAACATGAAGATGTAGAAGAAGAAAAAAAAAATCAAAGAAAGTGAAGTTTGGTTTTCTCTTTCCAATGTTAGCCAATGCCAGACAGAGGGCGCTGGATATTTTGCAAAACCATTGGAACCGACATACTCTGGACTCGTGAGAGCGAACCTTTTTTTGGCAAAATACCATATTCTACCCAAACCATAGTCCATTCTATTCTCAGCATGTAATCATTTCACAATTGAAATACATTGTGAGAATCAATCATGAAGTGGACATTTTATGATAATTTTACAAGGACTTGATTAGCGCCACCAAAATTATGAACAGAAGATGGTCTAGAACTATAATGGCACTCTGAAGAGCGCATAGCTCCACCATGCAATGCTGGATCCACGAGAACTAACAGCTCGGCCCAATAAATTTTTGATACATCGTGCTATACATCGTTTTTGACCCTATCTCTCAATGGTGAAGAATTACATTAAAAATTTTTAGTCGTCGGTTCCAGATGAGATTTATGGTAGAAGAAGGCAGAGCTACCATTCCAGATTTTGCCCTCATTATGGGCTCAGCAGAATGAGATCCTGCCAAATCGTTTATTTGTGACCATTCTAAGCTTGGTTAAATAAAATCCAAACCCCTCTTAACTGGACGAGGCAGCAATGCAGAGATCAAGTCCCATAGCAGCAAATGCTGTATGATCTGTCAGCAAGAAGTGTCGTGTGCCAAACGAACACATTGCCTCTGCCCAGCTGATCACCAGTCCGGAAGTGGGGTTGCAGTCAGGAATTACAACTCAAATGAAAGCAGCAACACTGACCCGATTTGCAACATGACTAACGTCATGTGCATAAATTTCATTCCAGGGAGGAGCTTCTGCTCCACACTGATGAGGGCCGATCAACCAGAAACACATGTCTGTGGAGGTTTCCTCTCCGGGGTGTACTGGTCTATAAAATTGAGAATGAAATTATATTCCTGGTATTGGCTGCAGTACAATCCTACTGGGAAGTAGCGGGCTGTAGCTTTTCTAAGCAAATTCCTAATAGGTTTAGCCAGAAGAGCCTTTTCAAAATTTTAATTATTCCTGACTACCCCAGAATTGTTTTATGAACCAAAGACAGGTTAAATGTGTGACAGGCATTTCTTGTTGGTCACGATGCATGCAGCAACAAAGCTGGTGTGGCACTTGTTCATTACTACAGTAACGGGGCCTGATATTTCAATAGATATACACAAGTAGTGGAAAAAAATTAGGACCGCCTGTGCTGAAACTCACCTAGATCAGGAGGAACAGTCACTCAAACCCCCGCCAGACCCCCTGAGACCCTGAATTTTTTAATGCCGTGAACAAACTTTGGTACATCAAGGGTGATGAAGGTTGTGGTCAAGTTTCATTGAAATTCTGTGTGAAATTCGGAGAAGAGAGCAAATACCTATTTTGGGGGTCAAAACCTACCCCGTTAATGAGCGCAGATTTTGATGCGGTCAATACACCTTTGTTAAGCAACAGATATGAAGCTTGTGGCCCAGTTTCATCAAAATCATGTGTTTGGTTCAAGCGATAATGACTGAAGTGTTTACGGTCTAACTAACTGACTCACCTATGGACACTGCTCGATCGCATTAGCTCACCTGACTAAAGTTCAGGTCCTTCAGGTCCTTGGTGCTTCCAGTCTTGCTCGACGGATGTGAGACTTGGAGTCTCACCAGGGATCTGAGACTTAATTCCTTTGGTTCCAGGTCTCTTCGGAGAATCCTTGGCTATCTCTGGTCGGATTTTGTGTCCAACGAGCGTTTGCTGAGAGAGACTCAAATGAGATTTGTTACCTGCATTGTCCATGAGCATCAGCTGTGGCTGTATGGACATGCGGCTCGTTTTCCTGATGCTGATCCTGCTCACCAGCTTCTCTCAGCAAGGGAGCCTCGTGAGTGGAGGAGGCCAATGGGCCGACCACGTGCCTCTTGGTTGTAGCAGATTGATTGGCATCTCAAAGAGATGGGCATGGGCCAGGCATCTACCTGGGGGATGGCCAGATGGAGACCCTTGGAGTACTGGCAGAAAGTGGACGCAGTGACGCGCTGCTCTGGTGCATGCTCCCATACCTGACCTGATCTGAATTTGTACCTTTGTACAGTACCGCAGTGGGTGGTATAGGAAGCTTGGGGCTTTAACTCTGAGTGAAACCAAGAGTGCAACACAATTAACCTTTTTAAAGTCCATGAAAAGTTTAAATTGAAAGATCAACTTTAACTTTTCCCATCACTGTGGGCAGGTAATTTTCGTAGTCTCTCATTATATGATCTTACACCTTGTCTCCACCACAATTTTGACGTTGTGCCCACACGGCACATCATTCACTTAGAATTGTCTTTACATGGTGGATGGAAAAGCGTTTATAAAATCGTTTTTTAAGCGGTGAAGCTGCTTCAATATTTGGGTATGTCCTTCCATCCGTCCATCCATAAAATATGAAGAAGAAGAACCTTTATAACCCCACCGTGTTTAATCCTAAAAGGTTCTAAAGGGTAATTCTCGTGGGCTCCAAAAGGTAATTTTTAAGGGTAATTCTAATGGGCTCTAAAATCGTAATTCTAGTGGGCTCTAGTGGGCTTCCAGTGGGTATTTGGAGTGGGCTAGAAAGGGTCATTCTAAAGGGTAATTGGAGTGGGCTCTAAAGGGTACTTGGAGTGGGCTCTAAAGGGTAATTCTAAAGGGTAATTCTAAAGGGTAATTCTAAAGGGTAATTCTAAAGGGTAATTCTCGTGGGCTCTAAAGGGTACTTGGAGTGTGTTCTAAAGGGTAATTGGAGTGGGCTCTAAAGGGTAATTCTATAGGGTAATTCTAGTGTGCTCTAAAGGGTAATTGGAGTGGGCTCTAAAGGGTAATTCTAAAGGGTAATTCTCGTGGGCTCTAAAGGGTACTTGGAGTGGGCTCTAAAGGATAATTCCAAAGGGTAATTCTCGTGGGCTCTAAAGGGTAATTCTCGTGGGCTCTAAAGGGTAATTGGAGTGGGCTCTAAAGGGTAATTTTAAAGGGTAATTCTAGTGTGTTCTAAAGGGTAATTCTCGTGGGCTCTAAAGGGTACTTGGAGTGGGCTATAAAGGGTAATTCTAAAGGGTAATTCTCTTGGCTCAAAAGGGTCATTCTAAACCGTAATTCGAGTGGGCTCGAAATGGTATCTCTCAAGGGTAATTCTCATGGGCTCGAAATGGTAATTCGAGTGGGCTCTAAAGGGTAATTCCAAATGGTAATTCTAATGGGAAATTATAGTGGGATCTAAAGTCTAAAGGGTAAATCTAAAGGGTTCTAAAGGGTAATTCTCGTGGGCTCTAAAGGGTCATTTTAAAGGGTAATTCTTGTGGGATCTAAAGGGTAATTCCAAATGGTAATTCTATTTGGGCTCCAAAGGTTAATTCTAAACCGTAATTCTCGTGGGCTCGAAATGGTAATTCGAGTGGGCTATAAAGGGTAATTCCAACCAGTAATTCTAATGGGAAATTATAGTGGGCTCTAAAGTTGAAAGGGTAAATCTAAAGGGTTTTAAAGGGTAACTCTAAAGGGTTCTGAAGGGTAATTCTAAAGGGTAATTCTACATGGTAATTCCCAAGGGTTTTAAAGGGTAAGTCTAAAGACTTTTAAAGGGTTCTAGAGGATAATTCTAAAATGTCTAAATAACTCTAAATGGTAATTCTAAAGGGAAATTCTCATGGGTTTTAAAGGGTAATTCTAAAGGGTTATCCTAATGGGTTCTGAAGGGTAATTCTCAGAGTTCTAAAGGGTTCTAAAGGTGGTTTAAAGTATCATTCTTAGGGTTCTAAAGGATATTTTAAGGTGGTTTAAAGGGTAATTGTAAAGGGTTCTAGAGGGTAATTCTAAAAGGTTCCAAATGGTAATTCTAATGGGTTTTAAAGTGTAATTCTAAAGGGTAATTTAAAGGGTTATAAAGGGTAATTCTAAAGGGTATTTCTAAAGGGTATTTCTAAAGGACTCTAAAAGTTATTTCTAAAGGTTTTTAAAGGGTTATTCTAAAGGGTAATCTGAGTGGGTTCTTAAGGGTAATTCTAAAGGATAATTCTGAAGGGTTCTAAAGGATATTTCTAAAGGGTTTAAAGGGTAATTCTAATGGGTAATTCTAAAGGGTAATTCTAAAAGTTTTTAAAGGGTAATTTTAAGGGGTTCTAAAGGGTAATCTTAGTGGGTTATTTAGGGTAATTCTCAAGGGTAATTCTGAAGGGTTCTAAAGAGTAATTTTAATGGGTTTTGTTCGTTTTTAGGCTTTGCCTATTTTTTATTTAAAAATTCCAAAATAAACTGCTTCCTTCAGACATGCGTGTCATTTTTAAACATTATGAGAATGTATCAATATCTAATAAGTAATAACATCTACACACACAACATAGCTTAAACTCTAATTTATTTATCCACTGTGCATTTGCTCGACATCACAACAAGAACAGATAGCAATGGATTTTGTGTTGGGACAGAAAAACTCCGTGAAAGTCTCTTTCATGAACCTTCAATGGTAGATACACAATAATGGAAAGATTCACGGAGTTTATAATGTCAACTACTTGCGTATTTCTTTTTTGACTATTTCCATACTTATTTGTATGAATACCTGACAGATAGGAATAGTTTGTCATAAAGGCAAAGACAGTCAGTCTATTTACTCCAACAATTTACAGATTTATTACCTCCGCCACCAAAGGTGGAAGGATGTTATGTTTTCACCCTTGTCTGTCTGTTTGTCTGTCCACCACCTCTCGGTCACAATTTTAAACTGATCTTCATGAAATTTTTACCAAGTTCTAGAGGTAGTCGCAACTGAGAGGCCAATTTATTTTGAGGTCAAAGGTCATCTTGAGGTTTGATTTCTAAAATCATAATTTTTCATCTGATTGACTTGAACGTTGAACAGGATTTGCATATTGGGTCACTGAATTGGGAAACCAACAATTTGAGGTCAGAAGGTGAAAGGTCAACTCAAGGTCAAACTTCTAGAATCATCAATTGTCATCTGAAAAATCGTCAATTTTCATCCGATTGACCTGAGCTTTGATTAAGATCTTCAATTTTAATCTTTGTGAAATGGACAATTTGATGTATCCATGGCAACTTTTTGGGGGGGCGGCAAGGGTGGATTGTGCAAGTATCATGCTAGGCACATGCATCTTGTTTGTTTGTTTGTGTGCAGGATATCTCAAAAAATTATAGACGGATTCGGATGAAACATGTTGGACAAGTTGGGTGCGTGACAAGGACAAATTGATTCAATTTTGGTGAAGATCCGAATTCGGATCCGGATCTGAGAATTGTTTAATATTTAAATAAATCTTCACCATTGAAAGATTGGGACAAAAATGATATATAGCATCATATTTCAAAAATTGATTTGATCCAATATGTTCTTGTTGATCAGGCATCACGTGGCAGAGGTATGCGCTCTACCGAGTGCTCTTCTTGTTTAGATATCTATTCATTTCTACATATTTGCATACTCTAATAAACATATAAACATTTAGGAATTAGTATTCCTATTTATGATCAATTTTAACAATTAGTAGATAAAGTTACTTTTTCGTGTGACATATGGCTTGTCTGTTTGGAGTTCTCATCTGAACTGATGGCTCATGAAGCTGGGGACCCAGGTTCAAATTGGATATATTGTGATACCTCGTATATATTTGTCAATTTCCGACTAATGTCCTTGCCATTCATCTTAAAGTCCACTGATTTCTGCTAATATATTTGGCCTGCCTGTGATTATACATGTATATTGTATATCTTCACCATGAGCTTTACAGCAATGTATAAAAACAACAAAGTGGATATTCGTTTTTCATGCAAATAGGGCTTTGTGTGTTGGTATACTGGATGCATTTCAGTTTCTTGCCATTATACGACAGGGAAGACAATGGCAAACCACCCAAAGTATCCACTGAGATGAGGCTGCTTTGGTAGCTCCTAAATACCTATTCAGGAGGATAGTATATGCAGGGTAGCCATGCCACAAGTAGAGGTATGCTCAAATTTTTTCTTAGAAAAGTATTTCATTTTCTCACCAACAATCTACTACATTTACATCTCGTAATACAAGGTATGCCTGGTGTTGGCTTAATGGTTAGGGTGGCAGGCTTTGGATCCTAGGGTCCTGAGTTCAAATCCCGCTCAGCTATTGAATTAATACCAGGTGGGGTTAACTCGGCCTGTCATGCTTCTGAGGTAGGCAAAATGAGTGCCAAGCAGCCAGCATGCTGGTATACTGTGCCGGAGTGGCGACCCGTCCAGGATTGTGCCCAAGAGCCAAGGAGACTGTTTAAGCAGCACCAACGCTCAACATAGAGAATGGTCCCAATCTCCTCCTCCTCCTCCTCCTAACAAGGTCTGTTTGATCCATAACATCAATTTATTGTTTCATCCAAAATGTTAAATTGGTCAATTTTTGTTGTGTTTGTCAGCACGATTGTATTTTTTTGATCATCCATGTTTAAGACTGATTGGGTTGGTCCAGCGCAAGGGAGATGGGTTTTTTTTTTATTAAACCAACGATGTTTTTCTCCATGTTTTTATCTATCGTGTCTCGATTTAAACTAACATTTTAAAGCCTGATGGATAAATACATGGAATATTTGGAGAGGAATAATGACAATATTTTTTCAATTAAGGGCAAGTTGTATAGTTGACGTTGATAGTCATCCAGGTCTTGTGATAATCATCATGATACATAATGAAGAGTTACAACTTAATCTTTATTATCTGCTTTAATGATGGAAGGTTAGCTTAGTCATGGCTATAATGATAATCAAGTTAATTAGAAAGTATGGAGAAGTAATTAAGGTACTCGAGAGATCTGAAAAAAACTATAAGAAAAGGGGAAATGCAAGTCAAAGGGTAGAAAGGATGAAAGGAAGGGAGAGAACAGAAGAGGTTTTGGAAGTAGGACAAGTTAGAAGTTTCTTTGAACAGTTGGGGAAGAAAAAAAGATACTGGAGTGGGAGGATAGATACAAGGAGAGCAGAGGGGAGAGTAGATTGTGTTATCAGTGATAACAGACTTCCTGCAGTCTGCTTCCTGTGGGCAAAATCACTTCCTGTGTATGACTTCACTTCTTGTGGCACAGTGCTAAAGTTAAATGAGCACAAGCCAAATTGAAGTAGACACTATCATTCGATTGACAGACTGCTTGACATATTATACAAATTGGTATTGCACAATCAATGAATGTCAATCAATATATTATAAATGGTAAATAATGTTTTTTTTTTTTTTAAGTATTATGACCTGATACTCCTCTTTGTACTGTATCTTTATGCTATCAGCAATGACAAATAAAATAATGGATAAAACAAATGAAACAACTGTTTCATACACAATAACACCACACATATATGGGGCATGTGTGCATTTGACTTAATATCCCTTGAGATCTATGTGCATGTGCAAAGTAAGTAAACTTCCACCAGAAGATCATCAATGTGTCGTGTAACAGTTTCACGTTACAATGAAGAACAATATGTGGCGTGCGTGGTAAGTCAGAAATATGCACAAGATGCTTGTTGCAACACTGTAGCTGAAAAGGTGCTGTGTTGGTTATCAACCTGTATTGTCTTGGCATAAGTAAAAACTTTCTGATACATAAGAATGGGTGCAGCATATTGGAGTACACAGTCTTTTTAATGGTGATGTAAAATCAGCTATCCTCTCAGCATCTAGTTTGTGGACAGGAAAAACCCCATAGTGGCTTTCAAAAAGAAGAATCCATTGTGTGCTGACACCCTGGCAAAGTTCCCTTCTTGTGCTTAACTGTGTAATTAGCACTTCCTGCTGTTGATGGGAGTGCAGTGATGTGGATATAACACAGTAATGATGGGACAAATGTCCTTTATCTCAATCTTAATTGCTCTGTGATTATTACATGAAGATGAAATTTCTCAAGAAACGATTGTACAGTATTCGTTTATAAATATAATAGCCATCGACCTCAAATTAAATACATAGTGTAAAAAACAATTAATAAAACAGAAAAGCAACAGTACTAATACCAACTGCCTTTTATTTGCAAACTGAATTCACGGAGTGTGAGGGTTGTAAGGTTTGACATACAGGTATTGTCATTATCATAAGTGAGCTACATGAGAAGTTTGATTCAAAATTGGGAAGCAGCACCAATTTTACAACACCTTTACCTTTGTATTCACGTCACACAGGGCTGAAAATAATCGGCATTAATGGGTTTCAAACAGATTGTATTGGTAGCATAGTTTGTAAGGTGCAATATTTCTTGTGCCACAAAATTTTGGATGGAAATCCCAGAACAGTCCACTTTGGTATTTAAATGTAGAAAATGCATGTACTGTACAGCAATGATGGAGTGAAATACAGCGAAAGGGAGGTAAACAGAAGTTGAAAGAGAAAGCTCCAACATTATTGAGGGAAACCAACTGCCTCTGACAAGTGTCTCAATGTCTCTTTATAACAACCCATCAACTTCCTTTTCTTCACCATTCTTCCAATTTCACAATCAACTCCCTCCCTCTCCCCACTGACCTTGGCACCATCCTACAATTCCCTTCTCCGCAAACAAGAGTCGCTTTCATTGCGCTCTCTCCTTTCTCCCCCCCCCCTCTTGCTTCTCTTTCTCTCATCCCTCCTCCTCTCACCCATCTCTCTCCCTCTCCTCATATTCCTCCGCCTACTTCTTCTCTAGCTCTCTCTCTTAATATAAAACAAGACCCACTCATGTCTCTCACCCATAATTGAAGGGAATAATCAATCAACTCTCATCAAATCAATTACCCCAGGTGGCTAGGATTCTCAAATATATTAATTTCCATGCTCTCCCAGCCAAAGCTGCCGAAAGCAACCATGAAAAGCTACTTAAGGTAAGCCCTTTACTGTTTCAGACCTTATACCCAGATTCTTCCACAGCTGCAGAAATTCACAAGTAGTACATACATGAGAATCCCAATGCGACACACCCCCCTCAGCCACCAGACCAGTTTCAATGTCTGCAGCTGTAGAATAACACGGGTAGGGTTTGAAATTTCAGACATAAATCCTTTGTACGTGGAGGTAATATGTTCCAAATTTCAGCAACGTCCGTTTCTGCATTCTTGAGTTTTTAACAAAAACCCTCAAAATCAAGGGAGGCACAAAGCGCCCCTCCCTTTATATGGGACGGTTTCTCTGTATGCAATAGACTGAAAATTCGTTTCACAGCTTCTACTGGACGAAATTGACTGCAAATTTCAGAAGTGAATTCTTTGTACATCGTGGTAATATGTTCCAAATTTCAGCAACATCCATTTCCGCATTCTTGAGATTTTTTAAACGAAAACCCTCGAAATTAATGTTGGTGTCTGTCAGTCTGTCCATCCATCCATCCGCCCAACATGTGTTGGGCAACATGTGTTATAGCTCATATCTCAAAGGCTATACATTAAAATGAGCTGGAACTTGGCATATACATGGGCCAATACGTATAAGTAATGGCTTTCGAAACAAATTCCCCCAAGTGCCATAGTTTTTTGCTTTTTTGCTAATTCTTGCTAATATTCAAATATCCACGCATCATCCACAAATGTCAGAAACATCATGCAATTCCACTTGGTTTCCACCGGAGGGCAGCACGATCTATCGTTTCTGGATATGCATTAGTGGAGCAATTTATTTGGACATCAAATAAGTCATCTACAATTGTACGTACTCATTATTCTGCACTCGCGAAACGAAAAGCGGGGTTAAGCGATCGGTAGCGTACGTACATATGTCGTACGTGTCTGCATTTTGTAAAGATCGAAAACCGTTCAGCGGAGGGAATTGAAACTTTACCACATGTTACATGACTCTGTGAAATAGTGATCATTCTTTTGAGGTCACCATAGGCCAAAGGTTAACAGAGGTCAATTTTCTAAAATCCTCATTTTTCATCTGATTGACGTCAAATTTGAACAGGATTTTCATATCAGGCCACTTAATTCAACCGCCAACTATATTTGAGGTCAACAGAGGCCAACAGGTCAACACAGGCCAAAATTTTTTAAATTGCCAATTTTCATCCGATTGACGTGAAATTTGAACAGGATTTTCATATTAGGTCACTAAATTCAACCACCAACTATATATAAAGGTCAACATAAGCTAACAGGTCAATATAGGCTACATTTCTGAATTCCTCAATTTTTATCTGATTGACTTGAAATTTGAACAGAATTTGCATATCAGGTTACTAAATTCAACCACTAAGTATTTTTGAGGTCAACATAATCCAAAAGGTCAACATAAGCCGAAATTCTAAAATAGTCCATTTTCATCTGATTTACTTGAAATTTGAAGAGGATTCTTGATAAAAAATTATCCGTAGATAGAAAAGACCCCTTTATATGGTATATGCCATGTGGCAAACTACAGAAAAGAAGGGACATTGCATATCTTATAGAAAATGCCAAACAATAGAAAAGAAGGGACATTCCATGGCTTGTGGAAAATGCCAGACAATAGAAAATAAGGCACATTCAAAAAATCTCGTGTGCATGCTGCAGGAAGAACAAAGTAATACTCTAGAAATGTTCATATAAAGGGGTGCCTATATATATATATATATATATATATATATATATATATATATATATATATATATATATATATATATATATATATATATATATATATAGCTATCCCTGTGTCGTAACAGGCGACCAGGGTTGCGTCAGGAAGGGCATCTGGCGTAAAACATGTGCCAAATCACTATTCGGATCATACGGATGATTCGCTGTGGCGACCCCTAACGGGAGCAGCCGAAAGAAGAAGAAGAAGATATATATATATATATATATACATATTGTTGCGGATTCGCGCCCGCCGGCGTGCGAACGGCCACGTAACTCGAATCGCGGCACGTCGCCCACCGGACGGACAATCCCGTCGTGACCCTCTCGGACTAATGCCGGGAACTAGTCACGGGTGGGCCTTTCGGCCTCACCACGATCGTGCCAATCGGCCCCCCGCGTGGGATAGGGTTGCTCGCCAAATTCGACCTACCTAAGTACCCACACGGAGGGTAGACCGGGCGATCGCACCTCGCCGCAGGTCGACTTCGGACACGGGCCACTTTAAGCGACCCGTTCCGTACTATCGGGATAACCGAGCGGTGTTATCGTCAACCTCGACGGTTCGATTAATTATCGGGCGTTTTAGCCCACGACCAACCCTTTACGTGAAGTAAGATGGAGATTCAATAAAAGAAAAGACGAAGCGAAACGGGAGAAACAGTTCAACATAAAGCACATTTATTCCGCGGCAAACAGAAAGCACACATATACAATTATACACCAAAAGCAAATGTAAAAGGAGAAACACCACAATAATGCACAAAAAGCAAATGTAAAAGAGAAACACAATGCAGATCTACTACCGACTACCGAGCACACGGCAACACTTATACAGTTTTACTTCACAGACGGCGCCGACAACACATATACTCAAAGCAAAAGAAAAAGGGACCACCCTCAACGATGAGGGGGGCAGACGGGCCTGGGGCCGAGACCGCGTCGAGCCTACCCGTCTGGTGATGAGCCGCAAAATGGCGGTGGCGCCCCGACTCCGTGGGCCTCGCTGACAGTGTCTGGAATGGGGTGGGAACGGGGCCCCCTTCTCACACTATCTCAGCGCGGGGGGAAACAGGAGGGGGTTGTTGATGCTCGGGGAAATGAGGATATCTCGCTGGCTCGGACCCTGCGACGAGCGTCTCCACCGCGACCTCGGTCGCGTTACCGGCCTCCCCTCTCCGCAGCTCCCTGACTCTGACACGAGCGCCCTCTCGACTGCCTTCGCCGCCGCCACCTCTCCAACTCTCCACTCTTCTCAGCTCCGTCCAACTGCTTTCTCTGACTCTTCTCTTCTCAACTCTCCTTGACTGACTCAACTCCTGCGCGAGCGAACGTGGCCCTTTATAGCCCCCGGGGCTTCGCTCCTTCACCTTCGACCCTTCACCTCTGGCTGGCTCCCCATTGGACAGAGGAAAAGTGGGTGTGAATGATTTTTGATCCGCGAATCTGCATATAGCGATTATACTCCGACGCACCTGGAGGTGGGGCCAAATCGCCCCACGCTCGCTGATAGGACGGAACAGAAGTGGGCGTGAATCGTTTTTGATCCGATTTCTTCGGAAAGGCTGGTGTTTTTGCACCCGCTGCTCGGTGCGCGCCCTGCACGAGTCCAGGATCGGTGCCCACAAGCGGCGCAGGAATGGCAGTGATGCGATGGTTGCGAGAGCGAGATATGACGGCAAGGGTCGTGGCTGTTGTTGTGAAGCGGCGTTGCGGTTGGTGGTTGTTGTGTGATGGCTGTTGAGACGTGGTTGGTGGTGGTTGTGGTGGTAGTAATGGCGGCTGGTCCAAAATAAAGATAGTAAAAGAAAAACGGCTATCCTGAAGGGTCGCAGCCCGAATGAATGACATTTATTCCCTCTAAACAACGGGTTTGGGCCTAACTACACATATACTTACAGAGATATCTCACCTACGGGACCTGAATGGTGGTTTGCGAATTTCGTCAACCACAACACTACCCCCTCCCCTTTTTACAGACTCGTCCCGAGTCGTCAAATTTTCGTGTGCCATCATGTGTAGTTTTCCCCTAATACATTTTACCTACGGATCCCTGAGTGCGACATTCATGGTATTCGTGTCCCCAAAATAAATAACCTGAGGGCTGAGTAACTACTTAAACAAACTCACTCACACGGACGACTTAAATAAAATTGCCGGCGCTAGGACAGACATGCCGGGGGCGCACTCATATTTACAGTACATCTTAACCTTAACTTACAAATTTTACACAAAACCATGGCCCAGGATCAATGGTCTCTGCAAAAAGAAAGCAGTTAGCAGGGAGCCAGGCTGCTCGCATGCAGTCTCTGGCTCAAACAATGCAGGTGACAGGGAACGTGGCCGGCTGCTCACACGCAGTCCAAGGCCTTCCCTTTTGAACTGAACGCAGTGAACCACAACGGTGCATGGGCTGCACAAACACAGTCTCCGTGCCAGCTCAAGTGGCACACGCAATGAACACAACGGATGGATGGATGGACACAAACATGGTGCACGGGCCGCCACTGCAGGCCCGTGTTGTAGCTGCCAACAGGGCAGTTCTTGCAGCTTGCAAACTGTTGCTTTCTGATCCTGGCGCACATGGCAATGAACAGGGGGGGGGGGGCAAAGCAAAAATTGAACGGGGCTGGTGAACAGGGGCAGTGGGCATGGCATGGCAAAGGTGATCAGGCAAACACAGCCTGCGGAACAAGGCCGCTGCAGGCAAACACAGCCGGCAGACGAACTGGCCGGCACAGGCCTCGAAGAAAACAGCTGCAGACGATCCGGCCGGTACAGCCTTGCAGCACAGCAGCTGCAGACGATCCAGCCGGCACAGGCCTTGCAGCAAAACAACAGTTGCCGATGAAGCTGGCCAGCCTTCGCCGTTCAGTGGAGGTTGGTGGACGAAGTGCGGTGGTGCTGGCCACTCGGAAGGCGGGCTCGGACCTACTCTACGGTCTCCCTCCCAACCTATCGCCTTTGCCTGTCATTGTCTATACCCACTCCCTTAATTTGTCAAACCCCAATTTCGCCCCAACTTATTTTTTTATTTTTACTTCCCCACTATAAATCGTCCCCTAACCCCCTGTACTATCCTTGTTCGGCTAACCTATCCTGTCACCTAGCCTACTCCCAACCCCTACGTTCCCTTCCCGGAGGGGAACAAGGGAGAGCTAGCGTCCTGTGTCGAGGCCCAACGAAGCCTCAGAATGGCCTCCCCAGACTTCAGCGATCTAAACCAAAGTGGGTCCAGCGGCCCACAACGAGAGCGAGGGGATGGATGGTGCGGAGGGGTACACTTCCTATCTACCCTAACCATTTAACTGTTAAACTACCCCGGGGCTTTCAACAAGCGCCTCTTGCTTAAACTATTGGTTCTAACAACCCAGATTCCCGTCGCCTGTGTTGGTGTCCTCACAATTTCGGGCCTCGCCCCCCCCAATTTTCTCTCCGTGCCCACACACGGTCTCATGGCTGGGACGCGTGGCTCCCCTTGGCAGGCACGACCCTCTGCCAATTCCCCTACGATGGCACCCCCGGGCACTACACTGCCTCCGAGCCTACCAGCTCCCTAAACACCGGGGAGTGCCCCCCATGGCACCTCCCCTGAAACGCACACGTGGCAGGCTGGCTTCCCAGGCCCCTTTCCGAGGGTCACCCGTGCCCACAACACTGCCAACGCGGCTAATGGCGCCCCGGGCCCCCGCACCAAGCAGGCGCACCCGTGCCCACTACGCTATCCCGGCCCCCCATGGGCCCTTGGCCTACCACGGCCGACTCGCCTGGTTCCCGGGGTACCCACTCAGCGATACTCACTTTTCGCAGCCACGCTCCCAGCCCGTCAACAGGGCTCCTGCACCCCTCCAAACGGGTTTCGAGCCTACACTCCCACCAACAACAAAACGACCTCCATTTTGTAAATTTGACGAACCCCCTAACTCACTCTACACTGACCCCGGGGTCCCTTGGGCGGGAGTCACTCCTCCCCCCAATCACTCATTGCACCATGCATTCCCCATTCGCTCCACTCACACAGACCCGCTGGCCTCACTCACTCACCAAGCACATGCTTCCACTTCACTCACCAACAAATCTTCAACACACTCACCGCTGAACTCTGCCATCCTTCTAACTACATCCCCTAACTAACTCGTGCTCCCACGTGGTCCCTTAAACTATAGCACGTCCCATTTAACCTACGTAGCTAAGCTACGTCCCCACTACACATCCAAAGTCTGTCTCTGTCTCCAAAATAATCCCATACTCCATTTTCCCAACCGAAATCTGACTACAATCCCTCTAACTAATCCATTCCACGGGCCCCATGAGGACTTACCCCTGCCCCATGGAGCCGGTCTAGCGAAGCTAACCCTTCCCCCTAACTAGTTTCCATCCTGTGCCCTGGTAAGGGGGTCTTCCACCCCTTGCCCGGGAATCCTGTGCACCCGAAAGTGAGGCTTGTTTTTTTTTTTTTTTTTTTTACATGCGCATCACCAGCGCGGCAACTCACAGCTCGCGCACTTTGCACCTGCCCGTGACGTCATGCAGCTGCACGTGTACCTCGTCCCTCCTTGGACGGTACCATCCGGCAGGGATACCCCTCCTGCCGGATTCCAACCCCACGTGCAGCCATGACGTCACCGTGCACATAAAAAAAACACAAGCCCCACGTCTCGAGGGGTTCCCCACGCGAACACATGTGCTCTGCCCGTTGGGGCTTAACACACGATCGCGTGGAGAACCCGTCCGGTCCAAATCCACAATCCTGCCTAAACTTTGTCCGTCCGCGGGATCGGCAAATCCACCGCGTGCGTTTCCGGACCGGGACTTCACTCTCGCAAGCGAGCACGTGGGGGCCTCGTGCGTTGCACAGCACGGACCTCGTGCTCGCTGCTGGGTGAACCCGGCACGGTGCGCAAAACATCTACAGCCGCTACTCGGCTTTCTTTCCTCTGTTGCCGTCGTCGTCTCCATTCAACACACGCACTCCCGCGTGTTACGACGCTAACACACCTCACCATTAAACTCACACCGGGAGACGCGGATGCATGTTCACACATGCCGACCGACATCTCCCTTACACACAACGACCTTGGACACCCTGTCTCTCTCACACTCGGCCGCTCACTCACGCATGCCATTTCCCTTGCACACGTGGCTCCACTCACTCGCGGCCTTTCACTCACTCGTGCCATTTCCCTCACACAAACCATACTACTCACACACGCGGGGGCACTCATCCGCGGTGCCTCACTCATACACCGTGCCTCACTCACACACGCGGGGGCACTCATCCGCGGTGCCTCACTCATACACCGTGCCTCACTCACACATGCGGGGGCACTCATCCGCGGTGCCTCATCCACACACGGCGTGCTGGGAAGCACGCCCTTCTGCACACTTACCACCACACCACTCACACACGGGGTCGCTTCCACACACGGGGTCTTTGTCACCCACCCGGTCGCTCTCACACACGCCGTTGGACCCGCGCTATGCGTGCGTTGCAGCACGCATTTCGCCACACTCGTGAGCACACACCTCGACACCACACACACCGGGACAACCACACTGGGGATTCGTGTCCCCACAAGGGTCTCCGGGGCCTCTATACCCCCCAAGCTCGGCGTGCACCCGTCCACAGCACTCCTCCCCTCGAACTCGCAAAGCACGACCGAACTCACCTGGTCGTGACTCGCCTCAAGGGGGCATACTCCCTCCCCTCGTTCCTGGAGGAGGCTATCCCGCTGCTCGCACCGGGTCCCTACACGCTCCGCGAGCTCAACCTCATCGTCCTCCACTACCTGTGTGTGTGTGTGTGTGTGTGTGTGTGTGTGTGTGCGTCTCTAACCCCGTCATTATCATGCAGTCTCTCCTCTATCGTTCCCATCTCCCGTGTCTCTGTACATTTATTCGTTTCTGTTGTCCCCTCGTGTCTATTAGTCTCTGCTTCTTTCTGGCGTCTTTCCCTTATCTTTATGTAGGTCAACCTTGCTTTCTCCTTAAGTCGCTCCCGTCCTTCCCTGTTTTTCACTCCTTGCTCTTTCACGATCTCCGCATACCTCATCCTTGCTTTCTGTCTTAATTGTTCTTTTCTCTCCCTCCCAATTACTTTCACCTCGTCTCTTGTCTCCCGAATTATTTTCTCCTTACCTGCCTCCACCGCGGGCCCGACAGCCGTTGCACTCCCTCCCAGCTCGTTCGCTCCCACACGTGGAGTCGCCATTTTGAGCGCCGCTGCCATTGCCTTCATTCCCGCCTGCAGGCTTCGGCCCATGTTCTGCGTCGCACCCCGCAGTTCTTTCATTTCTTCCTTCATGTTTGTTTCCATTTCGTTCATTTGCTTGTTCATACTTTTTATTTCGTTTTTCATTTCATGCGCTTCTGCATTCATCTTTGCCAGCATGGCGAATAGCTGGGCCATGTCGGGTGCGCTTGGGTGAGCCGATTCGACAAGGATCGGGGGGTTTTGGCGGAGAGGGGGGAGGGGAGGTGTCATACACCGCGGCCGCCGCCGCACCTATTTCGGGCTCTGGGTTCAGTTGGGCGAGTTCGTGTTCCTGCACAACCAACATTTCCTGCACGGGGATTTCATCCTGGACCATGGATCCTACATTACTACACATATACATTTCTAATACCCCCGGCTCCCGCTCGCCTTGAGACACCATCTTATTTCTCATAAAGGGTTAATTTGAATCGCTCGTAATTTGGAGGGAATCGGGGGTCGCTCCTCTCACCCCTGGACCGATTCCCGTGAATTTATCTGGAGACAGGAGAGCCCATTGTCCCTTTCTCCGACACCAGTGTCGCGAGGAGGGGGATGAGTTTGTATCCCACTCCTGACACCAGTGTTGCGGATTCGCGCCCGCCGGCGTGCGAACGGCCACGTAACTCGAATCGCGGCACATCGCCCACCGGACGGACAATCCCGTCGTGACCCTCTCGGACTAACGCCGGGAACTAGTCACGGGTGGGCCTTTCGGCCTCACCACGATCGTGCCAATTGGCCCCCCGCGTGGGATAGGGTTGCTCGCCAAATTCGACCTACCTAAGTACCCACACGGAGGGTAGACCGGGCAATCGCACCTCGCCGCAGGTCGACTTCGGACACGGGCCACTTTAAGCGACCCGTTCCGTACTATCGGGATAACCGAGCGGTGTTATCGTCAACCTCAACGGTTCGATTAATTATCGGGCGTTTTAGCCCACGACCAACCCTTTACGTGAAGTAAGATGGAGATTCAATAAAAAAAGACGAAGCGAAACGGGAGAAACAGTTCAACATAAAGCACATTTATTCCGCGGCAAACGGAAAGCACACATATACAATTATACACCAAAAGCAAATGTAAAAGAAGAAACACCACAATAATGCACAAAAAGCAAATGTAAAAGAGAAACACAATGCAGATCTACTACCGACTACCGAGCACACGGCAACACTTATACAGTTTTACTTCACAGACGGCGCCGACAACACATATACTCAAAGCAAAAGAAAAAGGGACCACCCTCAACGATGAAGGGGGCAGACGGGCCTGGGGCCGAGACCGCATCGAGCCTACCCGTCTGGTGATGAGCCGCAAAATGGCGGTGGCGCCCCGACTCCGCGGGCCTCGCTGACAGTGTCTGGAATGGGGTGGGAACGGGCCCCCTTCTCACACTATCTCAGCGCGGGGGGGAAACAGGACGGGGTTGTTGATGCCCGGGGGAATGAGGATATCTCGCTGGCTCGGGCCCCGCGACGAGCGTCTCCACTGCGACCTTGGTCGCGTTACCGGCCTCCCCTCTCCGCAGCTCCCCGACTCTGACACGAGCGCCCTCTCGACTGCCTTCGCCGCCGCCACCTCTCCAACTCTCCACTCTTCTCAGCTCCGTCCAACTGCTTTCTCTGACTCTTCTCTTCTCAACTCTCCTTGACTGACTCAACTACTGCGCGAGCGAACGTGGCCCTTTATAGCCCCCGGGGCTTCGCTCCTTCACCTTCGACCCTTCACCTCTGGCTGGCTCCACATTGGACAGAGGAAAAGTGGGCGTGAATGATTTTTGATCCGCGAATCTGCATATAGCGATTATACTCCGACGCACCTGGAGACGGGGCCAAATCGCCCCACGCTCGCTGATAGGACGGAACAGAAGTGGGCGTGAATCGTTTTTGATCCGATTTCTTCGGAAAGGCTGGTGTTTTTGCACCCGCTGCTCGGTGCGCGCCCTGCACGAGTCCAGGATCGGTGCCCACAAGCGGCGCGGGAATGGCGGTGATGCGATGGTTGCGAGAGCGAGATGTGACGGCAAGGGTCGTGGCTGTTGTTGTGAAGCGGCGTTGCGGTTGGTGGTTGTTGTGTGATGGCTGTTGAGACGTGGTTGGTGGTGGTTGTGGTGGTAGTAATGGCGGCTGGTCCAAAATAAAGATAGTAAAAGAAAAACGGCTATCTACGAGGGTCGCAGCCCGAATGAATAACATTTATTCCCTCTAAACAACGGGTTTGGGCCTAACTACACATATACTTACAGAGATATCTCACCTACAGGACCTGAATGGTGGTTTGCGAATTTCGTCAACCACAACACTATATATATATATATATATATATATATATATATATATATATATATATATATATATATATATATATATATATATATATATATATATATATATATATATATATATATATATATATATATATATATATATATATGTATATATATATATATATATATATATATATATATATATATATATATATATATACATACATATGTTAACACTCATCAGTATGTAAAGTTTTTTGTGTAACTTGAAAACAAAAACACATAAGATAATGTGCATGTGTGTGATTAATTTGTTGAAAAAATTGAGGCCCTTTTCTATGAACTTTCCCTTAAGGCCCGGTCACACCTTGACGTTTTAGCCAGCGATGGCAACGTATTAAAATGTATGTAAAACACTGGCTTACGTTGAACTTTTGATGTTTTTTTTTAAAGATTCGGACGTATTCATAGCGACTTGGTCTTATGTATAACGCATTGGTAACGGACACAGAACGTTTCGTTGTGTTATAGATAACTTATACCAACGAATGCTGAACCTGTTGTCGGCCTACACAACCGATGCCCAACGATAGTCTAACTTCGGCATAGCGCGTTGAACGCATCGCCGACGATGTCGTGACGTAGCCTATTAAAAGGTTGACGCACAACGATTCGAATCATAACTGCCGTAGAAATGGAAGCGACAACATCGCGGTCACACCTTGGCGATCTTGCCAGCGTATGCCGACCTAAGAAAAATGTGTCTAAAACGTTTGGGCACGTCAAATACGGTATGAGTAAGTTTGGTATACGTGAGTACAACGCTAAAGTACGCTATCATACGTCGTAGTAAGTGGAGTACGTCAAGAAATTTTAAACATGTTCAAAATTTTACGACGTACTCGGCGTATGACACACGTTCCGCATGCGATGGGGATAAGTTTTATACACGATATGTGGACGCTTACACACGTCCACAAAGGCTACTTATAAGCTACTCATAAGTCGAAACACGTCGCGGTAATGTCTTTTTTACACGAAACTTATTTCTAACTTGTGTTTGACGTGCTTTGAACCAATTCTTTACGTAGTCCCAACACACATCGACGTATGTAGACGTATTCCAATGACGTCTTCCGGTCGACAAAAAAAAAATTAACGTGTTTCTCGCTTACAACTGCCATATAAAGACGTGTTCCCAGCGGTTTTGGGAATTGGTATATAAAAATGGTGTTCATAAAAGGGGAACCCAACAGTGTTTTTGAGTCCTTTTTGAGTCGATGTCCATGTCAGCAGTAACAGTATCAGTAACAGTATCAGTAACAGTATCAGTAACAGTATCAGTATCAGTATTAGTATTAGTATTAGTAGTAGTTTGTTCATGTTGGCAGTAGTAGGTGAGTGTGAGGGGGAGGGTGTTGGTTATGATGGATCGTCCTTGCGTTTAACGATTTAACGATTTAAATGATAAACTCAACGATTCAAATGGCTGCATCTCCACTATTGAAAGTAGACGCTTGCGCTCAACAATTGGATTTTTTTTACACTCAACGACTTTTAAACGGTACCACTCTGCTATTTTCATTGTTTACAATGAACGATTTAAATTGCTGTCATTCCCCTGTTTATTGACGCTGGGGTTTTGAAATTTGAAGCGTTTCTTCTGAACGTGTTAAAACGCTCAAACTCGACTATTTTAAATAGACGCTGCCGATGGACAATTGGAATCATAGCCAAGCTAGACATCGAAGTGTGAACATCCTCGTCATGCCCAAGAAAAGTTTGAAGAATGCTGCAAATAAGTGTCCTGGCCGTGGCCGTGGACGCTGACGCAAGGACGATCCATTATACCGACGTATTTCAGCCTATGAGTAACTTAAAAGTAACGTCTGTCGATGTGTGGCAACGATCGCGTAACGTGCCAACAACACGTTAATCATAGGTTAGAAATAAGTTTCGGGTACGCTAAACATTACCTCGGCGTGTCTCAACTTATGATTAACTTACAAGTAGCATGTGTTGACGTCTGTCAACGATCGCAGACTGTGCATACAACTTGTGGCCAGCTTAGCGGAACGTGTGAGTCATACGCCGGCATACGTTCTGAAATTTTAAGCATGAAAAAAAATGAGGACAACCAAAAAGTACAACGTTTAAAGCCAGAGTACAACGATGTATGGCAGTGTTTTTCAGTGTGCTCTCAATGTTATCAAAACTTACCCATAACGTATTCAACGTGTGCCAGCGTTTTAGAAAAAAAATTCAAAAATCGGCATACGTTTGCTAAAACGTCAAGGTGTGACCGGGCCTTTAGAAAGTCTCCAAAGCCGAATGGCTTAGGTGGCCACTCAGGTCCATTATAAACGGGGATTTACAGGTCACAAACAAAGGACAGTGGAGCTGCCGACGATGGTTTCACCCTTCCTTGCGCTCATCAGGATGGCGCACCACACAATAATTTATTTGTGCCCATAAATCGAATGCCGCAACATAATACAATACAACCCCGAACTTGGTGAACCACCAATACACAGATCGTGTCTCACAACAGCCAAAACTGCACAACCTGGGTGCAACACTCTCACTATGTCTCTCCAAAAGGACCGTTTAGAAACCCCCCTCCACCCCCACCCCCCATCTAATTTCTCAACAATCCTCTGGAAGAAGTCCTTTCATTCAAGCTTCTGGGTCTCACTATCTGCCATGATCTTTCCTGGGAAAGCCACATTTCCAACCTGGCCTCCAAAGCCAGTCGCCGACTGGGAATCCTCCGTCGTGCAAAGTCCTTCCTCGGCCCACCTGAGCTCCTGACCACATACAAAGCTTTTGTCCACAGCCTGATGGAGTACTGCTCTCCCCTCTGGACTGGTGCTCCTGCCTCCCACCTTTCTCGGCTTCACACTGTGGAAACCAAGGCTTTTAGGGTCATTGGTATCTTCCACAATGAGGCCGAGACTTCGGCCTCTCACTCTCTCACTGCAGGCAGGTCGGTGGTCTTTCTGTCTTCTACCGTCTCCTCTCCAGTCTCGCCCCCCCCCCACTCTGTTTGCGATATGTCCCCACCATATTTCCACAGGGCGCTCAAGGTCCGCCAACAACCCCCTTCTGGTAAAACTATTAAAATCACGAATCACTGCTCACCTTCACTCTTTTATTCCTCTTTTTCCCCACCTTTGGAAAAAACTCCCTCACTCTCTTCAATCCCATTCTTCCCTCCAGGCCTTAAAAAAAGCTATTCACCACCACCTCTTATCGTCCCCCATCCAAATCCTCGGTCTTTTCTACCCCCGTTAATCCACCCCAAACCCACCTCCTTCAAATTCTCTGCTTTCCTTCCTGAAAGTCCCTGTAATGTCCATCTTGTATTCCCCATGTTTCCCACCCCATCCCTCTCCCTTCCACAGATCTCCTAATGTCTTTGTTCCCCACTGTTTTGTCCTTCCCACTCCCGCCCCTCTTGTCTCATGCCCCCTTGCTGTGCGTTTTGTGTTAGCTCTCATACGAGCCTCGACAAGGTATACAAAAAAAAGTTTAAAAAAAACAATGGTCGTCTGCGATCAAACACATTGTCTCTGCCCTGCTGCACATTGAACAGGAGGTGATATTGTGGTTGCTAATGAAAATGAAACGAGAAAGCATATCAAAATGCAAAGCCCATCCGCATCCACTTTGTACTCAAATTAAACTTGCCGAAAACGACAGTTAAAAAAATTGTACATTTATTCCTCTGTCTCCATATTCTCATAATAAAGGTTTGTTTAAAATTTGATGACAAAAGCTCAAATGGTTTAAAAAAAAAGAAAAAAGGTTATGGCCTGGACACACACACACACACACACACACACACACACACACACACACACACACACACACACACACACACACACACACACACACACACACACACACACACACACACACACACACACACACACACACACACACACACACCTCCTGAAAAAGATGAACTGGAACAATTTTGGAAAGGAATTTATGAATATCGAAAAGAAAAAGGCGGAATGGATCTGAAACCTGGAAGAAAAGAAGCAACATCTCGAGGAAATGTCCCCAGTAATAACTGAGGCAGAAAAGACAAGACAACTTGCAAAGATGGCAAACTTCAAAAGCCTTGGTTCAGATGGGATCCCAAACTTCTGGCTAAAGCAATTTGATGCTCTCTACGTTCACTGTACTCGTGCATTCAAATAACTTATCCAAGGGGATTAGGTTATGGATTAATGGTGGTGTGTGTGTGTGTCTGTGTGTGTGTGTGTGTGTGTGTGTGTGTGTGTGTGTGTGTGTGTGTGTGTGTGTGTGTGTGTGTGTGTGTGTGTGTGTGTGTGTGTGTGTGTGTGTGTGTGTGTGTGTGTGTGTGTGTGTGTGTGTGTGTGTGTGTGTGTGTGTGGTCGTATGGCAGCTTCACTGCCAAGGTAGCTATAATTTCTTGAAGCGCAACTGTGTCACTGATGCAGTGCCCCTCTACCAGTACACACACTGGAACTGGTACTCATTTCGCCGACCTCGGAAGGATGACAGGCCGAGTCAACCCCCTGGTGTATTAATTCAGCGGCCGACGGGGCTTGAACTCAGGACCCGATGATCCCAAGCCGCCACCCAAACCACTGAGCCAACACCAGGCTTTTGATGAATGGTTCACAGAAGGTAACAACTTCCTCAACCCAAAATCTGAAGAAACCCAACTACATCACAAATACCAGCCAATTATAATCTATCTCCGAACAACATACAAACTTTTAACAGCAATCATCACAGAAAGATGTACTATCACCAAACACAACAATGAGGCCCAGAGACAAAACAGAAGGGATACAAGAGAGGATGTTATGGAACAACAGACAACTTACAACGAAACAAGGCCAACTGGAATGCTGCAATGCAAGAAGAACCAAATTGTCCACAGCTTGATGAGACTATAAAACAGCTTTTGACAGTGTCCCACATTCATGGATGATAAAGTGCATGCAAATCCATAAGACAAATCCCCAAATAAAAACCCATGCATCTATGGAATACCCCATGAATCCTGCAGCACTCTGAAGGAAGGATTGAAATACCAAGAGTGAAGATATGACAAGGGATCTTCCAAGGAGACAGCCTTTCCCCCTTCCTGTTTTGCCTGGCTCTGGATCCACTAAGTAACCTCATTATTGAGCAAGGACACGGATACACCCTAACAACCAATAAAAAGAACGTCCAAAGAAACAAGAAAGGGGACACATCTATTTTACATGATAATTTAAAACTCTTTGCACCGAACAACGAAAATTTGGTAGAACTGAAATTAGTGAAAAGGTATTCTGACGACATCCAAATGGAATTTGGCCAAGATAAGTTTGCAAAGTGTACAAGGTAGGCCAAGAAAAATGGACAACATAAAAATCGACCAAGATGCAACAATACAGGAGCTAGTCAACAAACGTATCTTACAAATTCCTTGGAGTAGAAGAGGGTCACCTCTTCGAACTCAGAATGAGGCTGATCCTGAAAACATACCTCTCCCAAAGGAACAAATTCAAAACCAAAAACTAACGAGTAGTATCAGTGTTCTAATCTTCTTGCACATGGCAGCTTGGCTGCTGGGTAGCTATCATTTTGTTGGGGCATGACTATGCCACTGATGCTGTGACCCAATACCAGTACACTGGTACTCATTTTGCTGACCTCAGAAGGGTGACAGGCTGAGTCAACCCAACCTGATGTTAATTCAGCAGCCAACAAACAGGGCTTGATCTCAGGACCCTAAGATCCCAAGCCAGTCACCTTAACCACAGAGCTAACACCAGACTTAGAGTTCCAATACAGCTGTGGAATGATAAACTAGCCACAAGCTGAAATCAAAACATAGGGGCAATACCCCAGGGTGCTCACCTGGTAGCGGCTGAATAAGATAATCAGGGAATAACTGGTAGGCATGGATGACCCACAAAATATTTAACGAGGAAGAAAGTAAATACCTCTGGATTTTTTTGTTAATGCCGTGAACAAACTTTGGTATATTAAGGTGTGATGAAGGTGGTGGTCAATTTTCATAGAAATTGTGTGTGTAGTTTCTGAGAAGAAAGAAAATACCTCTTTGAGGAGGCAACCCGCCCCCCCCCTTAGACCCCTTACACCCCAATTTTTTAATGGTGTGAACAATCTTTGGCACATCATGGGTGATGAAGGTTGTGGTCAAGTTTCATCGAAATTGTGTGTGTAGTTTCGGAGAAGAAAGCAAATACATATTTTGGGGAAGCAACACCCCCGTAGACCCTCTTTGGGCCCGATTTTTTTAATGCCATTAACAAACTTTGGTTCATACACAGTGATGAACGTTGTGGTAAAGTTTCATTAAAATCGCTTATGTAGTTTCAGAGAAGTTGTTGCAAGTATTTGTGGACAGATGGACGGATGGACAGACAGACGGACAGACGGACAGACGATACGCCATCCCATAAACTCCCCGACGTTCAACTATGTTCAAGGTGAGCTAAAAATCAATGCATCCCGAGAATGTACCTGCCGAGGAAAGAAGGAGATGGTGGCCTGATGGAACTCCATCAAGTGCACAGAGCAATGACTGTAGGATTACCAGGGTACATGAAAAGTTGAGCAGACTACCGAATGCAATTTGTACACAAGCATGAACACAAAAATCCAGAAAAGGTATGTCTCACTCACCTTGTAAAATAATTCCAAAAACAAATTTGAATAGAAGATGTCATGCACCAAATCTAAACAGCAACAAATACAGCCCCAACAATTGCAAAAAGACAAAAGAAAACTACAAGACAAAATACCTACAGATATATAGTGACAATGAGGAGAAAGACAAAAGAGCAGGAATTTTTTTTTTAAGAGTTGGACAGATTCCATCCATCTATTGTGACCACACTCTGTGCAGAGCATTGGTGCTGCCTAATCAGTCTCCTTGACTATTGGGAACAATCCTGGAAGGGTCACCACTCCGACACAGGATCCCAGCATGCTGACACTCATTTTGCCGACCTCGGAAGGATGACAGGCATAGTCAACCCCACCTGGTATTGATTCAACAGCCGATTGGGATTTGAACTCAGGATCCATAACTGTTTCGTTCCTCAGGTCGAGAGGTACCTAGCAGGAAAGAACCTTTTGTTCGAGGTACTCATGCTGCTTGGCAATGCTCCTGGCCACCCCACGAACCTGAACAGCACTCACCCGAACGTTGAGGTCATGTTCCTGCCGGTGAACACCACCTCTCTCATCCAGCCACTCGACCAGGGGGTAATATCAACTTTCAAGAATTATTACACCCGGTGCACCTTTCGCCGCATCCTGGACCCAGGGCTCACGGTCGGGCAATGTAGGAAAAATTTCAACATTGCCCACTGCATCGACGCCATAAAGGAGTCCTTGGATTAGGTGAAAGCAGCAACCATCAATGCGTGCTGGCACAACCTTTGGCCTCAGGTTGTGATGAATTTCACTGGCTTTCTTGACAATATAGCGGAGAGGCATGCCATTGTCAGGTTGGCATGGCAGGTCAGAGGGAAGGGCTTCGACAACATGCAGCCTGAGGAGTTGGAGGCCCTCATTGAGTCGCATGTCGAATTGCTCACTGAGGAGGAATTGGAGGCAATCACAAAGGCTTCCAAGGAGGAGGAAGCCGGCAATGGTGAGGAAGAGGTGCCGACCTTGAAACTCACGGTGAAGTTCATCGATGAAGTACTTTAAGGTATATGTTCCATTGCCGAGAGGGTTCAAGATGCCAAACTGGTGATGGAGCACTACCTGGGGTTCAAGAGAGCTTTGGACTATGTGTTGCTCCCACAAAGAGAGCTGCACAAGAGCTTGCAAAAATCTGCCAGGCAGCTGTCGATAACACAACTCTTCCAGCCTTGTCCCTCCACCTTGACACCATCAGCGTCCTCACTTGCCTCATCTGCCTCAGATGATATCTCATCAGCACTTTCATTTGGATCATCGCAAGATGAGCCATTCTATGGCTTTTGATTTTTCTTTTTCGTTCTCATCTTCATCATCATCATCATCATCTTCATCATTTTGCAAAGTTACGTGTGCTGTGAAACGGTCCATGATGTTGTTGTTTTTATCATTTTGCGGTATCATACAGTATGGTTAAGGGACTTTAAAATGCATTCTTCAATTAGTTTGAAACAATACCAGGTGTTGTCATTTTTTTTTATTTGTCAGCATCTTTAATAAAGCTGTAATGCATTCGTGGTCGAAAACATTTTAAACTTTAAAAACTTTCCCCTTTGAACCAGGAGCAACCACGGACCGATAACATTATCCCCCTTGTCTCCATTGTAACAATGACAAAACACTCGCAGATTTCCCCCCCCCCCCCCCGCACTCGCAGATTTTACTCCGGCACTTGCAGATTTTACCCCCAACATTAGTGCATTTTTCGTGGGTTGGGAAATCTCCAGAACCTATCCCTCCATTTTCCATTGAAACAATGCCCCCACATTCGTGGTTTAAACATTCGCGGGGTTTTCCCAGAACGTATCCCCCCTGCGAATGTCAGGGTCCTGCTGCTATACTAGTAAGGTGTGCTTACACATTGCGTAAGCATACGAACCGTGCTTCCCCATTGTCTTGGGTCACTCACCTGCATTTTTTTCATTTATTTTTCATTTATTTATATTTTCATTTACGGATGTTGTCCAACGATTCTGTGATTTTTTTCTGGTGTATTGGCTTTGATGTCTCTCGGCGTACTAAATAACCGTGCTTCGCCATTGCCTCAGGTCGCTCACCTGCATATTTTTAATTTCTTTTTTTCATTTACTTATATTTTCAGTTATGGATATCATCCGACGATTCTGTGATTTTTTTTTCCCAGTGTACCAGCTTCGATGTCCATCAGTCCACAAAATTTCAGCTTTCTACGTCACCTGGAAGGTACCAATCTTTAATATCAGTTAGTGAGTGAGTCAGTCAGTCAGTCAGTGAATCCATGGTTCGAAAGAGCTTTTAAGTTAGTGAGTGAGTGAGTCAGTCAGTCAGCGAATGAATCCATGGTTAGAAAGAGCTTTTATGTGCACTCGTCCATTTGTTGAGAACATGGTGAAGGATGATTCATCTGACCATGTCACATTTCTCCATTGCTTAATCATCTATTGCTTGTGCTCTTTTCACCAGTGAACTTGCAAATGTGCATTGCCAGTTGTGATGAGTAGTTTGTGCACTGCAACCCGGCTATGATATCCTGCTCAGTGGAGTTCTCGATGGACCATTTTTGATGAAACTAGCTGCTCATGCCCCAACTTGAAATTTACAGTCAATTGATCTGCAGTTGCTCGCCTATTTTGCCTTGCACTTCAAATTCATGAACAGATATCACGATCCTGGAGTACGAGCTTTCGCCTACTGTTGCCCTTTTCTGATGATGTCTTTCTTTTGGAATTCCATGCCGACATCACCTTAGACACAATTGCTCATGAAACATCAGCAAGTTGAGCTGTCAAACATGCCCCACAATCATCCCTCTTACAAAGGCACTGATGTCTCCTCTTGCAGCCATGTGAGCCATAATTATAGGTAACCAGTCCTGTGAGGCATTTTTATACATGACTCTAAGCATGCTGGGATGTTATTTGCTTAATCAACACATGTGTGGAAGACATTGCTTTCAATATTTTTGATGTCCCTCATTTACCCATGTGTTTTCATTTTTTGTCCACTACCTGTGTATTTGTGTATACAACACAGATTTGAGAGATCATGAAAATTAGCATGACACAAAACGTTGGTACAATAATATAAATCACTTACTGCATTTGATTAATCAAGTGTGGGAGAACAAGATTAAGAAGTAAAGAAAGAAATAATGATTCCGTGAAAAACACAGAAAGGACGGTAATTTCAAGGTAGTTTATCTGGAGAATTATCTAGTAGGTAGACTGTAAACAAGAAATCGAGTGTGGTAATGTGGGAGACTCACAGCTGGAACAAGAAGCTTTCGCACTTCACTGGTTGCAAGAGCAAGGCGCAAAGATGCGCGATTCTGCGTGTCCTCGACCGTCACGAGCACGTGCAGATCTTCATCCAAATGCTCCCAATTAGGCTTTCCTCGGTTTTGCTCTTCCTGGAGAAAGGCAGAATGGTGAGAAGAACAGATGGAGCGGAGTGTATTTTTTTATATTCATTCTGGATTTGATGAGGTTGCAATTAACCCTTCAGATATTCATTTGCATTTATATTGTGAATGTGTTTGTTTTCATCTCATGGCGTCTTCCGAAAGGAGTAGGCCAGTGTTTACCAATACCAGACCAAATTCCTTAACAGTATCTGCACGAGATGGGAATGCTGGGATGTTGTATTGTGCAGTCATGATGAGTTAAATGGTCTATATCTGAACCCAGATTCCCTTAAAAGTGATTGAATTGTATATAATCAAGAGGGATCATTTTTCGACAAATGTGATACATTGTTTAAATTAAATAACTGTAATTGTATGCATCAGTCCCAACGCACAAGAATTTGGTATGCCCAAAATTGATACATGGAGTTATCCCATTTCCTTTCCAGGTTGATGGGAACTGCCAAAGCAGCTTTTTAGACAACGAAATGCACTGGGTAGGTTACCATTGCATTTACAGTATTCTGGACAGGCATGTGGACGTCGTGAAAAATTGCTTCCTCTTTGCACAAGAGGATCTTTAATGTTCACCAGAAACCAATGTTAATCGACAGGTTTCCAGCTTAAAGTTGTGACCAACAGGTAACAAACACAATGATCCAATGGCCTGCATGCGAAACACCATGATGACTGTTTATAGTTGGATCCTGATGAGACAACTTAAAGGTGAATGCACCACCTCGAGTTTATCTTGCTAACACTCAACATACATCAAAATAATTTATTAATTAACGTAAGTGCCATATACTACATGACCTACACTTTATGAATCAGTTCGCATAAGCAACCAATTTATCATTTTGGTGAGTTCTGTCCGACCACGCAGTTTATGCTGCTGAAATCTCACCCGATTGTTGATGACAGCTCATATCTCTTTTCTACAATTCACTTCTGCTATTCCCTTCCAAATATTCTGCTTCAATAGGATGTTGCCCAAGTGAAAATGAGACTGCCACATAGAATGTGAATAATGTGAATGTGAATAGAACATAGAACATAGAATGTGAATAATTACTATCTCATTAGTACATCTGTCCGACTGTTGAGTTCCAACAAACATTTTTACAAATGCAACCAAAAAGTAGTGCTATTAAGGTTTTGTGGATAGTGCTATTAAGGGTTTAATAGTCGGAGCATAAATACGTATATTGGAAACATGGTAAGTGTGATTGAGTGGTCACCTCAGTTGATTAGATTAGATATACCTCCAGGAAGCTTGAATATGTGGGGCATTCAAAAAGTTATACAAACGAGATACAATAGTCCCAGCTCGGTCAACATTTTTTTTCAAATTTGTGAGTATAAATATGAAGAAAACATTTTATATATTGTTACGGCTGTGGAAATTCGCATTACACCATAAAGGACCCCCAGGTGAGATATCTTCATAGGTACATGTGTAGTTAGCCCAAACCCGTTGTATAGAGGGAATTTATGTGATTCATCCGGGCTGCGACGCTTTGAGTCAGTCGTTTTTCTTTTTCTATCTTTTATTTCAAACACACAACATTTCAACAACCACGCCATCACCACCACAGCGCCAACCACACCAAACCACGCCACCTCAACAGCCACCGCGTTCTGACTCGGCACACGGTTGCCAGAGGCCTGGCCTTCGATGAGGGAAAGCAGGCGGCCCCCGTTCCCCCCCTCCCCCGAACGAATGGCGCCGCCGCGGTGGATTTCACCCTGCGAGGGAAGAGAAAGAATGTCACGGCGGTGCGAGCATCGCCGATTGGGCGGAAGACCCCTCCTTCCGGAAGTTTCCAGTATGTTCTGGAAGGAGGGGCGGGAGTTGAGAGGGGGCGGGGCTTTGTGAAAAAGGGGGCAGAACGCGAGTGCAAGACGCGGGACTTGCTGAAGAAAAAGGGGCGGAACGAAAACGCGAATTTCAGTGAAGTTGAGTTTTAGGCCGAACGCGAACGCGAGCGAGTGAAGAGAGCTCGGCGGAAAAGGCTGAACACGAGCACGGAGAGCTGAGTGGAGTTCCTGAGGAGAAGCGCAAGCGGACGCGGAGGCTCGCGGACTCGACTTCGCTCGCCGGACCGTGCTGGTTGGGTCGCTCTGCACCGAGGGCGCCTTGAGGGGATCGGCAGTGCTGGCGGAGCCGGATCATGGTGGACATCAGCTCGGGGAGCTCCCTACGGTCACGCTCTTTCAATCATTTCTTTTGGGTTTTTGTATGAATGGTGTGGAGCCGTGTCCTGTAAAGTAGAATAGTGTAAGTGACTGTGCTGTGAATAATTGCTTATTTGGTTTTAACTCTTTCCCTGCTTTCTTTTGCTGTATATACGTGCTTCCGTGTGTCGCGTATTAAATGTGCTTGTCCAATTGTTCCCCCGTTTCGCTTCGTCCTTTCCTCCATTGAAAGTTCCATCTTGCATCACGTAAGGGATTGATAGTGGGTTTAAAACACCCGGTAAATAATCTGAACCGTCGAGGTCGACGATAACTCTGCTCGGTTGTCCCTGCAGCACGGAACGAGCTGCTTAAGCGGTTCGTGTCTGAGAAGTCGACCTGCGGCGTGGTACAACTCCTCGGTACGCTACCCGCGCGGGTACTAAGGTATATCGACATTCAGCGATTCACCCTATTTCGCGCGGGTAGAATGCGGACTGGGTTGTGGTGAGGTGAAACCCCCACCCGTGACTGACTCCTGGCGGTAGTTCCAAGAGCGTCACAACTGAATTGTCCATTCTGGTGGGCGATGCGGTCGCCATTTGAGTCAAGCGGCCGATCGCACGCCGGACGGGCCAGAATTCGCAACAATATATAAAAAAAAAATTATTTTAATTCAGATGTGTCTTTTAAAGAGTAATTATGAGGGTTTCTAAAGGGTAATTCTAAAGGGTTAAAAAGGGCAATTCTAAAGGATTCTATAGGGTTCTAAAGGGTGATTGTAGAAGGTTATAAAGGGTAATTCTAAAGGGTTCTAATGGGTTCTTCTAAACGGTTCTAATGGGTACTTCTAAGGGGTTTTAAAGGGTAATTCTAAAGGGTTCTAAAGGGTAATTCTAAAGGGTTCGAAAGGGTTATTCTAAAGAGTTCCAAAGGGTTCCAAAGGCTAATTCTGATGGGTTCTAAAGGGTAATTCTAAGGGGTTCTAAAGGGTAATCCTGATGGGTTATAAAGGGTAATTCTAAAGTGTTCGAAAGGGTAATTCTAAAGGGTTTTAAAAGGTAATTCTAAAGGGTTCTAAAGGGTACTTCTAAAGGGTTATAAAGGGTAATCATAAAGGGTTCTAAAGGCTGATTCTAAAGGGTTCTAAAGGCTAATTCTGATGGGTTCTAAAGGCTAATTTTAAGGGGTTCTAAAGGGTAATCCTGATGGGTTATAAAGGGTAATTCTAAAGTGTTCGAAAGGGTAATGCTAAAGGGTTCTAAAGGGTAATGCTAAAGGGTAATTCTAAAGGGTTATAAAGGGTAATTCTAAGGCATTCCAAAGAGTAATTCTAAAGGGTTATAAACGGTAATTCTAAAGGGTTCTAAAGGGTACTTCTAAAGGGTTATAAAGGGTAATCATAAAGGGTAATTCTAAAGGGTAATTTTAATGGGTTTTGTTCGTTTATAGAGTTTGCCCATTTCATATTAAAAAATGCCAAACTTAGCCACTTCCTTCAGACACGGGTGTGATTTTTTTTAGATTACCTGGTATATCCTGGACTATTGTATCTCCTTCATAAAAAAATTTCACATCCTCATCTTTCTTCCAAATTCGGTCATTTTGTACATGCATGGTTATTTTGTACTTTTGTACTTCACAGTGATGCTCCAGCATATATGCATTCTACAGCTAATTTTATTGGTCTTTTGCGGAGCTATTGTTAGAATCATTGAGATCAGCTTTTCTAATAACATTATTTCAATACGACAAGTATGCACTCTGGTTGAATAAAATATCAAGAAGAAAGAGAAGATGTGCTCACAACATCTAAAACTGAAACAAGGTTATAAAATGGAAAATGAAATTGGAAATAACGAAGTACAAATGCAGAGGAAAGGGGAAGGAAACAAAGGATAGTGGTATTACAAGAGATTTTAAAGTAATCTACTTATGGCAATGGCCAGTGTTTGTTAAGCTTGGAACAATCACTGGTTTGAACGTTCTAGTTAAACCCGCATCTGAAAGTGTTTAGCTGCAAAATGTGAAATGTAAAGAAAGTTGTTGATTTACAGGCAAAAAGGAGGAATTAAAGATGTTTTAATCCTGTCGTAAGTTCAATGACTGAGGATTAAAAAAAATTAATACAAGAACGAGGGTAATGAAAGAGTGAGGTGATAAAGGATAAAGGGCAACTGACTCACAATGGGACAATGTGATCATCGATAGACACAATAAGCAAAGAAATAAATGAACAGGAAAGAGGAAGAGAGAAGAGGGGAGGAAAAACGAACCTGCAAGCAGGAGGGTTAAATTAAGGTAGGGTTAATGGGGGGAGGTGAAAAGGTCATGGGGAAGGATGGGGGCTGGGGGGGGGACATGAGATTGTGGTGAATTACCTGTTTGAAGCCCTGGAGGGAAGAGTGGAATTGATCCACCAATGGGAGGCATTTCCACAAATAAACGAAAAGAGGAACATGCCTGTATTTGAGATTTTTGATTGAAAGAAGTGGATTCATTCCATTTTATTATGACAAGGTCAAATACATGTAAATGTCATTTATTAAAGAAATGAATGAAAAGAGATCTCCTGCAGTGTTGCTAAGTGCAAGTGTCATTTGTGCAATTAAACGTCCCATTTGTGAAGTAATGGAATAAATGAAATATCATTATAAGAGCCACAAGCAAGATACAAAAATGTTTATTGAAAGGATTCGTAGAACATCCTCCTTTAGGAAGATTGTTTTGACATAGTAAGCCTTGGTTTGTGGGAAGAATGAGGTGACAGAGGAAATATGTTGACAGCAGGGCAGTGGGGCAGCACGTGAATGCAACAAAGGAATGAATGAACAGGAGAAGAAAAAAAGAGGAAGTCAACATATTAACCTGTAAGTAGAAGTAAAGCAGAGAGTTATGGCAGATGCAAATGATGTAGAGAGCGTTTGATTCCACAGCATTCAAGAAAGACAGATGTTTTGTTGGGGGACCAGTTCACTGGGAAGTGTGGTACTTCATTGAGCAATGAGAGCCATGGACAAAGGCCTTGCTGGGTGTGAGTAGTTCTGATTTTTCATGGAATGACTTGCAATGTAAAAATGTAGAATGCCCAACATCAATATACAGCCGGCTTTAGAGGTCAGTCCAAGGGAGGTTGCCAACCGTGAGGCCTAAGAGGTCAAGAGACTGAGACAACAACCTCGTGTTGTTTTTGTTTAACGATCATTCAAGAGCATTAGAATGAGACTGTCAGATTTATCAGGGTTTTCTTATACAAGGGCTAAGGGTCTTAATAGAGCTGCCACACACACACACACACACACACACACACACACACACACACACACACACACACACACACACACACACACACACACACACACACACACACACACACACACACACACACACACACACGGACATATAGACGAGACAAACATTTAAGTATTAACACAGCCACTGATCATGGGGGAAGTGCCACCACTTGCCGGGACACTCTGGGTACCAACGACATCACAACAATGGCGCTGCTTTTCTCACCGCACTCAGCAGGACATTTCCTCAGGAGGAATTTCCTCCTCCCCATGGATGCCAACCGATGAGGATTGTCTGTGCTCTATCCTTTTAAATGCTGAGCATCAAGCAAGGAAGCAGTTGAGAGCTAGGCACTGACAGTGTGAGTGGAGGAAGTCAGCAAGCCAGGAAAAAGGTGACCTTGTATTCCACAGGCAGAACACTTGGCAAGCAAAGCATGACGTCAGACTGTGTAGAATTCCCAGAGATATGTGCAGAGACACATCCCTGAGCGGTTGTAGTTTCCTTGTGAACTTATAAACCATATGAACCTTTCCCTAACCCTCCTCTGCTTTCAATCCCATGAACAAAATGGATGAGTAAGCTCGAGACATATACTTTGCAGTATGAACAGCTATTTCTTAAATAAAGTCTGTCTCCGGTGAGATGAATGAAACCAATATTCATCACGAAATGCACGTTTTGACATTTAGTTGAGCCCCATATTTGTTGTCGCCAAATTTCATTCATAATTTATTCATTTCCCATTATATGCTAAGTATAACAGCCTAAGTAGTCGGCTGTCCACAGAAATAGAGGTCACAGATAAAATCAAGTTTGATGAAACAGCTTCTGTTGATAAAACAGTTATAATGTGTGATGACTGTTTAGTATCAGTTTGTATCTTTTATTATCCAGTTGGTGCTATGTTGGTATAAACTGCACCATGAATCTTTGTCATTGAATAGAAAAAGCCGGGTGTTGGCTTTGTGGTTAGGTTGCTGGGCTTGGGATCCAAGGATCCTGAGTTTGAGACCCGTTTTCTGCTGAATTAACACCAGGTGGGGTTGACTCCGCCTGTCATCCTTCTGAGGTCGGCGAAATGAACACCAGTGGCATAGCTGCTTCTCTAACCAATGATGCAACCAACAGCCTCAAGGCTACACACGAGAGTGAGTGTGTATTGAATAGAAAAATAAACAATTATTGATGGTTAAAAATAGGTCATTGTTACTCTAACTAGTAATATTGCCCGGGCGGAGAACCACCAAACAGTGTCAAACCGAGAAATAATTTCACACAAAGCAAACTAAGTTGCATTCGACTCTGGAATATGTCCAGAACAACACAGTAAAGGTCCCAAAGAATCCACTTTGGGGAAATTTTCGTAATCGTGGGGTGAAGTTTTGACTTTCGTGGTCATTTTGGGCTCTTGAAAAATAAGGGGCATGGGTAGTAAAACGTTGATTTCTAGCCTCACATATGAGATGGGATGATGAAACTTGGTCAATGTGTGCCTGAATACGTATATGTCTACGGTAGTGATGTCTGTTTTGCACCCACTGCAGATTAGGTTTATGGCATTCAAGATAGCCGCCAAAAACGTGGGAAATTCGACATTCGAGATATTGGTGTGAAGTTGGCTCAAGGAAAGACGTCAAAGCAATGCATTCAGCTGAAGAAAGCATCCAGAATAACATACAAAATTTTCAAAACCATCAACCCTGACAAAATATTTCACATTGCATTGAATGCCAGACGTGGGTCATTCCAGGCACAAAGACAATAAGGAGTAGATTTGGTAAGATTCGAGTATCGTACCCCATATTAGGGAAACATGAAGAAAACTTCACAGAGATACTTCATAATACATTTTTTTTTAGAGGTTCACATGCTTGCTTCCCCCACCTATGTTGATTGATGGTTAACTTTCGAGGTCTCCTGGAACGAACGGAGAAGGGACATTGGTGACTCTTTCTATAGTTGTGAAAAAAAAGATCCTGAAACTATTTGGGACACTGCTCACTTTTCCACGATGAGATTTGAGTGATAATTCAATCAGACTGTCATCCTCTTCTTCCAAAGTCACATCCTTGCAGTTGTTGCACGACATCCCACGGCACCTGACAAATGCAATAACACACTTCAGCCCATTCTTGCGACATGAGCAAAGATTTGTGCCGCATGGATTCTTTCCAGGTGTTTTGCACTTACAACGGATGAACATGAGAACATCATGTGGCACAGCCTCTAGATCAGTCATGACTGGAATGCATGGACATCCATCTTCAAACTTCCAACCCCATTCAAGTCTTCGAACAACTTGAACGTGGATGCATAGGCTGTGGAAGTACCCGGCCTGCTCAGTTGGTGGCAGTTTCTGAGGTTCCAGACAATTGCCCCCAGCCATCATTGCCATATACCGAGCATGTCACAAAGTCGTGATGGAGTTAGTTTCATGGCCTCCATAGAGGTGGCAGAAGAGATGAATTCCCACATCCCCAACTTCCATCACAGTCTTATCCTTGCAGCTGATGATTTTTGCCAATGCTCTAACTCCATCATTAAACCCTTCACTGATTTGAGCACATGCGTCTTTCCATGACCGAACGTTCCCGATGTAGTATCATAGCCACCCCAAGCATGAATGAAAAGGATATTCAGTCTCAGGTTGCTGCCCATCTTCTCCACTGCCAGTCTGATATTGTAGACAGACGTCTCTCCTCTCCTTTGAGACTGTTTTTCCTTCCTCAAGTAAATATCAGTCATGTCTTTTGGCCAGTGGTGCAGAAGTAAGACAAACACCTCTGTGTCATCTGCTACTACCATGACAGACTGACCATTTCCAGCAAACTTGACACAATATGGCACATCGAGCATGGTTGAAACTGGCTGTTGACACAATTTGAACGGCATCATCTCCATCACTGATGCTCACACAGTGACCTTGACATTGTAGGAACATGCCTAATTGAGAGATAAAGGCTGACTCGTTTCTTTCATTGGAGAAAAATGCATCCTGGTCTAAATGTATCATTCCAGTACCACCGATTGTGACTTCAGCAGACATTTTAACAGTTCAGCATTTGTGTTCATGGTCTTTTATTGAGGGCTGGCCACACCCATCAAATATAATGTCATCACACCATTTTAAAGCCTTTTTCCCTGAGCAGGGGCCAGCTTTTTTGCGGACTCCAATCATGCTACCCTTTATATGGCAATGTTTTTATGGCCGGATGCCCTTCCTAACGCTAACCCTTTGGTCGCCTTCGACATGCAGCGATAATTACCAGTATACTGATGCTCATTTTGCCGACCTTGGAAGGATGACAGGCTGAGTCAACCCCCCTGATATTAATTCAGTGGACAGCGGGGCTCGAACTCAGGACCCCGAGGATCCCAAGCCCCCACTCCAACAACTAAGCCAACACCAGGCTGTTCCATCAAATACAATGTGACAGTCCATATTTGGTATTTATATATGAACAGTCTGTTCAAATATTACCAAGTAGTGAGAGTTCTTGTTCTAGTGATTATGATGCAGTACAACATCTTTTGCGAATGCAACGGGTCCACATTCAGATTTACCAGTTCACTCTGCAGTTCAGATGCCAAGTCTGCCTTTTTCGACTTTCTCATCAATCCATCCTTGAACAAAGCAGTAGGTATCGCCGTCATCTCATATTCGAAGTAAGAGGCAATGTCCTCATCCTCCTGGTGAGCAATAACGGTACATCTCGTGAACAACACTGCCAGATTGATGTGAACGGTGGTCTTCTCGGCTGTAATTCCTGGCTGTAGATCCTGCAGGGTGTGGATCTGATATTTGTGCTTTACTGAGGCATCAGTGAAGAAGCAGTCATCCAGTTTATGTTGACTCTTCAAGCCCACTTCCTCTACTCTATCACAGTTAATGCCATCATCACAACCTGTGTTAATTCCAATTGTCACCAAGCAAAGACTGGTAACATTTGATTCAAACAGATTATGGTCATTGAACCATTCAATAAGCTTGACAGTCTTTTGAATTGCGTTCTTTATGGGATTGACCCAGCTCAGCATGCTGTTCACTATGCATGGTGCTATGATGTAACTGAGTGACCCAGGACATGGCCTTGTGGACGGAAGTGCACTTGTGCATACTGTAGGAAGTGTACTTGTGCATACTGTGCATACTGACTGTTGGCAGACGCTTTCAGTCACTCCCCCCCCCCCCGTCCTCTTGTTAGGCCACCACAACTTTTCAGGTAGCGCATCATCACTTGCTCAGTTACAAGATCAGTCCATAAGCCTTCCCAAAACGGAGTCATTCTCCTCTTGACGTGACAGCCTTGCATGGACTTCTCAAACAGCCATGGATGAGTCTCTGGGAGTTGGAGCATAACTTGAAGATACAGCCTCGCAAACTTGGCAAAGTTGGAATGGCCAGTCGCGGCAAACAAATAATGCAGTTTGCTATCAGCTGTGAGGTGCCCGTCCCAGTTTCCAATACGTTCAGCATAACATAGTCCAAGTACTGGAACCAGAGCTTTGCGTTCCGTGATTGCTTCATCAATATCGTTTTCATCTCCAGAAGGCAGCGATTGAGAACAGCCAACTCTCAGGTATTGACTAACTCATGATCTATTATCCGCTGATCCAAGACATCACTGAGAAGTTCTCTCATCTTCTCCAACTGAGCTGTATCAAGTCTACCACCAGACAAAGTCTTGTCTGTCGCCGTTTTTGATTATTTTCTAGGCTTACCTTATTGAAAGGCTTACTTGTGTCAGACAATGAATCCATTCTTTGCTCACCGGGATCGCTATATTCAAACACTTTCAACATGCAGCGTGGGTATCGTGTCCCAGGGTAACACGTTACACACCAGGTTCGTCATCAATGCTGCCTCCATCAGGATGTGTCCTCGAATTGCTCATGCAATCGCTTTGCCAGTCGGCATGTGAGATACAGTATTGAAGCCATATACCTGACCAAGTGTCTCTTCAATCCCATATCCTTTCTTGATGTAACCAATGCTGTCAAGAGCGCTCATCAACAGATAGATTCCTCCAAGTCGGCACACTACTTTCGTCATACCTTTGGCGGTGATAATTTCCATGGTTGATCGTGGCTGATCAAAAGTGACGTATGCAGGTGGCAAGTTCATATGTTCTGCTTGATCTTGAATGTACAGCATTGTCGACTAAATGCACGTATCATCAGTAGGACTTATGTCAATGATGGGCATGAGTAAAATACCAGTCTTCTCCACTGGTTTCTCCGATCAGGACACATGCTGCATAAAACCCGATCAGTTTGGAGTTGGTTGGTTCGAAGAGCCGAGCAGTTGCGCAGATTGCCAAAGTACATTGGTGTAATATGGCCTTCGATAAGTGACATGAGATAGGTACACGGACAAGATCGGAGCAAACTTGATTTGGGATAAGGCAGGAGAAGAAGAGCAATCATATCAAACAATTTGAATTCCTTATAAGCTACCAGTTCATCAACTTTTACTCTGGCTCTCCGTCACACTCTTTCATCACGTCAGAGGTCTCCGGCAGAAGACGTGCGATGATACCCATTCTGTGAAACATCCTGGATCCGTCCAAGGTTCGTACATTGTGATCGACATTATCTGCCACCCATTGTGTGAATGCTGGAAGTGGAGGTGGGTAAACTGTAGACATGGTCCCATATTGCAAGACTGACTGCTTATGGAGAACTACTTCATTGTATGAAACAGAATATCCCAGGTGAAACAGTTCGTTCATCAAAATTCGCGATCCGAAAACATGATCCATATCAACGCCAACACCCAACAAAATTGGAGATAACATCGATTTAGGTCGCACTGCATTTAGAAGTGCATGACCAATGCTGTTTTGTTTGACGTCACAGAGTGTGAGCTTTTCTTTGAAGAGCCTGAGGATTGGTGTCAGAAATTTGCACCCCTTTTCCAAATCGCAAGTTTCCTCGATAGTAGGATACTGGTCCTTTGTGTAGTCTGTTGCCCGGATCTCCTGTCGTAGGATTCTTGCGGCAGCCGTGATGATTCTCTCTGTTTCTTGATCAGTGTCACCAGTCTCCACTCTGCCATCCCTCCTTTATGATATAAGCATCCATATTTAGATAACATACAAGTTCCGTTGTTCCAACTTTCGTTACAAGTTCAAGTTGAAGTATACTCCAAGTTGATGGAGTATACTTATGCATTCCCAGCCATATTAGACATATATGAGCAGGAAGCTCAGACAAGCTGTAGAGCTCTGCTTCACTTTCATTCTCAAGTCAGTTTCAGAGGAAACTCAAACCAAGTAAGATTTCCATCGGGTTAACAGAGTTCATCTCGTATCTGAACTCAAAATAATAGGCGCGGTGGTATCGGGCTTCTGATGCGCCAAGGTCTATGCAGCCATTAATTATCCTTTCGACTTCAGGTGCCCAACCATCACCTCTCACGGGGCAATAGGACTTTATCGTGTGATGGAATGGAAGAGTGAGGACTTCTGAATCTGGATTTTGGTTTGGATGTTTGGGGTCTGACGTCACTAACTCATCGCGGCACAGAAAACAGTTTTCTTTCCAATTGAATGACGCCAAACTCAAACGTAATTTTTAGGGCATGGCGGTGACTCATCATCTTTCACAGTAGCCTGAGAATAAGAAGGATGAGTGTAGTTTTTCCTAGATGAACCATACACTTGTACCTTACCAGAAACAGAAGCCTGCTGAGTTAAATATCCATATAGTTCAAGGTGACCTTGGAACTGGCATAGTTTGATGAGTCGATAAACCTTTCTTCCCAACAATCATGGAGTCATGCATGACTGGCTACGAAGAAATTACACAGTTTGTTGCCTCGCACAACACTCGAGGCACATCTTTACCAATGTCGCTGATTGGTGAACCGTCAGTATCACTCATTTCTACTATGAAATCAATCAATAAAGAGAGATAGTTCAAACATGCCGGGAAAAGCCACTTCAGCAACACGTTCACTTCCACGTTTCCGGTTTCACTTTCACTTCTGGATTTTCTGGTTATACTTTCATTTCCCCGACCATTGTAGAAAAAAAAACACGGACACAAGATGAAAATGTGCAAATTGTGAAAATGTATGATATTTTGCTACATCTATACGTAGATGGTGTTGGCTTAATGATTAGGGTAGTGGGCTTTGGATCCAAGGGTCCTGAGTTCAAATCACGCTCAGCTGTTGAATTAATACCAAGTGTGGTTAACTTGGCCTGTCATCCTTCCATTGTCGGAAAAATGAGTGCCAACACGCTAGTTTACTGTGAAAGAGTGGCGACCCCTCCAGGTCTTTGCTCAGATAATTCTTGATAGGGTTCGCCACCATCTGCTTGAGCACCAGCGTCCAGAGCAGTCAGGCTTTACACCAAAGAGGTCAACGATTGACCGTATCCTCGCTCTTAGGGTCCTCAACGAACGCAGACAAGAGTTGCGGCAGGGGCTGCTTGCAGCTTATGTTGATCTCTGTAAAGCGTTTGATTCAGTGAATGGGGATGCCCTCTGGAGGATTCTTGATCTTCGTGGGGTACCACCAAAACTGATCGATCTGATGTCTGACCTCTATTCTGTTACTGAGAGTGCTGTGAGATGTGGTGGTACCATCTCCGACTTATTTCCAGTTGTTATTGGAGTTCGTCAGGGATGTGTGCTGGCCCCCACACTTTTCAGCACTTGTATGGACTGGATTTTAGGGAGGATGTCGGAGAGATCAAGTTGCGGTGCATCGCTTGGGAATGTCAAGATCTCTGACCTTGATTTTGCAGATAAAGCAGTTATCTTTGCGGAGACTTTAGACATCCTTTTGGGGGCCCTCGAGGTGCTGAATGAGGAGTCGGAGCCGCTGGAATTACGGGTTTCCTGGGTCAAAATTAAGATCCAGGCTTTCAATGACATCTTGGATGCTGCTGTCCTGTCTGTGCCTGTTTGTGGTGAGGATGTTGAGGTCGTAGAAAGATTCACTTACCTTGGCAGTGATATTCATGTCTCTGCTGGCTGTGAGTCAGAGGTCAATAGATGTCTGGGTCAGACCTGGGGAGTCATGGATTCACTGGATAATGGGGTGTGGCACTCCCGTACCTGTGCGGGAGGACAAAAGTCCGAGTCTTCAGGTTCTCGGTGCTTCCAGTCTTGCTCTATGGATGTGAGACTTGGACTCTGACCAAGCATCTGAGACGGAGACTTAATTCCTTTGGGACCAGGTCTCTTCAGAGAATCCTTGGCTATCGCTGGTCGGATTTTGTGTCCAACGAGCAGTTGCTGAGAGAGACTCAAATGAGATTTGTTACCTGCAGAGTCTGTGAGCATCAGTTGCGGCTGTATGGACATGTGTCTCGTTTTCCTGACGCTGATCCTGCTCACCAGATTCTCTCAGCGAGGGAGTCTCGTGATTAGAGGAGGCCAATGGGCTGACCACATGTCTCGTGGTTGCAGCAGGTTGATCGGCATCTCACAAGGAGATGGGGATGGGCCAGACATCTGCCTGGGGGATGGCCAGACGGAGGCCCCTGGAGTACCGGCAGAAAGTGGATGCAGCAACGCGCTGCTCTGGCGCATGCTCCCATACCTGACCTGACCTATACGTATTCACCGAGGAGGCCATCTTCTGGAGATTTTTTTCAACCCCCACCTTTTCTGCGCTCAGACCCAATATCTCAAACCTAGATTTTTTCAGTCTCTGTCGGCCATCTTTAATTTCAAATTCATACGCTCAAGTTGGTAGAAAGCAAACAACACCAAATGACCATGAAAGTCAAAACTTCACCACACAATAAAAAACAACTTCCCCAAAGTGGATTCTTTGGGACTTTAAGTATTGTGACAGTTCTGGGAAGTGAGACCCCAAGGCAATGGCATACAATGTACAGCAGTTCCCAAGTTAGTTATTTCATTATTATATGTCCCACATTGGGTCCTGCCTTGTGTTTAGTGGGCTGGGAAATGTGCATTGTGTGGGATTAGGTAGGTTTTCCCCTCTTTCAACTCTTCTACCTATCAGTCATTCACTTTCTCTCAAACGCATGCCTGTTGTTGGCTTAATGGTTAGTGTGGTGGGCTTTGGATCCTAGGGTCCCGAGTTCAAATCCCGCTTAGCTGTTGAATTAATACCAGGTGGGGTTAACTCGGCCTGTCATCCTTCCAGGGTTGGCAAAATGAGTGCCAGCATGCTGGTATACTGTGTCAGAGTGGCAACCCGTCCAGGATTGCCCAATAGCTAAGGAGACTGCTTAAGCAGCACCAACGCTCTGCACAGAGTATGGTCCCAATCTCCTCCTCCTCTAAAACGCTACTTTCAAATCCGTTCCCGCCAAACTCCAACTGTCACTCTGCTCCGCCATCACACAATTCAGCAACCAGCTTCCCATTTCACAACAATCCTTTCGCGACCAACAATAACCACCCTGCCTGCTTCAAATACAAAGGCTTTATTCCTCATCATCGACAACACACCATCCAACCTCACAATTCCAGCACTCGTTCGCAATTCAGATGCCTGCTCGCCATTGACCAGACAGCACCGCTTCAGCATGTAGACACAACCACAACCACTTCACCTGCCTTGCTCTGCCTCACTACCAGCCACAACCACCTCACCTGCTAAGGACATCACTCACCATTGGTGCTTTTGCTGGTCATTTGTGCAGCAAAGAGGGGCGTTGCATTCAGCCCCATGTTAATTCGGGAGATGATACGCTCGTCTGACCAAAACACAAATGTGATAATTTTCCAAGCTATAAGCTCAGGGGGAGTGTGACGGCATGTAAAGCAAGCTCAGAACCAACGGGCATGCTGCCTGAAGGACGGGGCATCAACTTTGTCTTCCGCCAAACTCCACCCCTCCCAAACTGCTCAAAAGGGTGGAACGCTCGACGTTCTGTGGCTGGTTTTTCCATTCAGGCATGGCTGAATTTTCTCCTGCAGCTTGGTTTTGACTGGACTAATGGCATGCAAATTGGGCTGAGCGCATTGAAGAGATGGGTGGGACGAGCGTGCTGTCTATACGAATGCACATTGAGGCAGCGAAGCCAAGCTCAGTGTGGGAAATCAGCTCTCTTAACCTCACACATTATTTTTCTACTTTCCCTGATTTGTCTCCTTTCGATACACAAGAACCATCAGCGAGGGCAAACGACCAACCATTCTTTTAAGAGTGAATCGTTGATATGCACCATGTCCATTTTACCTCTAAGCATACCACATTTGAACCTCTTCAGTGTGCACTGACACTTTTCAGTTCCCATTTCCCTTTCCTTACCTTCCTCACACAAGGGATCAGCCCTGGCTCACAAGTCCGTGCCGGGTGAGAGAGGCCGACAATATGCCTCAAACTTTCTCTCTTATCTTACTTCCTCGGAAATGTGACTGATTGGTGCCAATGTTATGTGTAGCACAAGTAAAATGTATATATTGGGCTATTGTACAAGTTTAAATGTGCACTGCCCCTTTCTCTCTTGTCTTTTGCCACACCCACACAAATGAATGTATATCTGCTGTATGTGCCACTGCAAATAAAAGTCTTGTCTTGAGTGGACTACATGACTTTCCTCCCATGTTCCTCCCCTGTAAATAAAACCTCTGCACATGTTCTTCCAACCTGCTTGTACTGTCATTTCCTTATTGGTCCAGCACTGTGCACTATTGTTAGATGGGAAGTTTTGCCCCAATTGATTTGCTCCAGTTTAGCCAGCGCTGCCCTCTCTGTTCCGCTCAGCAATAATCCGAGTGCGCGCTGAGGGCACAGACCTCAATTGGTCAACCAATTCAACAACAGGTAAATGGGATAAAACGGTGAACGCTGTTAGACTTGACTGTTCCAATTGATGTTTGTGGTTGCTTCACTACCCACTGGGCCACGGAGTTATCCACAGCACATCGGGCAGCTGCAGGGCTGGGCATTCGGGAGGAATCCGAGTACTTACTCTTCTGGCGAACCCCGAACACCGGATCCGCAACAATATGTTGTTCTGGACATATTCCAGTCGAATGTAACTTAGTTTGCTGAGTGCGGAATTATTTCCATGTTTCACCCTGTTCCGCTCAGACTAATAGGCGTTCACAACCATCCTTGACCATATTGTGGGACGTCGGCCGAGACCCTCACATTTTTCTTTCTTCCGCCCTCACTTTTTGACTTTTATTCACTTTTAAATGTTTTTTTAATTGTAACCACTTGGGCGATTGACACAAAACTTTCAACATAGGAGCCCCTACCCATGGAGAGTTTTTTTTTTAACAAAAATACATGATTATTGGATGGAAAATGCAGCGGGCATTCCAAAAAGCCTGTTTTCTGCAGGTGTGGGTTGCAAGATGTTTCACTTATCTGGAATAAATGGCCTCGACCTCACTTCGCTTGACCTCGGCCGAATTATCTTGATTATTAACTCGTACTTATTTAATTGCTTAAATGAAGGATCACACACCCAAGCCGAAACCAAATTCAAACATGAAAATAATGAAAATTACTGGATCCATTCATTATGGTGAATATTTCAATTCAAATCCATATTTCTACAAAACACTATAAAACAGTAAACGGAGTTTATAGTGAATGTTCCTGTAACTTCTGTGGACGAAGCCATGTCTTGCCTTTGGGGTTCTCTGATTGGCTGTAAAGCATACTGTATTTAGGTCTCATGTTTCTTTTTGTATACAAAGTTGAGGCTCGTGGAGGATGGATGTTTCACGAAAGAGTTTTTTTTTTAAATGCAATAATCAGGAAAGAATGCAAAAAATAGCTTGGTAGTGATAACAAAGACAAGTATTGGTTTTTCCTTCAAAATCAACACAGATGAATTTCTGAAGCTGAATATTATTTATTTCCCTTATGACTTGTAGTGATGTATATTATATTTTCTTCTTCTTCTTATCCTCCCTTCTGCCCCGTTTCCTCCGTGCCCAACACTGATTAGATACCTCAAATGATTGGTTTGTATTTTGCCTTGTATATTTTCTTTTTTTCCTCAATTTTCTTGCACAGTGGTGATATTCTTGGAATTCATGTCAATGCATTTCATTCGTAGTTGCATTCTAATTTGATTGTCTTTTTAACATCATGTATGTTTGGATAAAAGCAATTTTTGTCTCAGGAAATGCAGACAATTTGAAGTCTCTTTGTCTTACCTTCTTTTTATCTCTCATCGATCCTCTCCCTCGTACCATTATCTTTGCCCCTGTTTCTGTTTCCAACTGCTTTGCAGTCAGACCTCGAGGTCCAAGAATTCGGCCAACAAAATTGAACTGAGGAGAAAAAAAAATCAGCAAATTAATGACCTTAACATCAAGAGAGGAAAATGGGAGGTGTAGAATGCTACAGATCTCTCCTTTATATCATGAATCACAACAATCCCGAGAGGGAAGTGTTCAAGCCAATATTTAAAAGTTTCAGTCTTGGACACATGTTTCGGCCCTTGAATGGAGATCATGAGAGGAAGAGGGACAGAGAGAGATCTGAATAATTTATTTAGCTTACTGACTACCTAATTCAGCGGCCATCCGGATCGTCAGCTGGGAACTGTCCGTGACCAAGGTTTCAACTCTTCAATTACAGGACCACTCTGAACAGTGAGTCCACAACCTTAGTTGTATCCAAAGTTGGCTCATTCAGGGAGAAAGGGAAAGGAAGAGAGAGGGGAGAGAGAGAGAGAGCGAGAGAGAGAGATAGAGAGATAGAGAGATAGAGAGATAGAGAGATAGAGAGATAGAGAGATAGAGAGATAGAGAGAGATAGAGAGAGATAGAGAGAGATAGAGAGATAGAGAGATAGAGAGATAGAGAGATAGAGAGATAGAGAGATAGAGAGAGCGAGAGAGCGAGAGAGCGAGAGAGCGAGAGAGCGAGAGAGCGAGAGAGCGAGAGAGCGAGAGAGCGAGAGAGCGAGAGAGCGAGAGAGCGAGAGAGAGAGAGAGAGAGAGAGAGAGAGAGAGAGAGAGAGAGAGAGAGAGAGAGAGAGAGAGAGAGATGGAAAGGTCTTTCAACCTCCACAAAATGAAAATTATTTCAAAAAGACATGTGCTCACATATCCATACCTAAATATACACCAGAAAATACATTTTTGGGGTCAATAGACAGGAAGTTTTGAGCACTCTATTGTGCTCTTTCTTTTGCAGTCCTTTGGACTCGACAGTGCCCTTCACTGCGTGGTTTCCAACTAGTGCCAGGTGGGTGTGTGAAGCACTGTCATGCTGTGTTACAGTTTAATAGGACATTGTACATGATGTGTACAGTGTGTTTCTGTGTTTGTAATGCAACCATCTCTATATATACACGAGATGTACATGAGATGGTGAAACATGAGCGAGTTTCATTCATACACACACACACACACACACACACACACACACACACACACACACACACACACACACACACACACACACACACACACACACACACACTTAAATTGGACAGACTGCATACAGAGAAAATCCAACCCTGCACAGTCGCCTCATAATGCATGCCTCACCAGACTCGTGCACATCACATGATGCACAATGCTGATAAGAAAAGTTGGGCCGTAAATATTTCAGGAACAACTCTTTCTGATACAGAATTGACGATTCTGAAGAAAGGTTTGGATTTCAGCATTACACCAAAGGCTGTACCCGTGGCACAAATTCTTGCCAGCATGGAGTCAGCAATTAAAAATCTCCCCCGCTGAAGATAAGATTAACATAACCAATCGGATCTCCGAAACGGTTGAAGTTTTGATAAGAGAAAAACCACAAAGCAATTTAACGAGACTTGAACACAATGCACTTAAACAGCTCATAGAGAGAGACGACCTGGTTTTTTTCTCCAGTTGATGAAGTCAGAACGGTAGTTGGTATGAAAAGGAAAACCTATCCCCCCCAAAAAATGGTCTCACTTTTGGCAGATACAAACACTTATCACAAAAATGCATAAGGATTCTACACCAATTTAAAAAAAAGGCCATTAATCAAAATCTGTCATTATTAAAACGACAAGGCAGACTAGGTAACCGAGATTATCATAATTTGCATGGCAACAAGGGATTGGCTCCACGACTATACGGGTTACCAAAAATACATAAACAAGATACCCCGCTGAGACCAATTGCCCCCTTCGTAAACGCACCAGCATATCGACTCTCTGGTTACTTGGCATGCATCATTGGCACATTGGTTGGAAAAAAAACAAAAAACAGAAAGAACGGTTAAAAAGAGTTTTGAGTTTGGGAAAAAAATAAATTGAAAGGCATTAAGATACGGGACAACGAGATCATGGTTTCTTTCGACCTGATTTCCCTGTTCACCAACATCCCTGTGGACCTTGCAACCCTAGTTATAAGTGAACATTTGGAACAATCAGACATATGGAAAACCTGGTGTGGAGATAGCAACTTGACTTGGAATGACATCACAAATTTACTCAGAGCTTGCCTCAACAGCACAACCTTTCTTCACAATGGAGAGCACTATCAACAGATTTTCGGCATGGCAATGGGATCACCGGTATTTGCGGTCATGGCACTCTTGATAATGGAGGACTTTGAAAACATCAGAACTGTATATAGGAAGTCCACACGCACACAACTAAACTACTGGACTTCAACTCACGGCATCTCATCACACACAAGCGCAGTGTTGCCCACACCCTGACTTCCAGAGCTTGGCAGGTTTCAACCTCAAAAAATGTTGCTGTCAAAGAAATTAGACGGTTGCGAGACATTCTAACACTAGATGGATATGACAAAATAATGCTACCTGGACTTGGTGAACCAAAGAGGATAGAACAAGAACAAGAACAAGAACAGCAACAGCAACAGCAACAGCAACAACAAGAACAAGAACAATAACAAGAAGTAGAAGAAGCAGAGCAACAGCAAGAGCAAGAACAACAACAAAAGCAAGAACAAGAACAAGAGCAAGAATAAGAGCAAGAACAAGAACAAGAACAAGACAACCGTGGTTTCTGAGTCTCACCATATTACCCAATATTATGAGAGAAGATTGGCAAAATCATATGCAATGCACAAATCTCTGTGGTGCACAAACCCCTCTACACTATTCGTCATGCCATCACTGAATTGAAAGATAAAATACCGTTTGGGGACAGACCAGATGTGGTGCATCGCATGGCATGTGAATGTGGCACAGCTTATGTCGAGGAAACGGGAAGAAATTTAAAACGAAGAATAAATGGACATACCAGAGCTACAACGTTTAGAAAGGTCTCACAATCAGCCATAAGAACATCATGGCAAACGTTCTGGTCACAGTTATGACGGAAGCAAAATACAGATTCTGGACGTCACGCCAAGCAAACACTGCTAACTAATTTTGGAATTTTGGCATGCTGAAGCACAGAATGACAGATTAACAGAAGAAACATTAAAACTTCCTGCTCAGTACTACCCCTTGATCCTAAAAGCAGAAATTGGTCGGTGCAAACTCCAAAAACGAGGACAGGGTGGACCACAAGTAACCCACAATGTGCCGAGAAAATTGAGCCCAGAGGACACACCAATCACTCCACCACAGACACGCCCCATCACACAATGTTCACTGAGGCAGACTCGCTCCACCCACATTCCAACCCCGCCCACAACAGGTCCCTGTGACCACATCGCATCACCAAGGAGGACTAACCCGGATGTACAACACATGCCCCATAACTTGACAAGTTTGAATGAACATACTTATTTTACCGGATCACGCAGAAAACAGATGCAGAGGGAGCAGACAATCAATCAAGGATGATTAGCGTGAACAACAGGGGGAAAAAAGTAATAATTTTGTTTTCCACTCTGACATCGGTGTGTTGAACCGGAAGAGGATTAACGCAAAGTGGAATAAAATAGGCCACACATTCGATTGTTCACTGAGCTTTCAAGAAGTTTGTGTGTGACGAACGAAACGTCGCCTGAGACTTGATCGGCTCACGCTCGTTTGTATTAAAATAGGCGCGAGTTTGGTTGTGCATTTTTTATAAATTACAGATCGAAAGGAAAATGAATGTTAAGGTGCAGAAAACACAAAAACAACAAACCGTCGTTGGCAGATACAGAAATAAAGGTATGAATAAAAAGACAAATTTAGAAAACAAGGGGAGAGAGAGAGAAAGAGAGAAAGGGAGAAAGAGAGAAAGAGAGAAAGAGAGAAAGAGAGAAAGAGAGAAAGAGAGAAAGAGAGAAAGAGAGAAAGAGAGAAAGAGAGAAAGAGAGAAAGAGAGAAAGAGAGAAAGAAAAAGAGAGAAAGAGAGAAAGAGAGAAAGAGAGAAAGAGAGAAAGAGAGAAAGAGAGAAAGAGAAAGAGAGAACACTGAAAACAGCAAATGAGATAGAGTTGGGTGAGGAAAGGTTATTGGGGAGGTAATGAAGATCATGGGTCAGGTATTTGTAAAATATATTCATGATTCACGATACAAACCCTCAGCAATAAACCCGTTCAAATAAACAGAATAAATAGGCTGGCACAAGTACTGCAAATGCGGCACAATGCCCCAAGTTTTAAAAAGATGGTTACATTACAAAGACAGTAACACATTGCACACATCGTTTACAATGTTCTACTAAACTGTAGCACAGCATGACAGCACTTCACACACCCGCCTGGCACTAGTTGGAAACCACGCAGTGAAGGGCATTGTCGATTCCAAAGGACTGCTCAACGAAACAGCACAATACAGTGCTCAAAACTTCCTGTCTATTGACTCAGATTTGGCTTATGCATTGGAACAGATTCCATCCATATAGCTGCAGTCTACCAAAATTGGATGGTGCTGGAAGGGATAAAGCAATGTGAGACATGAAAGGAACAAGGAAAATGTGTAAAATGAAAGGGATCCTCTTCCAGGAAAAATTATGGAAAACAAAGGGAGGAGGAATTCAGGAAAGTTAAAAGTAGAGCACAACATACAAGCACGAGTCCACGAACACAATGAGTGTATTTTACATAAATAGGAAATTTGAGATAAATGCACATGAATTACAAGATGTGTAGCAGAACGGTGATAGAAGAGAAAAAGGAAGGCAGAGGAGTGTGAGAAGAGTAGTGAGAAAAGAGAAATAAATTTGGGAGATAGGGGGAGGGAAATGAAGGGTATGTATGGAATATGAGTGAGAGTTGGGGGAGGAGGGAAGGGGAAGGAGGTTTAAAAAAGGTTACATTTGCATATATGTAATAACTAGATGGCCTCTGATAGAAATCAAATGTACACCATTTAATACAGCAACAGAATCAAACAAAGAAACGAATAAAACAACCATAGAAATCAAATGAGTGAATTATAATTCCAGTGCGAACAAACAAGACTAATCCAAACACAAAACGTACTATGAACCCCTTACTTAAGCCCTTCACTAGTTCCAGTGGTACCATCAATTCAAAGACAAAATAAACTTGACATTGTTAATGCCCTTTGATTGTGTCACCACAGCAGCCAATACATTCACTTAATACATTATCATTTATCAATTAAATAAAAATATATTAGAAGACAGTAACGCACAGTCAGTACGTGTCTTGTAAGCTTAGTGCTATGTACAAGGGTAAATCCAGTGGCAGCCGTTTGGTCTTCGAAATAATGAAGCAGGAGACCGGAAGAACAAACAGGCTTGTCACCAACTCGTTTGTTTTTGTTCTTGTTCTTATCACCTACCCAAATCATCTACCAAGTTTTGTCATAATCCATCCACAAGTTTTTGAAATATCATGCTATATATTGCTTTTGGCCCTATCTCTCAAGAGTGAAGAATCACTTTCAAAATTAAAAAAATATCGTATCTGGATCCATTTCTGGATCTTCACCAAAATCGAACCAATTCATCTTTGTCACACACTCAAGCTGTCCACCAAGTTTCGTCGAAATCCATCCATAACTTTTTGAGATATCCTGCTTACAAACAGACTGACAGGAGTAAAAACATAACGTCCATCCACCTTCAGTTATGGAGGTAATAATGGGATTCACTGAGAGTGTAGACAAATTACAAGATGAATCTGGGTCAATGGACAGGAAGATTTATCAGGGCTCCATTACATAAAAATGACCAGCTCTGGGGATGTTTATCCATCGGACATCATCTATTATGGCTTACTCGCAGAGTACCAGCCCTACGGGCGATCTTGCTCCAAGCATGCAACACATTCTTCGAATGCATATCTTTACTTGGGCGGTGCAAAGGCAACTGACAGCCCTGTTGAGGCAGAAAAATAATAATAACCCGGGTCACGTACATGAAGCAAATATGTGCCTACTGCTTATAATTCAAAACACCTCACTGTACTGGAAAATGTGGGGACAGGGATACTGTACTGTAAATGGTGGAGACTTGTAATACCCGGGAAAACCTGGAGGTGGTGCTACATGATACACATTTACATAGAGAATTTGTGTCGTCCCCTCCCCCCCCCCCTCACATCCCCAAGACCACCAGCAAATATAAAAAAAAAAACCCTATACATTAATTGGGGCTATGCTGATCCTCTGTCGCAAGTCTGGATGTAATTTGCCTCGAACTGGAGGAGTGGCACGACAAACAAACCCACAAACAAACAAACAAACAAACATACAATAATGAAACGGGTCTGTGAATTATAGGAAGGATTCACCATGCATAGAGTAATTTTTGCTGCTAAAAAAAAATCATTTTTCGTTTCGTTGTTTTTAAATGCCCATCGACGTGAGTCGTGAGGCAGCAACAAAAGGAATCCAAAGTATTGTAGCATAAGTGAATGGACACAGGTTTTAATTGCCATACAGCCAAAGGATACAGTATTTACGATAACTGAGCAAACCGAATACGAAACAGTGGAACAGCTCAAACCACGTGTAAGAAGGGTCTATTCAAATTTGTGAGAGTGGTCGATATTGGACCCTTTTCAAATTTCTGGATTATAATTGGCAGGCATTTGAAATGGTGTGTGGACTGTAGAAATTGAAAGATAGCAGAGAAAAAAAAATAACATGGAAAGCTGGAAATCATCAGCTCGACGTACGTCAGGATACTCTTGCGTTGGAACATATAGTTTCTCTTGGAGTTGAACCACAGGGCCAACAGGATCAGGAAGAGAAACTGTTGCCTTCTCTCCAGGAACCCAGTCTGAGTACATGGCTTTCCGAACTCGCCCAATTTCTGTAACACAACACATGCTCTATAACTTCACTGATCTTAAACTCTTATTCTTTCGTGCTCTCTTTCCTCATCCTCATAAATCTCATTTTTACAACATTATCATGCATAATCACAACAATATGGCACATAATGGAAATGAAAAAGTCAGTTTGAACCACAGATTTTTAAGACTTTTATTTAATAAAAAAAAAGAAAAAAGGAAGTCACAAAGTTACTGGTAATTGCCAGCACAATACCAACCAAATTATCCTGTACCTTCATTAAAAAATAATAATAATAATAAAACTTGTTTACATTTGATCACTATCTTTACATTTTGGGGATTCCACATGATGTAATGTCATAATAATAAATAATAAAAACCAACACACAGGGAAATTCAGAAACTTTCTCCATCATGCCTGTCTTTACCCACACCTCATTGATGTAATCTATCAATTTACTTATCTTTTTTATATTTAATTCGAATTTTCAAGATGAACAATGTAATTTTAAATCAACATCCGTTATTCATGATAACTCACCTGGCGGCGTAATAATGGTTCAATCGCCCCCTCCGAGTCTGGGAGGTCGGTGGTTCAAACCCCATTTCAAACCCCATCCAAGTCATACCAAAGACTTTAAAAATGGTACATGATGCCGTCTTGCTAGATGGTCAGCATTTTAAAAGAATAGAGCACGGACAAACAACCGTAGGTTGAAACTTGATATATGGCTTTATTATGATAAATTGCAGAACAAGTTCGAGTTTCAGGGCGTTTCGTCAATTTTTCACAGAGTGGTATCCTTTTTGGACTTAAAAAAATATCACATCGGGGGGGGGGGACATGTATTATGAGGCAAATCTCGCTTTTGTTAACTTTCCTACCTCGTTTGACGAGCACACCAGCACAGAATAGTTGACTCTTCAAAACAGATTCTTGATGACATCTTTAAAGTCCAAAGCCAAAATGTGTAATACTCTGTTATTTAAGTCTCCAAACCTTTCAACCAGTTAAAAACATTACTGAGCCAGCTTTTATAACCCTGTAAAAGTACTTAAGGGCCAAAAATATCTCAGATTTGGGATGCAACTTTTAGCTCCAAATTTTTGCTTTCAGTCATGTTTACACTCAGCGGGAGGCTGGTATTGTCATGTCATAAAAGATAAAGAAGTAAAGAAGCAATATGCGAAATAAGACCGAGGGTTCAATTCTTGGGTCGACTAGAAACTGTTGGAATGGTTCTGCACAAGTAGGATGTTGGGTCACAAAGTTTGCCCTCTCTCGGATGGACGTCACGCTGGGTGTCCAATCTGCGAGTATTAGTTGGTCGGTGCAAAATAATCCAAAGTGTTTGTCACAAAGATTAGGTGAGTGATCGCTGGCACCCTAAAATAAATGACAAATTCCTGTCACCTTCAGTCAAACGTCAGACCTGGGCAACCAGTTCATGAAAGCCTTAATTGGGCCCAAAACCTTCCCTGGCCAACCTCGTGAAAAAGTGGGACTAATTGGGGCCATTAAAGAAGTTATAGTCGGTAGACTTTAATCAACTCTAAGTCAGAAACAAATATTTGTCCAAATTTATCACAAACACATAACAAACAGCAAACAATGCTCAGGGACAATGAAATGATGCAAAAGCAGAGACTCATGTGAACAATGCCAGAAAAAAAAATCCTTCACTTGTTATTGTTTGGTCACATACTGGGTTGCGCTGCTTGGCAGGAAACTACAATCATAATCTGCTAAACACATTGTTTCAGTTCCAACAAGAACATTTACATTCCATGGCAATACTTAATGAGTTAACTGCACAAAATGCCATCTCTTTGGTAATTTCTGCTGTCACATGGCCTTCCACTTCTGTGCTGCATATGCCCTTCTTCTTGTGTGGTAAACCCAGTGTTGTGTTAGTTTCCTGCCGTCCCTTGCCTGCAACCCACTTAGTTCCTGTTCACTTTTTTTTTTCTTCCTGCCTCTGAAAAACCAGCTGCTCCTCCCCTCTTCGAAATCCCTTGACCCTTCCTATTTCAGTTTCTATAGTTGGGTGTTGCGTCAACTCTTGTTTTGATGGACATTTGATTCTTATGCCAAGACAAACTTTCACTGATGCTTTTATCCCATTATTTGATGTACGTCACCTACTGACGTATAGGTTAAAATAGGGGTCAAGTTTTGAGTTGGGAAAAAGGTAAACAATAAAAGTACAATGACATTCTTTAATATGAATATAGTCACTGGCAACAAGAAAAATGAATTGAGTCGCAAGGCCAATATAGATTGATGCAATAGACCAGTCATTCCATGGAAACTGCACGCTGGACAAGACAGTCCCCTCTGCCTTTACAGCTTGGACATTACAATAGGAGGTCGCAGTTGTGGGTTATATTAAGTTCTGCTTGATTGACATGGAGCGTGGTTGCCACAGCTTCACTCTGATGGTGGGAGAGATCATTGCATCTCATTGGTTGGTTACCACTTGCCATAATTTTGGGCAGGCCCCAGACAATAAGGTACTAAGTCACCACAGTCTGCCAGGAGACACACTTATCAGGAAGTGGTTTCATTACGTGGACCACAGAATATATTTTCTGGAAAGAAAAAAGCCCAGAGGAACTATATGAGCATGGAGTTGGGTTTGCTGTCAAAAGTACATGTCGGACAAGTTGTGAACCCGCAACAGAATTAATCATTTCACTTCACCTGACAGTTGCTGAAGGCTTCATGACAATTGTGTGTACATATGCCCCAACACTTTATTCCTTAACTGAAGATAAGGATAGATTCAATGAAATGCTCAACGACATGAGAAGCAAACTACCACCATGAAGAACAGCTACAACTTACGAGCAACTTTAATGCAAGAGTAGGTCCAGGCAACAAATCATGGCCATCCTGTATCTCATATCATGGGGTATGAAAGATGAACCAAAAATGGATAGAGGTTATTGGAACTATGTAATAGTGGGCTCTGTGTTAACAAGTCATGTTTAAACATGAAAATCGGCCGTATGACACCCAATTGGGGTGATGTCACTAGCATCAAATTGATCTTATTATCACAAGAATGAGCAACTGAGTGAATGTGCTCCAAAGCGACACCTGTCATGGTGCAGATTGAAACACCGACCACTCACCTAGCGTCTTGCAAAATCAGATTGAAACCCATTAAATTACATCATATCAAGCAACAAGGCTATCATGCATGAGCACCAACAATAGAATAAACAAATAAATGCATCAATAATTTGTAGCAAGTGATTGAACAAGCCACTCCAAGCAATCCATCCATCCATCCATTGGGACTATACTATGTGCAGAGTGTTGGTGCTGTCTAAGCAGTCTCCTTGGCTATTGGGCACAATCCTGGACGAGTTGCTACTCCGACACAGGATACCAGCAAGCTGGCACTCATTTAGCCTCCAAGCAATACCCTCCCAACAAATACAGAACAAGGGCGGTGAAGCATTTATGAACAATAATTTACAGTCGTGCTGTGGCAACTTTTGACAGGAAATCCACACCAAGGGTATGAAACTAAGAATGGGGAAATATATTTATGTTAATTATTTAAATAAGAAAAATTAAAAAGTAGTTTCTTTTTTGTTTCTCTTCCTTTTTCGAGAGGGGGGGGGTTGGATAAAGGTGGTTCTTGGATGAGAAACACACATCATCATCCATACACCACCCCTTGATGAGACCACAGATGCTGCACAAATGCATACAATCACCCATCCATACTCAAGCTACCTAAAAGTCCTACCAACATCCCCAGACCCCTCTATCTCCAAAAGTTCTGCGTACCTATCTAATTCCAATTTAAACTTATCTACTGTTTCTGCTGCCACTACCTTTCAAGGGAGGCCATTCTATGCATTAACTACTCTCTGAGTGGAAGTCCCCTACATTACTACCGTCTTAACTCTCCTCTTCTTTACGCTCAGGCTACGGCCCCTGGTCCTATCACTGTCCACTCTGTTGAATAATTCTTCTAAACTTAATATGTCTTAATCTAGGTAGCATCCTTGTTTGAGGGCGTGGCTGTGCCCTCTGCTGATTAGGACAGGAATTTCGTATTTAGCCAGGGTGCTGGCGATAGCTCACCCACTCTTCACGAAGGACACCATGTGATCTTTAACTTCCACCAACAAATGCTGGCAGACGGGACACCTGTTTAACATCCATCCGAGGGATGGCACACCCATTGATAAATCACCCTGCCTGTGAAACACCAGGATGACAGTTTATAGCTTGATAAGGATTCATACCAGCGAGACAGCTTGGACGTGAGTGTGTGTACCTTGAGGCCATTTTGTCAGCCCTGCAGGGAGCAGTTAAAGTCACTCTATGTAGTCTTGATAGACATGATAACAGCATTCATATATGTATGTATATACACATATATCTCTATACATATATATATATATATATATATATATATGATAAAAAAAAATGTAAAGCTCTGTCTAACCACTGACTCACTCACCGACTCACTGACTGATATTAAAGATTGGTCCCTTTCGGGTGTCATCGAGAGCTGAAATTTTGTGTGCCGATGGACATCAAAGCCAGGGGAAAAAATAACAATCGTTGGACAACATCCACAAAAGAAAATATAAATAAATGAAAAAAAAATTGAAAAATCAAATACAGGTGAGTGACCCGAGACAATGGGGGAAAACGGTTCATATGCTTACACAATGTGAAAGCACACCCCACATATGTGTATATATATATATATATATATATATATATATATATATATATATATATATATATATATATATATATATATATATATATATATATATATATATATATACATACATGTCAGCTGTCCCCCAAACATCTCTCAGCTTGATTCGCTCCTTCCATGAAAAGATGCAAGATACCATTCAGTTGATAGCTCAACCTCCAATAGCATTGAAATTGGGTATGGCATGATAAACTATGGCCATGTCCTTGCACCAACCTTTTGAGGAATCTTTTTCTCCCTCCTGCTGGTATACACCTTTGAGACCTCTATAGCAGGTGTCTACCTCCACACCAGGGTTGACGACAACATGTTCAATATTTCTCATTTGGAGCTAAGACCAAAGTATGACAAGTCCTCATTAAGACACTGTTGTTTGCAGACGATGCTACATTGGTTGCCCAGACTAAAAGACATCTTGAAAATCTCAATGACAGCATTGCACATGCCTCAAAAGAGTTTGATCTGAGCATCAGCCCAAAAAAGGACAGTGATGGGGTGGGATGTGGTTGGTCCAACAATTATCACCAATGACAACAATGCGGTCCTCAACGTTTAGCTACTTGGCTCCACTGTGACTGATATAATAGTTCGTCCCATCATGCTGAGCTGAACGTCGATGTCGGAAAGGCATCCACTACCTTTGGCATGCTAGAGCAAGAGGGTGTGGGAAAATATAAAGCTGACAACAGTTACAAAAATCCAAGTCGACCAAACCTATGTTCTCAGTATTCTCGAAATTGGCAGTGAATCCTGCACTACGTCTATTAGCCAGGAGAAAAGGCTCAACCATTTACATTTTATGTTGCTTTTGGTGAATTATTTGTATCAGTTGGTGTGACAAAGGTCCTGAACCACATCAACGTTGAGAAAGCAGAGATCCCCAGCATCTTTTCTCTGCTGACTCACACATGCTTGTATTGATATCCAATGCCACCCAGTCTTGCATTCATCTGCTACTGTATGCACACAACGCCGAGTTAGTTGCACTGTAGCTGTGTACTCTGAAGAACATATTCAGAGCCTTGTATTCAAGTTCTCTGAGATGATCTTTTGGTTTGGACTCACCTTAAACATCAAGAAAACTTAATTCATCTTCCAACCTGCCCCTCACTGATTGTCATTAACAACAGCACCCTGAATGCTGTCAACAAATACATCTACCTTGGCAGTACCACATCCAATGATGACAATATTGAGGCTGAACCAGGAGCTTACATCTCCAGAGCAGCTGCTGGTGCCTTTAGGAGACTACGTACCCAATTTTGGTCACAATGTGCATGTCAAATCCTCCACAAAATGTGAAGTTTGCCAGGATGTTACCCTTCTCTGTCTGCTATTCCTAGCTGAATCATACACTCTCTCCAGACATCACATCAAGAAGCTGACTTTAGTGCAACTACAGTACCTTTGCAGCATACTCGGTATCAAATGGTATGATTCTGTGACATACTGAAGTGACATTCGAGTCAGCATGCCAATCGTTAAAATTATGCTTCTGACGAAGGAACTATATATAAAGTGGGCAGGCCATGTTGTGCACAGCTGGATAACAGCTGCACTTCCAAGGTAGTAATATTCGGCAAACATGTTTCGAACCCACTTTCAGGAGCATCTTAGGCTGTGCAACAAGGACTGTCTAAAGGCAAGCTCCAGGATTCCAACATACCAATCGAAATCTGGAAGGACACTGCCAGACACAGACCTGCATGGTATTGTACTGTTTAGAAAAGAGCCTCTTCTGCGGAATCCACACGTGAGACACTAGCAGCAGTTAGAGGGATGAGATGCCATGACCGAAACAGGTCCAGGGACCCACACACTGCCTTCCAGTATGAAAACTGAAGGCGAAGGATATCCAGCTGCAAATCACACACACACACACACACACACACACACACACACACACACACACACCCAAACTGATAAGTCTGCCTCCTTCAGTTTTCTGGCGTATTGTCGTCTGGCTAAATGAAGTGTGACTGTACTTCATGAACATTTCAAATTTAAATCACACCTATAATTAACTAGAAGGGCACTCAGTAGAGCGCATACCTCTGTCCCGTAATGCCTGATCCACGAGAACATATTGGACCCATTGCATTATTGAACTCGAAGGGCACTCGGTAGAGAGGATACCTCCATCACGCAATGCCTGATCCACGAGCATATATCAGGCCCATTACGTTTTTGAGATATCGTGCTATATGTCGTTTTTGCCCGATCTCTCAATGGTGAAGAATCACTTAAAAAATTCGAGTACTCGGATCTGGGTCTGGATCTTCATCAAAATCGAATCAGTTCGTCCTTGTCTCACACCAAACCTGTGCACAAGATTTCATCCAAATCCATCCACAACCTTTTGAGATATCCTGTACACAAACAGACAGTCAGAAAGGAGTGAAAACATAATCTCCTCCACCTTCGGTGGCAGAGGTAATTATATCCTCATTTTCAAACAATACATGTTTATCTCGTATGAAGTCATTATTCCATGCTAGTTACACTTTAAGTTAGTGACAATGACTTTATGTCCATGTTGGTGACAAACCCAGGCCACAAAAGTTGGGAAGGAAGGTTGGGGGGAGTTTGGGCAACCCCCCTCCTCCCCCCCCCCGCCCCAACCTGGCTATGTTCCTGGTATTTGATAATTATTTGATGCCAATTGTAATGGAGTGCCTGAGTGGCAAGTTCAATATTCAATACCCAACACGTTGTTCTTGGGGATGTGATGCGATTGTGTGTACTGTTGGAAAATTCATATGATTTATGCAACTGTTGCAAGTCTGTGGCTTCCGTTTTGGGTCTCGGACGTTGGCAATCTTTATCAGTGGTGTTCCTTTTTCGGATTTAAAAAAAATCTTTGATGTTGAATGTTTTTCGCACTTTATTCTATTGCTCAATATAATGAGAAAATGGCTTGAAGGACAACTTAGTAAGCTCAAGTTCATGGGATCCAACTCACTATCAAGTACCTTGTGAAGTCACCGAGATGATTTGGCTGACCTATGTTGAGAAGTCAATGATATTTTCCACATTATACACCTTACTAATGATGTGCGACGTTTCTAATTATTATTTACCATTTAAGAGGGAAGGGGGTGGGGGAGTGTAATTGGCATGTATTGCAAACATGCAACGCCACAGTCAATACCATGAGCATAAACATCAGTAAATTCAGAACATACTATCACTAGCATAATGATGTGAAAAAGCGAGTTGGCTAAAATCGGCCTTCAGCCCCAAACACCTCTATTACAGAGATGCCAAAGAGGTCATAGAAAATGAAGTCACTGTGAACGACACTATGAAAGCAGGTAATGTGAGCCCACGAGTGTGGATTAAAAAATAATCATGCGGCAGATATGACATTAGAAAGTATAACGGCACTCGGTGGAGCCCATACCTCCGCCAGGCTGAACAGTTTACGTGTTGTATCCCACTGATGGGCCTGATCTGGATTCAGACCTGAACCAAAATCTAATTAGCTTGTTCTTGTCACCAAACTAACTCATCCGCCAAGTTTTGTGATAACTAGTCCACAACCTTTTAAGATATCGTGCTACATATCGTTTTTGGCTCGACCTCTCAATGGTGAAGAATCACTTTAAAAATTCTAGTATCCAGATCCAGATCCAGGTCTTCACCAAAATCGAATAAATTTGTCCTTGTCACACACCAAACCTGCCCACCAAGTTTCATCCGAATATGTCAATAACCTTTTGAGATATCATGCTCACAGAGAGACAGACACTCATCCAAACATATAGACCCACAGACGGACAGGGGTGGAAAAATAACCTACGTCCACCTTCGGTGGTGGAGGTAATTTAAGAAAAATAACAAAACAGAAAAACTACACAAAAAATCAACAAAGCTGTTGAAAAAAAAAATTGCAAATCTAAATTTTTTTTATACTTTGGAAATTAACCGTTTGTAGGTAACCACAACTAAACATCCCTGATTGATGTCATCAATGTATCAGCAGGAAGGTAAAACGTCTTGCTTTCAATTCAAATATTTACCAATTTGGAGGCAAAAAGGCAGAAACCCACTAAATGGCACATCACACATCTATTGTTGGCTCAATTATGTCCATCAGGGGGAGTGTGCACACCTTGCTGGGGGTTGTTGGTAGTGGGGGGGGGGGGGGAGGGGATCAACATTCCAAAACTTCAGTAATATGAACTATTTGTGTACTTCATTGATCATACACATTTATCTTTTCACCTTTTCCTCTTGCCCTGCCTTTTTTGTCTAATAATAAAGGTTTGGATAAATATATTACATGGAGGACAAAGAGATTATTTTGTTAGGACTGTCTACTTGGACATATCTTGGGCATTCGACACAGCCTAACATTTGACTGTGCTTGCCAAGCTCTCTTCATGTGGCATTCAAGGATGCCTTCATTCCTGGATTTAATTTCTTATTTTACTAAAACAATTGCTATCAACGGAAGCCTGCCTCTCATTTACTCTACCAATGAAGGCTGGAATGCCCCAAGATGGTGTTTCGGGTACAGTCTTGTTACCCAGTTACATTAATGACCTCTTCAGCACTTTGGAAAAACCTCCCTTCCTTTTTGCAAATGATTCCCAATTATGTAATACGCTACCTCTTCCCAATGACAGAAAGACAGCAGCTGTGTCACTCTCTGCTGATAAGAAATTGATTTCACGCTGGTCTATCAAATAGAACATGTCTTTCAATCCTGGCAAATCTCAGTTTCGCCTTGTCACTCCAAAAGGATCATCAAATGAGCCCACCTATTTCCATGGTCAACCACTGCAAGAGGTTCAGTCCCTTGAACTTCTCAGCCTCATCATCAGCTGTGACCACTTCTGCGCTGACCATTAAGCAAAACTGGCCTCCAAAGCCAGCTGCAGACTGGGCATCCTCCATACACCAGAACTACAAAACATTTATCTGCAGCTCACTCTCCCCCATGGAATGGTGTCTCATCATCATCATCATCATCATCATCATCATCATCATCATCATCATCATCATCATCATCATCATCATCTTTCTCTCTCTCTCTCTCTCTCTCTCTCTCTCTCTCTCTCTCTCTCTCTCTGATGCTGTGAAATTGAAAGCTCTCATCATTATTGGCATCTCCCATGATGAGGCCGAAGCACAAGGCCTGTTGAGTTGACACCGTAGTCAGGTCGGTGGTCTCACCATTTTTATTTTTCTCCTGCAGTCTCGTTCCCTCTGCTGTCTCAGCCTTCAGACCCTCTCCAGCTTTCCAAGATGGTAAGCATTCTTCCAGTATCCCCCTCATCATTCAACTCCCAAAATCCAGACTTTTGGCCCAGTTCTACTGTTTCGTTCCTTTTTCTCTCGTTTGTGTAACTATCTTCAGGAAGCGGTTCAATATTTGTGTCCAATGTTTAAAACATTAACTTAGAGGCAAAGCTAGTTTATGGCAGAAATAATTCCCACATTCTGAGAGCACAATTTTTTTTTTTTCATAATTTAATTTTCTTCAAAAAGGCACACGTAGAAGACTGAATGCTTCCTTCAAAATATGTCTTTATTATAGCAAGATGCAACATCCTGCCTGGTGAATTAAGGAACAAAATGACAGTAGGTGGTGGATCACACTCCAGAAAATAAATTTTTACCAACCCATCTACAGATATCCTTCTCAACCAAACCACATCCGGTCTTCGTCCTGACCAAAGGATCCTGAAACTCGGCGTGTGGTACTTCAAAGGTGATGAAAGGTGACCAACCTAATGGTTGAGTATTGTTGTTTTATAGCCTCGTTGATATTCTGGACTACCGAATCACGAGGAGCCAGACCTTAATTCATGGTGATTTTCAACTGTCCTCGATTTAGCCATGACACCACAGGATAATTAACACCTTATGTGTGTGTGAATGGAACTGAACCTGCTTGACTATCGTGAAGAAGAATAATATATTGCTACGGATCTGGCCGAGGGGGTAAAATTAGCATTGATTAGAGTAGTTATTTAATCGTGCATAGTCGAATAAGTGTGATGTAATTTCTGAAATTAAAGAGACAGTGTCGAACACATGTTGAGAGAACCCTTGTCCTCCCCTGCTCGAGTATTTGTGTCTCGGCCCACCTTTTGCCCCTCCATATATTCTGCAACATTTCCCTGATGTGTATCTGATTAAATGTACTTTTCCACAACTGACAGCAATAAAAACAACTCACAGCAGTCAGCGGCCCATGTAGCCCAGGTGGAGGAAAGGTCACCCTTGGAGGTAGGAGCACACCCCCTCCCCCACTGCGCAGCCGATGATAGCGTGCCACCATTGTCTTGTAGGTGGGGTCATAAAAGTGCAAATATCGCCTGTTCCATATATATATATCTCTATCTCTATCTCTATCTCTATCTCTATCTCTATCTCTATCTCTATCTCTATCTCTATCTCTATCTCTATCTCTATCTCTATCTCTATCTCTCTCTCTCTCTCTCTCTCTCTCTCTCTCTCTCTCTCTCTCTCTCTCTCTCTCTCTCTCTCTCTCGTAGCCAGCTGATGGCTCTCTCCCTGGTGGCTGTTGATGGCTGTGGTTGCTGATGATTTCTCTCCCTGGCTGCTGTCCTTGCAAAAAAATGTTCTATAGAATTCTGTAGAATTTGTATTAGTGTATTGTAGAACTACTGAGTTCTGCAGAATTTCGACAGAACATTTTTTTCAGGGTGTGTCTCTCTCGTTATGGTGTGCCGGCGGTGTTTCGTGGTGTTCCCAAGTCCAGAGGGACGAGCGACATAGACCGACCTCGCAGACTGCAGCGTGCCAACAGGGCTCATGCTACATGATATTTTGTCTCATCTATCTCTATCTCTATCTCTATCATGTGTTCCCTGAATGAAAGAATAAATTATCTGTTTAAGTCTGTCGTGATCCCGAGGGCACGGGGTTTATTTTATTATTCATTTGGTGCAGTTGTATTTGCCGCTTTGTGGCCGTGCTGTTCTTCTTCCCAGCTCCATTTTGTTGTAATAAATCCCTTGTTAAATGAGAATTTGTTTGGTCATCAGCCACAGGCCCCAAAGGCGTCGCGAATTGGCAAATAAACCCATTAGACGGGCAATCTTGGGTTTGCGCTAAAGCGCTTGTGAAAAGTTCTGTTCATGTCAGCCCTATGAGCGCCGCAGTGGACCAAGCGATAGCAAGCTTATTGGTAGTGCAACAGAGTATCAGCTCCTTTTCTTGGTTACTTTATGGGGGACAGGTTGGGTGTGTGACAAGGACCAAGATTAAAGATATCAGCTCCTATCCAGGCAACAATTGCAGGATCACCAAAAATTGTGCCAATTTCTTGCACTGAAATACAGGGGTGTGTTGAGTTCACCATGAAGTGATACATGTTAAGTTGAATAAGATCGTAATGGACAAAGGCAGACAGAGTCTCAGAGTGGTTTACTTCTGAGCCCAGGAGTTACAAAGCAGTCTGCCAACGGACCCCATCCAGATATGTATCAAGGGGTGTAACCACCACATTCAAGTAGTTCCTTGGCATCATTACACCAAGTGCAGGTTGGCAATAGTGAGCAGCCATGGGGATCAAGCCCACTCCAGTTAGGGGAGAAAGAAACAGGTGTTTAACTACTCGACCAAATAGCCAGTGTGAACACTATACTGTTACGAATTTGGAAGTTTACTGCACTCAACATACAGGTCCTATAGCTCAGTTATATCGATAAGTAAATGTGGATAGATAGCTCCCTTTCCCTAGTCTAATGGGTGAATAAATGTTCATGTGCTGTGAAGTTATTTTAATAATCAGGTTTTCTTTTGTTACAAACACCAACGAAAACCCTCTGCTCCCAGGATTCTCGATGCGCTGAGTAGGGGAAAGGTCACGCCCCACCCTTCGATTCGCTTGGCGACACGCTGAGTAGGGGAAAGGTCAAGCCCCCACCCACCGATTCGCTTGGCAACACGCACTGAGTCGGGGAAAGGTCAAGCGCCCACCCACCGATTCGCTTGGCAACACGCGCTGAGTAGGGGAAAGGTCAGGCCCCACCCTTCGATTTGCTTGGGCACTCCAAGGAATGGAATGCGACAGCCCCCACCGACGGTGGACAAGCCACGCCAGAAGTGAGCCACGCCCGGGAGGAATAAAAAGGGAACGGAGAGACAGAAATTGTTCGTTCTTCTTGGTTCTTGTTCCTTGGGTCCTGGGTGGTGGTTGGTGGTTGGATTTGGTGGTTGGTTGGTTGAGTCTACTCAGGTGGGTTTGGAAGGATCGGGGCCTCGTCTTCACCAGAGCGTGTTCTGGAGCGCGAGAGGATCCGCCGGAGCTCGGGAGGCTGATCGCGGCTCGCCGGTATTTGGACTCGGCTCACCTCTCGCTGGTGCCCGGTTCGACTCGGCGCGAAGACCACACGAGGTGGACAGGTCTGAGGCAGAATCTGGTCTTCAGCTTGCTCTCCATCTGAGCTGGAGGCCTCAATGAAGACCGCTTTTGGTCCGATTATTTTGGGTGTGTGCGTGTGTGTGTTTGTGGCGCCAGTCTGCTAAGTAATGAATTGTTAAGTGCCTCGCTGTACATACGTGCTTATCAATATTCAGATAACTCTGCCCTTACGTGCTCCCCTCATTTCCCTATTGTTTAATAAATATCCCCACTTGTGAAATGTATCAGCTCGTTCATGTCCTTTCCTCCATTGGCTTAGTGTGCTGCATGTTGGAAAATTAGCAAGGCCGTTGTGCCGCTGTAAACCGACGGACCGGTTTACCGTTGTGCCGGACATTTGGACCGACGGGACTTTGGTGACCGTCCGCTTGGGTCACACACGGTTCGAGTACGCTAGCGGCTCATTCCGTACGGGTGCCGTGGAGGGTGTGAAGACTCGGTAAATCGCCACGTGGATCTCTAGGTATTTTGAAAATTGGCAAATAACCCTGTAGCACGTGGTAGAAATGTTGACGCTTCACGGTCCGATAAGGGACCCGTATTCTTCGGAGTTTTCCGAAGAAGTACGATCTAAATTCCGGGTGATTGGCGGAGTCGACTCTTCGGCTCCATCTAGCGGTCATGCTCGTCGCCGACGCCCAGCCCGTAACAATACAACCTACAATACATCTTTTGGCAATATTGTCATCTAACTGAAGAAGCCAATGCAAATCTTCACGAAGATATCATGTGCCAATAGTAGGTGGCTGATGTGCAGAAAGTCGACATGGAATTTTTCGGTGTAGAATCTCTTATACGACCATATAAGATCTTAGTTTATTCATAACCAGCAGCGTTATGCGGCGTTGCCCGGTATATTTTTTGTGGGGGCCTAAAACACTTCCCTACACACGTGAAGAAATGGGGATGGGGATCATTTAATATTCCTTTTCATGTAGCTACAAAGGCTTAGGTGCTATAGAATGATTTAAAAATGACCCGTCACAGTCTCCTGTCCAACTCACAATCCCGTGAGATTTGCGGAAACCCCATGGAATTACAACTGTCAAGTGACCATGGGACTGAAAACCATCGTAAACTCAAATTCGCACATAGAGAAATGTACTGTACCCTACGTGGTGGTCACAAAATCCCATTACCTCACCATCATCACTTACCCTGGTACATTTTGCATGTATATTTATATATATAATATCCCTGTGTCGTAAGAGGCGACCAGGGTTGTGTCAGGAAGGGCATCCGGCGTAAAACATGTGCCAAATCACGATGCGGATCGGATGATCCGCTGTGGCGACCCCTAACGGGAGCAGCCAAAAGGAGAAGAAGAAGACACATATATATATATATATATATATATATATATATATATATATATATATATATATATATATATATATATATATATATATATACATATATACATATATATATATATACATACATATATATACATATATACATATATATATATATATATATATACATATATATATATATATATATACATATATATACATATATATATATATATACATATATATATATATATATATATATATATATATATATATATATATATATATATATATATATATATATATATATATATATATATATATATACATGTGTACATATATATATATATATATATATATATATATATATATATATATATATATATATATATATATATATATATATATATATATATATATATATATATATATATATATATATATATATATATATTGTTGTGGTTACCAAATTCGCAAACCACCATTCAGGTCCCTTAGGTGAGGTATCTCGGCAAGTATATGTGTAGTTAGGCCCAAACCCGTTGTCTAGTGGGAATACATGTCATTTATACGTGCTGCGACTCTTCAGGATAGCCGTTTTTCTTTTACTATCTTTATTTTGGACCAACCGCCATGATTACCACCACAACCACAACATCAACCACCAACCACAACGCCGCTTCACCACAACCGCCACGACCTTCACGTCACACCTCGCAACCGTAGCATCGCCACCGTTCTTGCCCCGCTGTGGGTACCGGTGTTGGACTCGTGCAGGGCGCACGTTGAACAGCGTGTACAAAATCACGGATTTTGTGCTTCAAAAACGGATCAAAAACGACACACGCCCACTTTTTGCCGTCCAATCGGTGAGCGAGGGGCGATTTGGCCCCGCCTCCAGAACGATCGATATATGCAAATTTGTGGATCAAAAGCCTTCACGCCCACTTTTTCTCGGGCCAATGGGGCGCGAGGTGAAAGGTCAAAGGGAGGGGTCAAAGGCGAAGCTACGGGGGATAAAAGGACCGTGTTCGTCAGTCAGAGCCGTGTGGAAGTCTGGAGCCCGAAGCCTGCAGTAGCTGGAGAAGCTGAAGAGAGTCGAACGAGGAGAGCCCAAAGAAGAGTCCAGGGTGGAGAGTCCAGAGGCGGAGAGGCGGCAGCGGCGAAGGCAGACGAGGGGGTGCTCGCGACGGTGCCGGGAGCTGCACGCCCGAGGAAGGCCGGCAGCGCGACCTGGCCGAGGTGGAGACGCACACCAGGGATAATAAAGATCCTCTATACCCCGAGCATCAGCAACCCCCTCCTGTTTCCCCCCGCGCTGAGATAGTGCGACCAAGGGGGCCCCTTTCCCACCCCCTGCCAGGCACTGTCCGCGAGGCCCGCGGAGTGAGGCGCCATCGCCGCTCCGCGTCTCATCACCAGACGGGTAGGCGCGACCCGGTCTCGGCCTCAGGCCCGCCTCATTCTTGAGGGTATTTCTTTTCCTTGGTTTTGGGTATGTGTTGTCGGCGCCGTCTGTGAAGTAGAATTGTATAAGTGTTGCCGTGTGCTCGGTAGTCGGTATTAGCTCTGCACTGTGTTTTCACTTTTATATTTGCTTTTTGTGTAAATGGAATTGTTTTCTTTTTTTTGTGTGCATTTGGTGGAATTGTATTTGTGTGCTTCCCGTGTGCCGCGAATAAATGTGCTTTATTGTTGAACTATTCTCCCGCTTCGCTTCGTCTTTTCCCCCATTGAACCCTCATCTTGCTTCATGTAAAGGGTTGGTAGTGGGCTGAATACGCCCGATAATTAATCGAACCGTCGAGGTCGACGATAACACCGCTCGGTTATTCTGATAGTACGGAACGGGTCGCTTAAGTGGCCCGTGTCCGAAGTCGACCTGCGGCGAGGTGCGATCGCCCGGTCTACCCTCCGCGTGGGTACTTAGGTAGGTCGAATTTGGCGAGCAACCCTATCCCACGCGGGGGCTGATTGGCTCGATCGCGGTGAGACCGAAAGGTCCACCCGTGACTGGTTCCCGGCGTTAGTCCGAGAGGGTCACGACTGGATTGTCCGTCCGGTGGGCGACGTGCCGCGATTCGAGTTACGTGGCCGTCAGCACGCCGGCGGGCGCGAAATCCGCAACAATATATATATATATATATATATATATATATATATATATATATATATATATATGTTTATATACACACACACACATATATATGATACGTACTTATTAATGTTAATATTTTGGTTTTTATGAGCAGTAAAAGTCTCTTGTATTCATAGTTTACATTTCTACCTCTTGTATATTCATTATATTAATTTATCGTGTTCTGCGGAGGGGGTAACGGGACTTTGTGAACACCATGTAGATTATTGGCTAAGAGGAATTAGATGTTATTTGTCGAATGCGCCGTTGATGTTTCTGTGTTAAGTTTGAGCTCAATCTTTAAATATGGTGTCGTTCAGGAAGAAGAAGATGTACTGACAAATTTGACCGCTTCTGGAAGAAGTTTATTTGCATTTAAGTGTCTGGTAATTGTTTTGCCTTTATTTATATGTATATGTACTTGAATATAACTGGTATTGATCAAAAAGGCTTCAGCACTATAGAACGACAAAAAAAAGGACTCGGAATAAAAAAAATCAAACTTTTTTCTTTAAACTTTTCGTGTTTTTTTTTTTTGTTGTTGCCTAAAACACTTCCTGGCACTCACTGACGAACCTCTGACAATTTGACGAAGATCCGTTAATCCATCTCTGAGAAAAATGATGACACACACAAAGCTCTGTTATAGTATAGATATGTTGTATGTCCGTACTTACTCTAAATAGGGTTGACTATGACAGTTCCTAGAATCCCCCTTTTTGTGATGTTGTTTAAGTTGTTATTACGTTTACACTTTATTCATAATCATATTTCGCCCATCTTTAAAAAAAAATGGCTCTTTATTGCCTCGTGGAATGTCATTGAAGAAATCATACCGAGGAGAAATAGTTTGAGAGAGGAAAGCAAACTGCCCGATACATTCCAGGCATGGCAGCAAAACAGACATCACCCTTGTGCGTTTTTCCTGTCAATATAATGGGCCACAAAGTCGATGTGATGCATTTCTCAGCAATTAGATTGCCAAGAATTAAAGATATAAACATCTTATTTTCCCTTGTCTTCTCTTTTGTCTTAAGGAGGATAATTATCTGATCAAATAATAATCACTTTATTCCAACATACAGGCATTTGGTTACAATATCGCCCAGACAATATACAATCATTGCTTGCTCTAGAAAAAACAAAGATGAAAAAATATTTGTCCGATTCTGATGTACCATACTCAGTTACAGAGCGTCGGTGCTGCCGTAGCAGTTTCTTGGCAAGGGTGTACTAGGTGGTTTGCCATTGTCTTCCCAGTAGTAGTCAGAGCAGGAATTTTGAATTGGATCATGGTGTCAGTGATAGTTCGTTGACTCAGAAGGATTACTGCTAACTAAAACATCTTGTCCCACCATGTCAGACACACAAGGCAAGCACAGACAGGACATAAAGATGAACGATATTGGACTTGAGGGAAAATGCAGCAGACAGGAGATAAACAAGTTTCAAGCATAACAAATTGCTTAAAGAATGCCGATAAAACATTTCCTCCATCAGAGAAAAGGTTAGAGCAAATGTCTATTTGCCTTTTCTTCAAACTGATTTTGCAAAATGATCAAAATGTAATGCAACACACTGCTTGGTAAGACTGTAAAAACTAGAATGTCCAACAAACATATTTTTCTGCTATTCCATAACCATTCATGTTCTGAGCTCTCTCCATATCTGCCTTTAATTTATGGTGTTTATAATACTCTCAGACCCCACTATTCATGGGGGATGCGTTACTGAAAAATGTCACGAATGTTGGGGCATTGTTTCAATGGATAAAGGGGGGGATAGGTTCCTGGCGGTTCATTATTCATTAAGGAAAATCAAAAATCCTGTCAATAATAACGAAAAACCATGAATACGCCTGTAAAAAAATAAATCCATGAATATGCCCGCAAAAACGCGAAAAAAAACCCTGCAAAAACATCCATGAAAAAACCGTGAATATGTTCGCGAAAAAAACTCCTGCAAATACGCAAAGCACAGGGCCACAAATGTGAAATCTGCAAATGTCATGGCATTGTTTCAATGGAAAAAGGGAGGATAGCTTCCCAGCGGTTCATGATTCATGAGGGAAAATCCAAAGTCCTGCGAAAAACCGTGAAGATGCCCGTGAATACGCGAAAGCTGTGAAAACGCGAAAAAACCCCTTGAATACGCGAAGCACAGGGCCGCGAATGTCAAAGCAGGTCGAATATGTGGGGTCCACGATTCGGGAATCCGCAATAGCGGGGTCCGACTGTATCCTAAGGTGCTTTGATTTTCATCTGAACCATTGTTTATTAAAGACAGTAGTGTACGAAGATTAAATTTTGAGAGCATTTCTCTTTATAGTACATTGGTAACAGATACCCATAAACACCTGTTTCCTACATTGATACATCATCATCATGTAGTACAATGCTCTATACAGAGCGTCGGTGCTGCCGAAGCCGTTTCTATCATTAGGGTAACAATCCTTGATGGGTCACCACCCCGACACAGGAAGTCAGGAGAGGAATTTGGAATTTGTTCAAGGTGTTGGCAATAGCTCAGCAACTCTTCGTGAAAGACACTGGGATCTTTAACATCCAACCAACTATTTCTGGAAGATGGGACACCCGTTTTGACGACCATCCAAGGGACGAGGGACGGCACACACATTCATGAATTGCCCTGCCTGCCAAACACAAGGATGACACTTTATAGCTGGGACGAGATTCAAACCCAGGTTAGACAGCTTTGAGGCGAGTGTGTGTACCTCCAGATCATCCCACCAGCCTATTTCAACACAGGTGTTGAAAATCAAGATGCTGGAAGGTGACAACACAGAGGGTGGCATTCCATGGTGAGGACATTAGACTGGCATCTCAGCGGTTCTGGGTTAAAATCCAGCTTAAGGTAAAAGTATTGGATTCGGTTATGATTAAGCTTTTGAAGGTTAAGCTAATTTCAGAACAATTACTGTCCCATGTAGTACACTTAGATTGTAAGTAAAATCCCAGATGGATCATTATATGACCTTTGGGTCGGGTATTGTATAGCTGCTCTGTTTTGTGTGGTCGATACGTGATGCTAGTACACACATCCTGTTGACTCTTAAAGGCCCCAGGGCAACCTGGCATGGGCACTTACATACCAGCAATGAAAAGTACAGCATTTTTGTGCCCATCTTAAGTTATCCTTGTCCTTTAACCAAATATAAATAACATGCAGACAATAAAAACAAATTAAACAATGGGAGGCAATAATGGTAGATGCACAATAATTATAAGGAATAGTTGTCGTGAAGTTGCAGTAGTCAAGAGGGTCAACAATACTTGGTGAATACGCAGAGCCAACTTTGGACAATGAAGCCGAGAACGGCCACAGAATACAAAGATAAAGGCAAACATTGGATGTATTGGATGAAGGCTGGGTGGTGTTGGGCTGAGTGGTTAAAAAGTTGTTTTTTTCTCCACTGACTGCAGTCGGTTCAATTTTCATGGCCGCTCACTCTCGCCAATTCTTGGCAAGTGTGATGAGGATGCCAAACACTCAACAGGAGATGAGCGAGGGCTTTGTCCTGCATTGAACTTTAAGTTTGCAGGTTTTTTATGGATGTATTGGGTGAATAACCCCTTTAATTTGTGGCTGACAACTTATTTCATCTTATATCAAGAAACAGAACAGCAAGACAGCAAGAGGACCTTCAAATATTAGGTTTCTGCCCAAAACCGAAAATAGTCCCTTACTGATCATATCAATGGATGTTGTATGAAGTATATCCTTAAAAAGGCAGAATTATTTACTTCCCCATTTGCTTCTCCTTGGCAACCACACAACTAAACTGCCAGCATACATGTGTGTTCTGTTAGGCTATCTTTGCCTTGCAGTGACACCACAAAAGCTTCTTATTAATAACTATTGACCCTCTCGTACTCTTTAACTTCTGACCTTAATCACCAAATAACATTGTGGCTCAGTGTTTACTACTTCTACTCAAACTGGCTTGCAGAGACAGAGATTTGGTATTCATTGCTGTGATTCATAGCTCCTGCTTTTGATATATTTGATAAGAATGCATAAGGCACATATATTGTGAAGCCTTTTGAGAGTTCTCCGTATCATCTTAGCAATATTGGTCCATGTGCAGCACGGTTACGAACCAGTCTGCCATCAGGCCTAGTTGACACAAACGCAAAGCTACCCTTATTGTCACACTCCATTTTTCTGTTTATCTGTCTGTCCATTCCTTTATATCTTGTATATCTTGAGAACGGGATATTGTCGGGGACCAAACTTGGCAAACCTAATGGGGGCCCCAATGAGAGCATCATAGAAGGTGATTTGGAGGGGGGGCGGTGATGTGGTGGGGGAGGGGAGATCTTTGTAACTGCTTACGTGTTCGCAAACAAATTTTATCACACACTCGGCGTGCCTCCTATCGCTTCGCTGATGGGTTCAATCAAGAAAGAATGTTGTACTTCACAAAGGTATTGTAGAGTATGTCTGTGAGTGTCTATGAGGATGTAAGATTATGTAAAACATGTGAGAAAGAATATTTTATAAAACATAATTGTTGCTGGTGTTTATGTGCTCATTCCGTGTAATTTTATATATATATTTTTTCCATTGATTTGAGAAGTATTACTAGATTTCCTGTTGTGTGCTCCTCCTCCCGTGTCCTAAACTCGAAAAGGTTCCTGCTCTCATAGAATAATAAATGTTAACATTAGAATCACTACATTAAAGCTCGAGGTCCTGCTTCTTCTTCCTTCTCAATCCTGGAAACACGGGCGTTTAAAACAGGCAAGTTTATGATTGGAGAAACAAATTTTTCTTCCAAGTAAATATATTACCCTTTCCAATGGTACCTTTTGTATTACTGTATTGTACGACAGCAGAAACTCTTTCGAATCATAAAGTGTTACTGATGGAAAAACTAGGCCCAATATATATATATATATATATATATATATATATATATATATATATATATATATATATATATATATATATATATATGTAATGTAGGACAATGGTGAATAAAATATGGGGTAATTTTAGGGGGGTTTGGGGGAGGGTTAGGGGGTATCGGCTATTCACAGCCTTCGGGGCTGCAGATCTACAAACAGCGGTCTCTAACCTTGTATAGTAAGTATGATGCGGACAGTGTACAGTGAAACAATGTGTGTATTGGTCTTATTTCGTAACACTGTCTTGTGAGGAGGCTATACCTCAAATAATAAAATTCCGTTTCGTCAAACTATGTGCCATTTCTACATCAGACCTTTTAATACGAGTTTTATAACTCTGGTGGTTAGTCGTCATTTTCAAAATCCAATTCCTTCAATATAGCACTCATTTTATTCGCTTTTTCTCTCACTGGACAAGAATCTGTAGGAATTGCACCAAAATGCCATCGTTTAATCGAATCATGTAATTTTATCACATTATTCTTATATGAGAGACAGTAAAGATGTGAGTGTGAACCTGCTACTTTTGGTGGTTTTTCCAAAATGCCCCCGTAATACCCAATTCTTTTTACTCGACTCTACCCAATGAACACGAATGTGAGTCTTGAACCAAAATTCCATAGTTTCATCGAATTATGTGTGATTTTCACTTCTGACATTGTGAAACAAGATGTGAATATTAAATTTTCTAACCCCGAGTCCCAGCTATTCCCACTCAAAGTCTTCTTAATCTATACTGATCTGGATATTTTTCCTTTCAGTTTATGTCGGTCAGTAGCAACCAACAACACTCGACTGCAAACAAATTGGAACTGATCATGTGTGTTCTACCATTTTCACGATCTGTTTTAATTCTCATGCAAACTGACAGGACCCTAAATGATGGTTTATATACTTGGAATTGAGGCCTTCAATACTCAGATGCCCCTTTGCAAATGTCATGGCATTGTTTGCAGGACAATGTATCCTATACATGAAGAATACGACATGGAGCAATACAAAGCCCCTTTGCTCCATCTATTATCATAATAATAATAATAATAATAATAATAATAATAACAAGTCTGAAGATGACGATGGTTCACGAGCGGTATTTGACGATGTAGATTGTTTCAGAAGTCAAGGATGAGACAATGTGATAATTTTTGACCAAGTTATAAAAATGATCAACATGTGGTACGAGTGACAGGTTATTAGCTGCAAAATGTCGAAAACCCGGTTACGTTCAACAACTTTCAAAATTTGACCTTTGCATAACCTTTAAAGGTCACAAAACAATGTTGTGGACATTAAAATAAGGAAACAGGATACGTGCTATAGCTTATTGGAGTTAGTTCGTCAAAGAAGGTCGAAAACCCGGTTCGATTCCCACAACTTTGAAAATTTTACCTTTGTGGCCTTCAAAGGTCAAAGGTCAAGGATATTATGACCTTTGGTGCAAAACTTCCTCTGGAACATTCCACGAACAATATAACGTCATATAAGCTATATGGCATTTCACACTCCTCGGACTATCCATACTTTAATGAAATCAGCGTAAAAACAAAACTTGAAGGGGGCGCCATCTTATATATTATTTCCGAGTTTGTGGTTTCGTGTCGCGCTATCTTCGACTTTGTTCTGCGCTCGAGTAACGTGATATTCGGCTTACATTATCTCAAAGACCATATGAGGTGCATGGTACAAAAATAAGTAAATAAAATGGTTCTGAAACAGTGAAATCGTGCCAAAACGGTGGTACACGACTGATTGTTAGGAATCTCCACACCCATGTTCTAGATGCCGAGATCCTAACTGGGGCAAACAAAGGTGACTATGTGTTGATACCACGAATCAAACTGGCCCCATCAGATGTGAACTTGCCATTCATTCTTGAAAGAACACAGTTTCCAGTAAGAGTCAGCTACTGCATTACTATAAACAAAGTGCAAGGCCAAACCTTTGATAAAGTTGGGTTATATCTTCCACAGCCGGTGTTCAGCCACGGTCAGCTATATGCTGCCATCTCACGATCACGTCGGTTCTCGGACATTACGGTGCAAATTATACCAACTACAAAACAAGGGTTCCACAATGACAATGCTATAACCCAAAACATTGTGTATCAAGAAGTACTTTGAACATTGTATTCCACTTACTGCATTAAAGTAAAATTACTACTGATACTCTGCATCAGTTCCTTTCTCAAACACACCCACCCCAACATGTCGCGCAGAGCGCGGTTATGCTTGTCTACCATTATTGTCTCCCAAGGTGTTCGAGATAGAGCAAAATGGTTTCAAGACTTTAGGTGGGGAATGACCTCAAGATTATGCATAAAAATATTGTCATCCGAGCTCTCAAAGTTTGGGCGGTCGTATGATTGTCAAAATTCGCAATTTTCTAAGTTTTTGACCTTGTGACCTTTACCTTGGGACGAAAATGAAAAATCGGACAATGACAAGTTTTAGATAATTCATTTTGCTATTCAAATACTGAAGAACCCATTCCATTCAGTCAATTCCCTAGGAGAAGATAGATTTTTAATCCGACTACCCCCAAAAAATGGCTATTTTTGGGGCGTGGCTCTGCCCACAATGGCGTAGCACGCCCTCATCCAGGAAAACACAACTAGACATTGATATCGAACACATAACCAAGTTTCATCAAGATCGGATCAAACTCCACGGAGTTATGCAATGGACAGACAGACACACAGACACACAGACATAACGAATATAGTGGTCACTCTGGCTGGCGCTCGTGAACCAATAATAAATTAATTAGAGGTTTATTTCAAATCAACTTCCATAATGGCTATGGGTTGAATTAAGTAAAGCTTCATGATCAATAATTTTACAAATAAATAAATAAATAAATAGCCAGCAGAGGAGAGCAAAAATAGCATATCAAAACAAAGAATCGGATAAATTGCATTGAGATTCAAATAGAGGACTCCTATTATTTGTTCTATAAATTTTTCTTTTGTGGTTTATGTGGTCAATATTGACGTATTACACTTGACTGCAATAAAATTTTGAAAGATTCTTCTTTTCTGTCACTTTGTGACCCTTTGCGCCTATCCTCCAATCCTTTGCGACATGGAACGTTTTTCAACTTGTTATCATCATCTTATTAAATGCATCTCATTCTTTATGCTGTAACTGTGTATAAGCCTTTGGGATAATGCTTTGTTTATTTTGTTTACTCATTGTATGCTGTTGTTGATTTATCATGTCTTCTCGAGCTACTGTCAGGCCCTACCTGATACCTTTACAGTTTTAACATATTTTCTGCGGCCTGAGTTAACACATTAAACTTGACTTCAGAATGTTGAAAGTAACTGAATGTCATTTTGATAACTTTTGTTTTCAGCAGTCACCGATGAGCATTCATCACCAGGTTGTTAAACACTTTGTTTGTAGGTGTATGGTCCACGTGCGGTGCATTTGCTAACCAGTCTCGCATCACCCTTATTGGAGTAGCCCACAAGACCACGTCCTTCTCACAGGGTGGATTCGGCAAAAGCTGACTTTATTGTTACACTCCATTTTCTGTTTGTTTGTTTGTCTGTCTGATGTCTAATGTCTGTCTGTGCTCTTATTTGTCTTGTATATCTTGAGAACAGAATATTGTAGGGCCACCAAACTTTGCGGACATAATGGGGGCCCCATGGGGAATGTCATGGGGTTGGGGAGGGGGAGAGTGGTGATTATGGGGGAGGTACTCAGGGTGGATGAGGTAGAGGGGGCTTTCACGACACGTTTTAATTCCCATGTAACAGTTTGAGTGATCGCAATCAAACTTAGCACCCATAATGAGGGACAATGGAAAGTAAAATATGCAGTAGTAGGTTTATGAGGGGCGGGGGGGTGTGGTGGAGAGGAAAGGGGGGGGAGGATCTCTATGTCAGGGTCTGGCTATTCATATCAGCCCTATGGATGCCACAGTGCTACCAAATGTATCTTGTATAATGGGGGATTTATGGTGAAATTTAATGGTTGTTACCTTTTTATAGATTTTTCAATTTAGGGGGAATTTTTAAGAGGAGGAGAGGGGATCTCTGTAATGGCTTGAATGATCGCCACCAAACTTGGTAGGGATCGTGTAGGCTCCATGGTGGGTTAATCATGAAAAATTGAAGTTATTAGTTATTAGAAAAACATAGTTTGTCGTACAAATCACCATGATAGCATTCAACTCTGTTACCTGAACCTCTGCTCCAACATTTCTCTCCTGCTTATCAGCAATTGCATCAGCATATATGTGGTCATTGGGCGAGCTTTGAGCTTCTCAATGGTTAGAATTGCATCTGAATCTTCAACATCAGAGAAATGACTCTCACTTCCATCTCAACTGATACTGTGGGTTCATTTATCAGCCGGTAGTCCTAAGTGTGGAGTATAATTCAACGATCACATTTTAAAAACTTTCAGCTAGCATTTTACTGGCCTCTAACAATAAGGATATAATAAATCTTTGTTAGAAGTGAAAAGAACCTTTTTCGGAAGAAAAAAACTCCTTTACATGTTCCATCACCTCTTTCTATCCTCAAAAACCAAGTATGTCGTGAATGTGAAATTGTAAAAATCCATGTGACCATTACACACACTATCAGCATAGGTGGTGATCCATGGTGATGCTCTGTGGACATCCATTATGATGAATGATTTAATTTGAAAGAGCAATAAGCATGGGGTACCTGGACACCTATTCTGCTGTTATGTACAGGTAGTGGACAAAAAAATTGGAAACACCTGGATGAATGACAGACACCAAGCAATGGCTTCCACACAGGTGTGGCTCATGTGTTAATTAAGCAAATAACATCCCAGCATGCTTTGGATCATGTATAAAAATGCTACACAGGCCTCGTTGCCTATACTAATGGCTGGCATGGCTGCAAGAGGAGACCCCCCCCAATACCCCCATCCACAGAGCACGTGTTGTCGCCCAATGGTTTGATGAGCATGACACTGATGTTATTTCCTTATGTCATGGCCTTCTCAGTCACCAGAACTGAACCCAATTGAGCATTTATGGGATATTCTGGAATAACACCTGAGACAGCGTTTTCCACCTCCATCAGGTGTGAGTTGATTGAATTTCTCATGGGAAAATGGTGCAGCATCCCCTCTGCAGAATTCCGGATGCTGGTGGATTCTATGCCACAGCGCACAAAGGCCATACTGGCCGCACGTGGTGGCCAAATGCCTTATCAAGAGACTTTACATTGGTGTTTCCATTTTTTTTGTCCACTACCTGTACATGCATTCATAGATG